>NC_141050.1:59184867-59562367 GCF_041138505.1 Cibotium barometz | reverse complement strand
ATGCTGCATAGAAAATTACAAAAAGTCAACAAACAGTATGAAGAACATACTACAAGGCCACAAGAAATATAACATTACCATGTAGTGAGTAATGTGTGTTTCTCCCCATGCCTCGACCATTTCTTCTGTAAATCTACAAGTGGCTTGTTTAAGTGCCTCAATACCATGGTCATCCAGGTGAGGTTGCTCTAGAAGATCGACCATTTTATCACACACCTCCCATACACGTGCACGTTTTAGGCCAAGCCTGGCATCATTTCCTCGATATGTTGTAACATCACATATCTTCTTCCAAATTTCAAAGTTAGTGTGGCTATGAGAACCCAAGTGGTTTGATAGCAAGTGTCTTGCCTTTGATCCACCCATGCAAATTTTATTAGGGTTGTCTTGTGTAGGGTTTGATTTTCTATCCTTTGTCAAGACCACTGCTCCAGCATGTAATCCAATAGAGGAAAGTACACCCTCTAGTGCACGTATTGACTCTTCTCGTCGATCTTTGGGCTCCATGTTCCAGACATAGTTTATGTGGAGCATCAATAGCTTATCCAAAATCCTGAGTCTTGCATGTAATGTGCACACATGCACTTGACATAGTGGAATGTCCAAGATTGGGTTCCAAGAATTGTCCTCCTGGTCACGACTAGGTGGCTTGCTCTGGTCACAACTTAATATGCCATTATGCCATACCTTTGATCCTTTCCTTTGTTCAACATAAAAAACGATTGCTTTTTTTGCACCCACCTGTTTTTGACTTTTGCCTTTGCTAGGTTGTTTCCCTTTTACTCTTGAGTCTACTACTGTCTTGGAATGACAACAGTAAACACATGAGAATATAGTATTTACACCTGTTTTACAACCCAACATACACTTTAAGGTTTTTAGATCGCCACCCAAGTGCCATTCAACGTTAAAGCAGCCTATCCTGGGAACATCAAGCTTTTGACCATTGACCTGACAAGAGACGACATGTTGAATGCCAGACCGTTCAAAATACCACCTCAAGGTATCATGGTTCTCTTTTGGGAGGACCCATGCTGCTTGCTGTGAGGTGAAAAAAAGAAAGAAAACCCTGCCTCTACAGCCCTTCCACCTCGCAAACTTGGAATAACACACACGAACGGGGGCACCACCAGCCATCGGCTGGAACAATTCTCGCACTCACCACCCAAATCCATGCCAGACAGACAGCATAAACAGGGGCACCATAGACCAAAGCAAACATCCAGCAATATATTTTAGTTAAAACATTTTACAAGCTTCTCCCGACACAGAAGCTTTACTCACACAACTTACAGACAAAACACTCAGGCCTGTCAGCCAAGGATACACCACATCCCCAATCACATGATCCACTCGCCTGCGTGCTGAATCAATACACACCAGAATGAACCCGGCCACTTACTCTCTAGAAGGCGCCCACACCAGCTAACCTTCAACACTCCCTGCAGCCCATCACTTCTGGATGTGTCGTCAACAGCAGCTCGACCATCATCTCTCTCTCACTCTCTGTGCTGATCCTCTGCCAGCTCGCAACAAACCCAGGCAGCTTATCTGCCTTGCTACCGGCCCACCACCAAGCAGCAACACTTTATCTCTCTCTGCTTCACTCGGCACCCTGCTCACTGTCCACTGTCTTGTCTCCAAAGCGGCCCACACCAGCCAGCTTGTCACCTGTCCACAGCCACAAACCCACTTCTCTTCTTCTCTCACCACGCCTCTGCAAGGCGGCCCACTCTTTCCTTGCACCTTGCCCTCAGCAGCTCCCACACACGGCTACTCTCTTACCTCTCCAGCCCACGGTCCTTCGACAGCTGCGCCTCACAGCGCTCCACGCTCACCTGCAGCTACCTCTTTGCTGCCATCACCTTGTTCACAGTCGGCTTCTTCACCTGTACCTACGGTATCACCAACCCCGCACTCTATTACCCAAGGCGGCCAACCTAACCGTCGTCACTTGTGTTCGCCAGCCTTTGCCTTTAACGCCAGCACCCTCTGTGTCCAGCCCGTCGGCTTCTACAACTGGCTCTCTTCCCTTCACACGGGAGTCTTCTCTGCACCTACTTGCTCTCACGCTTGCAGCCCGACTTGCACTCAGCTGCAGTTCACCACACGTCGGCCACCTCAAAGTCCACTGGCCACTACTTTAGCCACTCACGGAGGCACTCCTTTATCGCTGTCTCCAACTCTTGCGACCTTCTTCTCTACAGAGCCATCCCTGCGCATTCATCTGCTACGAGTCCCCTCAAGGCCGGCCTGCTGTCGCTAGCCCGACTCCCTCTTTACTCTGTGCCCCAGCGCTTCTAGCTCTGTCTTGCAAGCAGCTACACCAGAGAGCCCTCAGTTACAACAAGGCGACCTCCTCATTTCTTTAGCAGACTCCGCCGACTCGCCAGCTTCTGGAGGTTTTCGCTGGCAGCAACGTAAACTCCCAAGTGGCTTTCAATTTCATGGCCACGTTTTTTATATCATCATTTATTATTATTATTTTTAAGGCCTATAAGATGGCCTCCATATACTTTCCATACCATGTCCAAGCTACATTGGCCATCATCCATTATTACTCCCATGCTTCCCACACTTTCAAAAGCCACTTGTGCCCATTTATTTCTTTGACGACACACACATATCAAGCCATCGAACGGCTGAACAGCTGCAACCTGACCACATTCCGGACAGGCCTGTAACAAGCTCAAATCCAAACCGATCCACACTGCACACCTGGCAAGGCATTCCACGGCCAAGTTTTTATTCACACCATGCACACGTATGTACACAAGCCAAAAAGACCACTCAGAAAAACGCCTGACACTTGCCACCAGATGTTCTTCTCTGATTGAATGCCGTAGTAGTCTTGCTTATGCCCTTGACCCCTATTATTGCTGTCTTGAGTTGCATCCAACTCTTGGGTCTCTAAAGGCTTTCCTCTAAGTGCTCGGCTCATCAAGGTTAAACTAACACGCTCCAGTCTTTGACCTTTAACCACTTGACATTCATCCAGCTTCAAAACAAACACGGCATTTCCACCTGTCTCTTCAAGTGTGAGGCCATAGTACTGAATCATTGCTTTTTGTAGAACTTCCATGTCAATGTAGACATTGTTATATGCATTGTATTCAAAGGGTTTGTTTGTTGGCATTGGCATAATATCCTCCACCCACTTGTACCCACCATTAAACATGGATGCAATATCACCATTAGCACACTTCTTTGCCATCTATAAGCTATAAAGTGTTGGAAGCACGGATTGCGTAACTCCCTTTGCTCGCAACCCTAAAGTGATTGACCTGTACATTGCTCTGTAACCTTTCTGGCTAATACCTGCTGAGTCACATATATCAAGCATCTCTTTGGGTGTGACAATTTCTTTGATTTCCTTCAAGAAATGTTGACGAAGGGTCTCCCACAGCTTATCATTACCAGAACCTGTTATCATTTCCATGATATCCTTCTCCTGAAGGACATGCTGAAGAAGGGAGACATTAACATTGTCCTCAGCATTGTTACATCCTAGTATAGTTGTTGCACATGCCCTACAATCACAAGAGTCACCCATGAGAGATGCTTTATTCATTAATTGCTTCTCAAAGTTGCTATAATTCCTACAAAAAATTTTACCTGGTTGTTTGTTTACGCCTCTTGCATGCGCCTACTGTCTTAGAAAGTAACCCAACAGCTTTACGTTTTCTTTGCCTTACGTGATATCCAATGGGAAGGTGAGTGAAATGGTGAACACGACGCCAAAGATTACGAGTGGAGTGTTGAAGACGAACATAATTATCGGTAAATTGATTTATTGTGCGCACACGATCCGCCAAATTATTCTTCTGCACCTCAAGCTCCTCTAAGAGCTCTTTAATCCTCTGCATCAAACTATTGATCTGCTTAGTCGATGTCGCTTGAAGCTGGTCGAAGGCAAATTGTGTTTGCCTCTTTTCAGCTGCCTCATCTAGCCACAACATGTGTAATCTCCTACAATAGCCAAGAAGCCCATTGAAACCATCACCAACAAACTAAAAAAAACTTGTAATGCTTTTGAATGGTGGAGGGGCACCAGATATTGGATCTGGTGGATAAAGATTTCCATCAATCCAAAGATCAATGGCCTTTGCTCCTTGCATTCGAAGCTGATCGTATGAAATATTGGGTGCAACATGCCTACTGCATAGGGTTGCGTATTCTGTCTCCAAATCAACCTGAAGGCGGATCTTAGAAGGCTTATTGGTGATGTCTTGTAGTGCCATCTACAAGAAAGTAGGCTTGTAAGCTTGGGTTGAATAGGAGTGGAAGGAGCAGGATATGGTATCAAAAAATAATGGGAAGAATGGAGATGAGGGTTGCTTCTCTAGAGCTGCATTGTGGATAGAGAAAGAAGCTAGAAAGGGAGCTAAAGAAACATAGAGAGGGTTGGCAATGGTGAGATGGAAATACAAAGGAGACAATGCATCATGGGAAGCTTCTTTAGTGCAAGCTATGGCTGCTAAGCAATATAGAGAGAGAATACATCATGAAAAGGTTCTTCTGTGCAAGTCATGGCTACTACTGTGGGTTTGGAGAGAGGACCAAGTACTGTAGAGAGAATGCTCCTGGTAAGCTTCTTCCTTGCAAGCCATGGCTACTACTGTGGGTTTGGAGAGAGAAGGCTCATTTAGGAGTACAGACCTACTAGCTATGGAGAGAGGACCAAGTATTGTAGAGAGAATGCTCATGGTAAGCTTCTTCCTTGCAAGCCATGGCTACTATTGTGGGTTTGGAGAGAGAGGGCTCATTTAGGAGTACAGATCTGCTAGCTATGGCTTTTGGAGTAGAGAAAGATGCTTTTTTCCATGGAGAAGGAGTGCAGGGAATTTTAGAGAGAGGATTTAGAGAGAGAAAGAGATCTGGTGTACACACAAAAAAGGGGGGAAGAAAGTGATGAATTTTTGGAATGTTTGGAGTTCGAAAAGGTAGAGAAGGCTATGATAACTGACTGACAGCCCATTACAAAGCTTTAAAGTCACCTAGGTGGCCAGATCTAAGAATATCTCTTTTTTTTCATTTTTCTTTGTTTTTGTGAAAAATCAAATATATGCTTTTAGGACTAGGCCTCTAGGCTTGGTCAAAGATGGATTAGCATTTTAAGCATTTCACTAAATGTCCAAATTAAAGGGCCCAAGAAGACTCCATTGAGTTCCTAATGTGGAGTGCAAAAGGTAGAGGAAATGAAAAGAGCATGAGAAATTGTTTAAGCCCAAGAGGAAGTTTGAGAAGGAGGGAATTTTGTCCCCTCTGCAAAGATACGTTTATTTAATATATGGATAGGAATAGAAGTTTCCCTCTCTACAAAAGTGTAGGTGTGTTTAATGCATTCGGGTGTGAAAAGTGACTATCAAGTGTAAGTAGAATACACGAATATATTTTGAGGTGGAAAAGAAGAATTTTTGGATTTAGGAAATAGAAATAACCCATTTTTCAATGTAACGTTGCCTTCTTCCTGATTGGATGTGCCCCTTTTTCTCTCACTATACGAAAAGGCCCTACGAATAACCTCCAAAATGTCCTAAATGAGGTGCTAAATCTTCCAGTTGGGCATTACACTCCTCCAGTTGTTGATTTACTAGCTTTAATGCTTTCTCTTCATTCTTGAATTGCTCTGCATTCTGATGAAAGGCTCTTGCTTGCTCTTAAATCAAAACATATTGCATTCTAAGTTGAATTAGTGCTAGATATTCTGATGGCAACTTGGTCTCCTTTGTCTTTTCCTATAGACTGCTCTTGAGTTGTCTGAGTGGTATCTCCATCTGTCTGCTGATTCTTTCTAGTTTATCTAGAAGGTCCCTCTCCTCCATCTCCTTCAGCTTCTCCGATGGATTTGCCTACTCTGAATTCATCATCATTGTGTTGTCGGGGAAATCTGAGCGACATGTCAATTGAATAATTTTCTTAAATTCTTGAATGTGTCTAGTGTAGAGACTGTCCCATGAGATCATGGATTACGAGCTTCATATGTATCGACTTCACTTTGCGGATAGCTCGTATACTTCTGCATCATCATCTGTTGCATCAAGAGCACTGATTATGCTTCGCAGCACTTGAAAAGCTGCTCTGCCTACCTTTGCCTGAGCTTCATGCTACTCCATCACAAACATATGCTGGCTTAATAGATTTTCACTTTGGAGCTCAGCATCAGTACATTTTTTTAATGGGGTCTTGATCTCCTGCTACATCTACACTTTTTTTTGTTTAACTTGAGAAAGCTCCTTGGCCTGCATATCAATGATACTCCAAAAATGTGTTTGTTCCCCTTCAATGAGTTGTACTCATTGTTTGACTATTGAAAGTGTTTGTAGCTCTTCCTTTGTTTTACGGAGCTCTTCTCTGATTTCATCTACTTCTGCTCTGAAGAGATACAGCTTTGTCTGCACATGGGAAGATACATTTGTAAGCAGCTTGTATCTTTTTCGGATTGATATCATCAATTTTATTTAGAAAAGAGATTTCTGCGGAGTGCTATTGTTGACCAGCTAGATTCGAAGGGTTGTCCCTTCATTGGGGCTGTTGTATGTTGTTATTTCTCCTGTGTTCTTTCTATAGCGGCACTCCCTTGCACTTGATTCTTTTATTGCACTTATCCTTGTGCATGAAACCAAATGCACCTCTAGCAGCCATCTGCAAACCTCGTGTGCTTTGCAAAACTTCTTGGTGCATTATCCTGTGTTCTTTCTATAGCGGCACTCCCTTGCACTTGATTCTTTTTATTGCACTTATCCTTGTGCATGAAACCAAATGCACCTCTAGCAGCTGTCTGCAAACCTCGTGTGCTTTGCAAAACTTCTTGGTGCATGAATTAGATAAATAGACCAATCTTGGTCTTGGAGTTATGCCCAATGTTCTTGAATTCTTCCTTTCGAGCCCATGCAACTAGCTTCCCTGTAAAGGCATACAAATATAACCCTATGACTTTTTTTGACATGTACCTTGTGTTAAGATTATCATTTCAGGAATAAATAAAAAATGTAATCTGTTGTGGGCATCCTGATGGTTGTTGAGCTTGTATTCTTTGGCTGAATCTTTGGAGCCAAAATAGTACTCCATGTCCTTCTTTGTAGCAGTTGGTACGTCAACCTCGTACGTCAACTGTGCCTTCTAATGGAAGATTGATAACCTTAGAAACATATTTAGGAGTGAAGGCAAAGCTGTCATCTGCAGTTTTAATGACTGTGTTCTTCTGCACTTCCAGCAACTGTTTTAAAACTTCAGGGCCAGGTGGTATTTGGCTCCATGGCATGGACACAATTTGTATAATAGGTCCACTTTTTCCAATCATGCTTTATTTTGGTTAAGATTGACATCCATGGTTGCTGTAAGCCTTTCAAATTTCACCATGGCTGGTTGCTTCTGAGTTTGGAGAATAGAGTAAAGTGTGAAGGCGACAATCAGAAAGAAAGCAGAGAGAACAACAAACACAAAGAAAGCAAGGAAAGTGAAAAGTGCAAAGTGAGTTCTGGTAATAAAAGATTGAAGTGAAGGATGAAAAGTAGATAATAAGAACGTTAACTAACCGCGGTAATGATAATCTAAACAGAAAAAAGATTTACCCCCACGATTTCACGATAATGACAATAATGAAGTTGTACTCAGGCGATTCAGCTTGACCATTGGCTTGCGGATAATATACTATGCACTTCTTATGAGTAATCATATGGTATTGAGTTAATCTTTTAATTAATCCATTCAAAAAGTGTCCACCTTGATCATCATTGACTAACTCAATTGGGCATTCGAATGTGGTCATAATCATTTCATAAAGACATTTTGCAACAAAATAGGCTTGATTATCTTTCAATGCTTTGTCTTCCACCAATTTGGTATGATAATCTGTGGTGGCTACCAAAATATATTTATTGCTATTTCACTGAGCTGGCGGTTTAAATGGTCTGACAAAATCTAGATTCCGTTTCTGAGAAGGTTCCACTGGAGGACTGTGGGGCATCCGGTCTAATGCACTTGGCTAGCCCAATCACTGACAAATATCACTCTCGAAGCAAACTTACATGCATCTTAATTAATCACTGTAGGCCACCATAATCCAGCTTGAAATATTTTTCGGCCCATTACTCTTCCAAAAAATAGCCACCACTTACACCTTGGTGTGCTTCCATCAATACTACTTGTTGCGCTCATGTACTTGGACACACTGGAAAAGTATTTGATCAATTCCCATTTTGTATAATTGACCTTCAATTACGAAAAAGGTTTTACTTTGGAGAGCTAAATGCTTTCAAAGATTTGTGGTCCTACAATCTGGAAAATTTCCTTCTATTAAGAACATAAGCATTTCGTTATACCAATCTGGAGCTATGGTAATTCAGAACAAATTTTCATCTGGTAACTAATCTGATACACCTTTTCAAGCTTCTCCAGTGTCTATTGAGAACATAAAATCTACAACTGCATGATGCTGATTGCTTGGTGTATGACAAACAGTAAATTCAAATTCTTGTAATATCAGCATCCACCTTGCTAATTTTCCTAATAAATTAGGCTTATTGACCAAAAATACCAAAGCTTGATGATCTACATTAAAAGGGAATTTATTGCCCAAAAGATAATGCCGGAACTTCTTCACTAAATAAATCATTCCAAGTGCTTCTCGGTCCGTAGTAGAATAATTCTTGTTAGCTTTAGACAACATCCGACTGGCATAATAAACTGATTGGAACCATCCATCCTCAGATTCTTGCATAAGTACACTTCCAATGGCTACATCAGAGGCATCAACAAAGACATGGAATGGTTTGGACCAATTTGGTGGTTAAATAATTGGTGCCACTGCCAACATCAGTTGTAAATAGTTATATGGAACATCTTTCTTTGTAAGAAGATACATCAGATAAGCCACATTTGCGAGATACCGCAAGAATCGGTTATGCCATTTAATATAACGTAGAAATATTTAAAATTCTTTGATATTGCGAGGTGCCAATAAAGCCTTAATTACTTCCACCTTCTTAGAATCCACTACAATTCTGGTGGCTATTGACACTATATGTCCTAACAGGATTTCGTTGTTGGTGACTGCAAATGCACATTTAGCTAGATTGAGACTCAGACGGGCGGTTTGGCACCTTTCGAGACAGAGTGTCAAAAATAGGAGATGCTCCATCATTTTACTGAAGAAATTAAAATTATCCAAGAATACTTTCATAAATGTGACTAAGTAATCCTAGAAAATTTGTTGAACCATTCTTTGAAATATTGTTGGAGCATTTTTCAGACCAAATGTCATCACATTGGAAGCACATGCTCCCATTTTGTAACAAAAGCTATCTTTTCTCTATCATCTGGAGCCATCATGACTTGATTATATCCACTAAAACCATCCAAGAAAGAAAACATCTCATGGCCTATGCAGCATCTAACACTCAATCTATGAACAGAAGTGGAAAAGGATCTGTCTGTGTTGTAGCCTTGAGCTTCCGGTAATCCACATAGATGCAGTCTAAGAGCTTTCCATTTTTTTTTCAGCGCAATCACTATCACCGACAACCAAGTCACATTATCCATTGGATACATAAATCCTACTTTCAAGAGTTTATCAATTTCCTCCTTAACCTGCTTTGCATAGTTTGGGTTCGTTCGGTACCACTGTTTCTTGATAGGAACGACATCCTCCTTAAGATTGATATGATGTTGATAAAACTGAGGATCAACTCCCTTCATATCTTTATAACTCCAATAAAATACATCCACATTTGATTTGAATAATTTTTAGAGTTTTTGTTTAAATTTTGCATCCAGCTTATTGGTAACACAAACCATCTTTGGATCCTCCGCATCACCCAGATTCATGTCTTCCACCTCATCTGTTGCTGTCACCCTACGAGTGTGCTTCATTGTTTTCTCATGATTTTATTTTTCTTGGATGAGAGCTTGAACTTCCTCTGGTACACCTGCACCATCTAAGATAGTGCTCTCTAACATGCAAAAGATTGGACCATATCCAAAGTTGGACTATAATGGGAAACAATTTTATCCATATCCATTTCAAATAGTGATATTAAATCTGGATTTTGGTTAAGGATTTCTTCCTCTTTATCCACAGCATTAACTCCTCCTAGCCAGTTCAATCCTTCAACACAAACTTGGCACACGGACTCTTGTAACATATCACAGGATGCCACTTGTACACAGACTTTCTTCTTCTAGTTTCGGATTGTAATCTGATCAGTTGTCCAATTGTGCTTAATCTTTTCTTGCTTCAACCATGGTCTACCCAACACATGGGGTAAGAATCAACCACTCCTTCCATCTTCAACACAATAAAAGAAACTAGGAAGTCACATCCTACTATCTAGATTTCAGATTTCTGGAATAACCCAAGCGGCTTCACTCTTCGTTGATGCAGCTGCCATTTGGATGAGAAATGGAGCCGGTTCTAACTCTTTCTCTAGGATGCATAGTTCTTGGAGAGTTTTATCTGTAATAATATTTATTCCAGATCCTCCATCAAGAACCATAGCCTTGATGGCCTTACCCTGTATTTGAACTTTCACTTCCGTAATTGCCTCTTCCCAATCCCGATTGGCTGGACTTTGAAAGCAGATTGATCCTCTTTGTCTTCTAGAGAATGGACCACTATGGTTGGAACCTCAAGAAGACAATCTTCTCCCCCACAAGCTTCTGGATTAGTTTTTCCTAGTAATTGGGTACTAAAGAAAACAGTTGATCTAGTTTCATATCTAACTTCATACTCTTTAGATCCTCTTAGAGATCATACTCAAAAGCTACCATCTTTCCACATCGAGATTGTTTCTTTCCAAATCATGTTTCTTTGACTGACTTATCATCTCTGGGGTTTACTTCCCCATCTCGCTGAAGCTTTTTGTTTCCTTTGACTTGTATTCATGCCTCTTTGGCAGAGTGACGTCAAACTGAATAGCTTTCCCGCATCCTGTGTGAACTAGCGCCTTTTGGCCTCCTTTGTTTAACTGGACCTCTTTTACGCATATGGTGCGTACTGGCACTCTCCAACCTCCTTCATCCTTTGTTAGTTCCTCTTGGAGGTCTGATTCTTCCCGAGCTATCTACAGCAACTGCTTCTTACTTTGTCTTTCATGAGGTTTCCCAGAAGAAGGAATGACAATTGTACTTTCCTTATTGTGCTTCTGTGATAGCAAAGTCGAACATGCCACTAGAATCTAGGACTGGACCTTCTGATCGTTCCCAACCGCCTCTTGTGCTTCTTGTACTAACTTGGCAACTTGGTCCCAGACATGCTTTTGGTCCATCCATGGGTTTGTCCTTTGCGCATATTCTTTTCTTGCATTACTGACTCCTGTGAACATGTCACCACCAGTACAGCCATTGGTGGAATGTCTTCCACCTGAATAGGCTCATCAATCTTAACCATGTTAATTTCCAGAGCCTGAGAAGTAGACCCCTCTGCCTAATTTCGTTGTAATTCCCCTTGATGGCACTTCCAAATTGGACATTCAGACTTACGGTGACCCGGAGCTTTACAATAATAACAATGAAAATTGTCTCTAGGTACTTCTCTAGATGTATCGAGCCCATAAGAACAATACAGCCGTGCATTAGCATTTTCCAGATTGATAGGTGCCACTTTTTAGATGGAAACACTGGGTCACCCTGGTCGTGTGGTTTGTGGTGGATGATAAACATGATTGTTGTACTGGCAAGCTTCTGTGCTATGTGTGTTGGTCGTGCAGATTACACAATATGGGGTCAGCTTGCACTCCTCCTTGGTATGACCTTCATTGGAGCACTTGGTACACCAAACTCTAGGATGAAATCCGGATCCAAACCCACCCGCATTTTCTCTGGTAAGCTTTGCCAATATTGCCAAAAGTCATTCATCGACTTCCTTATCTAGCTTCTGGCTCCGTTGCTTCTGATTCTCGGGCTTGGACTCTACATCCAAATCCAAATCTGATTCTGCATCCGAAGTGTCTTCCACTTCCTAGTCATCATCCAAGGAAGAGCTACGTGCATTGCACCCAGTAGGTGTTAAGATATCGAGCTCAACTAGTGTTGTAGACATTGATGACCCACCTAGGTGATAGGCTTTAGGGTAATTACACCTTAACACTAGTTTGGTAGCTCAACAGGACATAAATATGTCTTGTTTGCAAAAAAATTCATATCTTGTGAATAGGAGCAGTATTTTAGCATTTCTCTTCTAAGACATGTCTTCATGAATGTGGAAAACCTTAGAAAAATATTAAAATGATAAAAATAGCCTTAAACATAACTGATATATAAATCACCATAAGTAGAGTTATATCAAACACTATAATCCAAAAAGGTTACAAATTTACAAAGTAGGTTCCTACATGCAAGAAAAAATTGATCTTGACTCATTATAAATTTCTCCTAAACCTTACATAGTATTTAATAGATGAGAGATATTTTCCATGGAAAAAAAATGTATTACATTAATAATTCATTCAATTAAACTTACTTTTTAGAATCTTTTTTTAGTTGTTGAGTCTTTGGTACCCAAAATCCGACAATAGTGTGAGCTTATATCGTGATTTACTCTATTTATACTAATAAATCAATGTCTCCACTAAAGTAATTGTGGCATTTTATTTTATTTTATATAATAATAAACACTATTTTAGTGGAGACATTGATAATAATAAACACTAATTTCCTGAAGAATCAAAGAAGTAAAAATTACCGATTTGCCATCCTTGAGCAGATTAGAATCAGATTCCAAAGGCATTGTGGTTCGATTTCCTGGTTCCCAAAGGCTTTCGGGTCTTTTTTAGAGTTTTCCTGCATAGATAGTTATGTCAGTTACAACAAACTAACAAATTCAGATTTTAGTTGTAACTTATTTTAAATTCAAACCTAAATCAAGATTCCAATTATTGCTAAATTATTTCATCAAATTTATACTTCTACATTTTCTTGATTTTTGAAGCATTAATGGCTTGTTTTGGGTAGTCAAGTGTCAGGTTTGGCTTGGATCTTCATACAATGTACCAAGATATCCATATGTTAGGCATGTCCTTGGTCTTACATTGGCATGGTGCATCGTTGCAAGGGCCTAATCATGTCTATTTAATCTAATTTTTGAAAAAATGGGTAAGAAAATGAAGAAGTGTCGCATTTTCCTAAAATCTGATCATTGCACAAAGAAGTGTCCATACATTTGTGACAATTTTTAGCAAGGTTGGTTGCTCGGCACACTAAGTGATGGGGCTCTCTGTCTAGGCAGTATGCCCATAATCCTCACTACTCACATGACGGATACATAAGATAAATAAAATGAAACACAAGGAGACAATATTGCAAGAGGAACAAGACACTTGCACTACTCTAGAAACACTGATATAAGGCTACCCACTGTACTGCTGAGATGTTAAGCTCAACATGAGGTGACACTCACGAGGCGCCTGCATGACCGTTCGACATTTACATCACTGGCGGGTTTGGTAGCTGGCATCGACATATCTTTGCTAGAGATTGTACAGCTGGACTACACCGACTAGTCCATATCTACCCACTCCTCTTAGCATGTTCACATTATGGACCGTTTGTATATACTCTATTATGTGTGTTAGTCATTTTATCTTCTTTGTAGACCTCCTTTTTTATGTGAAGAAGAAGAAGAATTTTCAGCCTCTCACCTTGTGTGTTCTTTTCTAGGGTTTGTATGTGTGTGTGTGTGCTTGCAAGAGCTCAAGCTCTCTCCTTCCCTGAATCTTTTCATGTTATCAGAGCCTGGTTCATGCTTGTTGAAATATACAAGTGAATAGGGTGTGTGTGGGAACAAGCTCTTGGATAGAGGCTGTAAAAGAGGAGATGTAATTGTGAAAGAACCTGTGAAAAGGTGAGAAGAATCTACTGGGAGAGAATAATGGGTAGTATGAGGGAATTTAGGAGTGTGGAGATATTCTGGGAGATATTCAGGGAAAAGAGAAGAGGTGGAGAGAATCAGGCAAAAGGTGGAGATATTCTGGGAGTGAATCATAGAGAAATCAATGGGATTTGATGCTTGATGTAAACTCTATAAATTGAGGCATAGCCCTAATGAGAATTTGCTGGTTTTAGAGTATCCATGCCTACATTAATCTATCTGCTAATTACCCACTAATTACGTCTTAATCATTTCTTAATCACTTTGTTAATGATGTTGATTCTAGTGTATGATCCACCATAGCTCATCATTTTGCTCAAATTTCAACATGGTATCAGAGCCATGCCTAGAATCAATCATATTTATGAGCCCATTAGTTAATTAATGAGGATTAGTAGATAATTAGCCAAAAAAATCAATTTTTTAGTAAGCTTTCACTTCTCCCCTTCACCCCCAGCCAGTGGAGGACTCCATTCTCCTTGCACACATAACATTAGGCTAAGCCCTCTTAGGTACTCATAGTAGACTCATAGGGCTACACACATCTCAAATCTTGTGGGCTAATTCAACGCAGAACGCCGGCGGGAGCTCGATTTGCAGGCTACGTTTTTCTGAGATGTTTTTGACATTGCAACTTCCACAGATCAAAGCTCTCTAATTCCTCTTAGATCAAGGGGTAATCAAGAATGCTCTACAAGATGGTGAAGACAGAATTGAGTTTCATCAAGTCTACAAAGAGATCCAAGCTCTTCATCAAATCTGCAGGTGACTTTGGTAAAACAGAGATTAAGCTTTCATTATTTGGTCAAATCTTGTGTTTCTTGGCTTAATCCTCTACTATACTCATTGCTATTGATGCCTTTGAAAGCATTTGAGCTCATTTGAAGTGGAAGGCACCAGATCTGAGCTCCCCGCATACTCTATTTTTTGCACACAAACCAGAGCATTAATTTGCTAATCAGTGATTAATCAGTGCTAATCACTGTACTTTGGTGCAATTGAGGGTTCAATTTAACCATTAGGTATCTGATACAGATCCCTATAACTTCAGATTGCAAATCGGAGTTGGTTTGATACTCCAACCATCCCGTACAAATTGGTTACCCTTAATTTAGTGTAATTTCTGGTAAAATTGTGCTGATAAAATTGTGAAAATCATCATTTTGCATTCAACCCTTGGTTAATGCCTGTAAATCTCACTCAAATTCAAGATTATTCACAGCCAGAGTTGCATTTGGAATGTGCATGAGAATGAATGCTATATGCATTATGTATTGGGCACATTTTATCAGTGTAAAAATGGGAACAGACACTGCCCTTGTCCAGATTAAGGCAAGAGGTAAGACCTCCCGCATAAATTTGGGTTTGCATTGCATAATGATACAAGATAAACATAAAAAGCCCAAAGGAACTGTCAGCAAAACATTGAAACATGTTGCTCACATGGAGCAAAATGACCTGACGGACGAGCTCATGGCCCCAACCATGAAAGAAGAAGAATATCTCTTCCCAAGAAGAGGATCCACACCGAGAAGAAGACCTGAAGGAAGACATGGACACGAGAAGAGAAGCTGCCACAAGAAGAGAAGCTGCCCCGAGAAGACTGGAAGAAGAGACGGACGCGTGGAGAGATGCTGCCCCACGAGAAGAAGATTGAAGAAAAGAGAAGATGTGAGGCTCCAAAGAGTGAGGAGCCATGTGAAAATCTCTGAGAGAGAGAGAGAGAGAGAGACCCCACAACCCAATGTAACCTGCCCCAATAAAGTAAAACCACCTCTGAGCCACTGATGATGTAGGCCAAGTGGTAGATGTATGTGTGAGCACTTTAGTCAAGGTCGCGGGCACTTATAGTAGCCTTGGACACATAGAGAGAGAGAGTGTCAAGGACTATGGAGTTTAGGGACTTGAGGCACTGATCGCGGACTGTCAAGTAAGAGAGAAACTTGATACAAGGTCCAGGTGTGCTGAGATAACTTGAGGGGAGGAGTAGACACTGGTCGCGGACTACCAAGTAAGGGGAGGCAAACTTGGTATAGGGTCTAGGTGTACTAGGAGTATTCACTTGAGGGGAGGTGTTGAAATATACAAGTGAATAGGGTGTGTGTGGGAACAAGCTCTTGGATAGAGGCTATAAAAGAGGAGATGTAATTGTGAAAGAACCTGTGAAAAGGTGAGAAGAATCTACTGGGAGAGAATAATGGGTAGCATGAGGGAATTTAGGAGTGTGGAGATATTCTGGGAGATATTCAGGGAAAAGAGAAGAGGTGGAGAGAATCAGGCAAAAGGTGGAGATATTCTGGGAGTGAATCATGGAGAAATCAATGGGATTTGATGCTTGATGTAAACTCTATAAATTGAGGCATAGCCCTAATGAGAATTTGCTGGTTTTAGAGTATCCATGCCTACATTAATCTATCTGCTAATTACCCACTAATTACGTCTTAATCATTTCTTAATCACTTTGTTAATGATGTTGATTCTAGTGTATGATCCACCATAGCTCATCATTTTGCTCAAATTTCAACAATGCTAAGGGCTGAGAGGCAAGTAAAAGAAGCACAAAAAGCGGTACAAGGGTAAGAGTTTCATTCACTCTTCCCCCTTTAGGTTGGCTACTATACCCTTGTCGGGAGCTCTTCGGGGAGGCACCAGCAAACGAACTCTGATTGAGGAGCTTTCTTCACGAGAGCAAAGCTACAAGGCAACTATTATGTCCGTTGGGTCCATTGGACAATATTTTTGGGCTGAAAACATGTTTCGGGCACGTCTGGACCTCCATTTTTCAGTTCGCAGGGTGTTCATGAGCATTGCATGAGTAAATTTTGATTCTTTGTAGAATTCTATTTTTTGGGATTACAAGAAGGGCGATTGGTTGTGCAGACACTGTGTGTACTGCAAAGAGGTCTTAAAGTTGCCATTGGGTGTATGTATGCAAAGTGAGGTCACTGGTTGTGACAGTTTGGGTGCACTATAGTACTACCTGCAGAGAATACAATAGTTTGTGTAGGTCAAACAAGAGTGCTCTTTTTGGTAAATTTGTGTTGTAGAAAATATGTCGAATGATGGAATAAACCAAATTGTTGCAAAGAAGCTTGACAAGAACAACTTCCATGCTTGGAGATTTAGATTAACCAATTTCCTGATGGGAAAAGGTTACTGCTGCTGGGACTACATTGAAGGTGAACATGAGGAGGCACTAGAGATACCGCAAATTAATCCAACTGCTGTAGATGTAAAAGAATTCAAGGATTGGAATCAAGGAACAAGGAAATTCATGTATTGGATTTCTATCAGCGTACAAGACACTATGATTGAGAATACATAGGATGCCAAGTCACCTAAGGATGCACACGACACCTTGGTGAAGTTGTATGAAACTAACACCAAGGCACGAAAGATTCAATTCAAGAATGAGCTTCATAATGTGGAGAAGAAAAATATGTATGTGAATGATTATTCTTTGAAGATCAAGGGCATTGTGGAATCCCTTGCATCAATTGGTGTTTTTGTTGATGATGAGAGATGATAAGGTGAAAGTGTGTCTACGTGGTCTCAGGCCACAATACAAGGCGTTCAAGATGTCTATTTAGACTTGGGAGAACATTCCCAACTTCACAGACTTAGTGTTAATGCTGATCATTGAAGAGAAGAATTTGGGTGAAGATCAACAATCTTCACAAACCAAAAACAGTTTAGAGCAGCAGGCCGTCTACACAAGTTCAGGTAAAGGAAGAGGTAGAGGTCGTGGAAATGGCCAAAGAGGTGGCCAAAAAGGTAATCAGAATTATGGTCAGTGTAGTAGCAACAGTCCCAAGATTTGCAACAACAACACACAGGTGGAAGAGGACAATTTAGAGGTAGGGGGAGTCAAAGAAGTCACGGTAATTGGCAAAGGCAGCATAATGGTACACGAGGTTATTTTTACTATGGTAAGCCTAGACATGTGTAGGCAGATTGCTATAAGAAGTAGAGTGACATGTGAAATGGAAAAGTGCAGCAAAACAACTATGCATCCTCTAGCATAAATGATGAGGATAATGAGAGGTTATTTGTTATGCAACATGTGATCAATGGTGTGTCTAGAAATGATGTAGCAGCATGTAAAGATGATGTATGGTACGTTGATTCAGGTGCTTTGAACCACATGACAAGTCATAGGGGTGAGTGGTTCAAGGAAATGAAGAGTCTTGAAAGACCGGGTTTTGTTGAAACAGGGGATGACACTGCTCATCCGATTGCCCATGTTGGAGATGTCCCATTTGAAAAGATGCAAGGGAGAAGAGAGCTTGATCTCTAACAAGTACATACACACTCACACAAACCCTAGAAGAGAGCACACAAGGTGAGAGGCTAAAAATTCTTCTTCTTCTTCACACAACAAAAGAGGTCTACAAAGAAGATAAAGTGACTAACACACATAATAGAGTATATACAAGCGGTCCATAACGTGAACATGCTAAGAGGAGTGGTGGGTAGATCTGGACTAATCAGTCCAGCTATAGAATCTTTGGCAAAGACATGTCGGTGCCAGCTACCAAACCCGCCAGTGATATAAATGTCAAACGGTCATGCAGGCACCTTGTGAGTGTCAGCTCATGTTGAGCTTGACATCTCAACACTCCCCCTCAAGCTCAACTCTCCAGCTCATGAACTCCGAGCATATCTTGAAATCTACAGAGCTTCTCAGCTCCCAAGGTCTTCGTGTGAAGATGTCAGCAACCTGATCATGTGTGCTGACATAGGCCAAGTCGATGTCGCCTACCAAGACTCTCTTTCTGATGAAGTGGTAATGTACCTCAATGTGTTTCGTCCGCACATGGAAAACTGGGTTCCTGGCCAACTATATACTGCTAAGATTGTCACAATATATGACAACCTTTCTCTTCACATGCAACCCTAAATCAGCAAAGTAGCTTGCGTAACCAAGCTACCTCACATGCTGCCATCCGCACCTCCTCTGTACTCTACCTCTATATACGACAAGGTAATTGTGGGCTGCTTCTTGCTACTCGATGTCATAGCAGCACTCCCTAATGAAAACATAAATTCACTGGTAGATCTCCTGTGTGAGATGCTCCCTACCCAATCTACATATGTGTACCCATATAGCTCCAATGGTACACCTGCTGCATAAAACAATGCATAATCAATAATGGCCCTCAAATACCGACACACACTGTCAATATGTGGTTTGCGCGGAACCTTCATAAACTAGCTCTCTAAGCCAGTAGTGTAGCTCAAATGTGGCATGTTGATTGTGACATAGATTAAACTCCACACAATCTTCCTGTACATAGTGGGATCCTCCAACACATAATGTGCATTGTAAGATCCCTGTCCCCATCGCGCAACAATTTCAGGGGTGCTAGCAGCGGAAGTAGCACTTCTTGTGCGGGGCAGGGTCCCACACTCGGGGCCTCGCCCACGGATATCCTGACAAGAGACTAATCCATCGGTTTTTCCAAAACTGAACCCGAAAAAACTTCCTTTGCTCGGAAAGCATGGGCGATTCCACCAGGATAACTTTTCCCTAACGTGGTCAAAAACCTTAACTAATTGAGCTCTTTTGACTGAACCCGTAAGTCCCATAATCAGATCAGGGAAAAAGACTTTACTTAGATCATAGAGACCAACGCTTTTTTCCTCATTGAGAGGTACAGCCGTTGATTCTTTTCCATAGAACAATTTTTGTCCGAAATTTCTTCATCTATCGAACTAAACAGAAATTGAGTCTCGATTTATGGATCCAGCAGTCCAGCCTAACCCCATCCAGTCCCATGGGTTAGCCAATCGCCCAACCACTGTAGAGATGGGATCCAATTAGGAATTTGGTTAGGTTTTATCTCAGGTACCAGGGAAAAGAGTTCCCAGGTCCCCTAGCCGGATGTTCATGCAAACATAAAACTAGTCACACCACTTACACACCCAATATGAAACTGCCTTTTTTTTTCAGCATCAGCTATCTTTAAAACAATCCTTTAATGAAACCATTGTGTCACTGATCACAATCCTCAAAATCTCTGGTTGAATCCTTATTTCCAATCATTCCTTCATCGATGTACTTATGGCATCATTGGCAACCAGAACGCTCACCACTTGTTCACTCAGGGGCCTTTTTGATAGTTCCTAGCTCATAGTAACCGGCAATATCTTCACATAACAAAATGGAATCTCCGTGGAAGATCAGCAAGATCAATCAACAGATCCATATAAAAGAGTCATGGACTCATCCGTTGAGGACCAGCAAGGTCAATCAACCAGATCCACACCCGAATTCAAAAAACAACTCTTATTCCTTGATCCAATATCTTCCCCGACGCGCGTGTGGGTATCTTCGGCGACCCAGAGCTCAAGCATCGTATGGTCAGCACCCTCTAGGATCCTTCGCAGGTCACCTAGCGCTTCACTCATAGGCCGCTTCCTTGGTCCCTCATCCACCGTACCAGAAGCTCACCAGAGGCTGGTCAAGACCTCGGCCGACCATGCTACGCGAGATGTCCTCCGTTGACTCTGCGTCAGCTATTGCAACTTTATCAGTTAGGTCTCCACGACCTTAATCACAAGACGGTCAAGATGCTTCCCCAGCATTCTTGACATAAAACAATCATTTACAAATAGGTCACAAATACAGTTTCTATAATGAACTCTCGTCTTTCCACATTATCCCTAATCAGTCCACATTACTTATTCCACATTCCATTCATATGTGTACTCATTCTCATCCAATCACATCATTTTCCATCTCATCACATCAGGTTCATTCACATCACATATCATTTATTCACATCCCAATTCACATGTCATCACATCTCATCCATTCACTCATATCGACGTCACATCATTTCACATACACATTCGCATTCATTATTCCACATACACATCCACATTCGTACATCCACATCCATACATCCACTTCCACATCCGCATTCATACATACATGTCTATATCCACATCCATACATCCACATTCATACATCCACATCCACATCCATACATCCACATCCACATCCATACATCCATTTTCACATCCACATTCATACATGCATATCCACATCCACATTCATACATCCACATCCCCATTCACATTCATACATTCACACATCCATTTCCACATCCACATTCATACATCCACATCCCCATTCACATTCATACA
This sequence comes from Cibotium barometz, assembly GCF_041138505.1. Taxonomy (NCBI): domain Eukaryota; kingdom Viridiplantae; phylum Streptophyta; class Polypodiopsida; order Cyatheales; family Cibotiaceae; genus Cibotium; species Cibotium barometz. Next base: position 59,541,348 of record NC_141050.1, on the reverse strand, counting down.
TTCACACATCCATTTCCACATCCACATTCATTCATCCACATCCACATCCACATCCACATCCACATCCACATCCATACATCCATTTCCACATCCACATCCACATCCACATCATCCATTCATCCATCTACATCAACCCACATCATTCACACATCAAACCAGATCATCCATACATCAACCTACATTAATCTACATCATTCACACATCAAACCACATCATCCATACATCAATCTACATCATTCACACATCAAACCACATCATCCATACATTAATCTACATCAATCCACATCATTCACACATCAAAGCACATCATCCATACATCAATCTACATTAATCTACATCATTCATACATCAAACCACATCATCCATTCACATTCGATTCACATGCCATCATTCATTCACATCCCTTATCATTCACTCATATCACGATTCACATGCCATCACATTCCTTCACATCCTAATTCACAGGACATCACATCCATTCATCCATTTTCATTTATCTGATTCATATCACTTCCATCCATCCATTTACATCTATCTGATTCCTGTCACATCTTATCACATCTATTTATAGAATGTAAGAGAATTTTAATTTTTTGATATAAAGATTCTTTACGCATCTAATTAGGCATAAAGACAACTTTAGTAGGAATAACACTTTTCTAAAATTCCTTTTATGCATTTATTTAGGCATGAATTCAAATTTAAGGAAAATAACACTTTCGAATTAAAAATAAACCTTTTATGAATTTTACTATGCATAAATTCCATTTTTATGAAAATAACACTTTCAAAATAAAAATAAATCTTTTATGTATCTATCTATGCATAAATTTAATTTCAATGAAAATAATACTTTCAAAATAAAAATAAATCTTTTATGCATCTTTCTATGCATAAAATCAAAATTGATGAAAATAACTCTTTTTGGATTAAATTAAATTATTTATGCATCTTTCCATGCATAAATCCAATTTAGTAGGAATTACACTTTTAGAATAAAAGAATTTCTCTTATGCATCTAATTTATGCATAAAATCCATTTATGATGAAAATCACACTTTTAATATAAAAAAATCTTTTATGCATATGTTTATGCATACAAATCATTTATGATGAAAATCACTCTTTAATATAAAAGAATTTCTTTTATGCATAAAAATCATTTATGATGAAAATAACACTTTTAATATATTAAAAAATATCTTTTATGCATATGTTTATGCATACAAATCATTTATGATGAAAATCACTCTTTAATATAAAAGAATTTCTTTTATGCATCCATTTATGCATAAAAATCATTTATGATGAAAATAACACTTTTATAATCAAAATAACAATTTCAATATGCTTCCTTCTAAGCATAGAATTTAATTCTAAAGAAAGTAACACTTTTTTAATAAAATAATTCTAGTATGCATTTTTCTATACTTAGAATAAAAAATAACACTTTAAGAATACATATACGATGGAAATTACTCTTTTTGAATAAAAAAATAAAACTTATTCATAACCTCCTTTGTATGCCTGACCATTTTTCAAATTTTGACTCTCTCAAATCAACTAGAATTTCACCAAGAGTATTTAAATCATTCTAATGTAAACATTTTCTACTTATTTAAGAGAAACATTATGAAAAACTTGATTTTATCCATTAATCATTCATCTAGGATAAAAAATGGTTGGATTTACTAAAGAAGAGAGGGGAATGCCTTTTTTCAATGAGTCATAACATCATATTTATTTTAGAGAAGACAAAAATCATAAAAATCATAAAAATCATAAAATGAAATAGAAAAGAGAAGAATCTCCAACTTACAAGGAGAATTTGAGAGCTTTCCTTTGGCTTGATAGTTTGAGGGATCTACTCTTGTTTGAAACAAGAGTGGCCACCAATCTTTAGAAGAGGGAAGGTCAAAAACTAATGAATTATGAGTAAATTCATAGTTTTTGGCTCATGGGAGAAGTAGAGTAACAGTGCAAAAACACTATTAAGCTTCAACAAAGGGGAAGGCTTCTATTTATAGGAAAAAGTTAGCCTCTAACCAAGCAAACTGATTCTAGAATTTTCCAGATCAGTTTGGTCAATTTTTGACCATTTTTAGGTCAGTTTAGCTTACTTTCTGGATCTAGTTGAAAATAGGAGAGATAAAAATATCTCATTATTTGAGAGTTTAAAACTCTCCCACACATGTGAAATAGGCGCCTCCTTCATGAGGGAAATTCCTCCATACTGAGGTGTCAAAAATGCATCATTTCTTCTAAATATCTCTCTTTTTTAACTATTAACCTTGTCCTTAGTCAACTCTTCATCTTATGTGAGTATTTACTCATTTTTGGGAGATTTTTCTTTTATTCTTCTATTTATCTCCTCCCTATATTTGGATGAATCTTATTGGTCCATAGGAACCTTAATTTAAAATTTTAAAAAAATCTTGACCCCTACGATAAGGCCTCTTGCACAGATTAAATTTATTTCGAATGCATCTTCTAAAAATCTTTTTGAACTTCTGTTTCAGGGAAACTTATTTAAATATGAAGAGATATTTTTTCATCCAAAAATATCCAAAATTTGAATAACCTCTCTCTAGAACATTTTCTCTCGCTAGGCCAAAACAGGTAGGAACAAGATCTTTTATATTTCTGAAGAGGGATTTGACTACAGGGAAAGATACTGCGCATTTTGAGAGGCTGGGGAGGAATCTTACATCTGCACTAAGCTTGCCATTTTGATCTAATGGCACTGAGATTGCATCCACACTAAGCTTGCCATTTTGATCTAATGGCACTGAGATTGGCTTACAATCAGCCATGCCATACTTGGATAACATTTCCATGCATACTGTCTCTGTGATAGCCAAATACCCTCAGGTGTGCGAATGACCTCAATTGCTAAAAAATAGCACACAGATCTCCCAAGTCCTTCATCTCCTTTTGAGAAGACTTTTCACATGCTCAATCTCATCCAATTCACTCCCCAACAATACGACCATCTACATAAATGGTGATGATCACAACATATAAAGAGTGATCTACATCTGCCATATGAAAACTAATAAAGACAAGATACTCTTCAATCTTGTCATGCCATGCTCGTGGAGCTTGCTTCAGCCCATACAAGGCCTTACCAAGCTTACACACATAATCAGGGTGACCTGTATCCTCAAAACTTGGTGCTGATCCATATACACCTCTTCTTGTAAGTCACCATGCAAGAACGCATTTTTGACATCCATCTGATGTAAAAACCAGCCTTTAGTTGCAGCCATCGCAATCACAACTCTCACAATTGCCATCTTTGTAACTGAGACAAATGTCTCCTCATAATCAATCCCATGTGTCTGCGCATATCCTTTGGCTACCAATCTAGCCTTGTACCTTCTTATGCTACCATCACTGTTATGTTTCACCTTATACACCCACTTACAGCCAAGAGCTTTCTTGCCTTTAGGAAATGGCCCCAAATCCCAAGTCTCATTTCCATATAATGCATCCATCTCCTCATCCATAGCTTTCTCCCAACACACATTTCCAATAGCCTCATCAAAACATGTGGTTTCTACAACCTGCACAACTTGTGCCATATATGCATAATGATGTGCCACATAACCATCATAAGTCAACCTCTGTAGAACAGCACAAGATTTTTGACTCTTTCAGATCTTCGTAACTTTGCATTCATGGCTTCTATAGCCTTCTTCACACTAGGTGTCCTCATTGCTAGAATCCCAAGCTCCTCAAGGCTCATCCTCGAGCCACTAGAATCTCCATCAACAAGAGAATGCCCTACGAAAATGTCAGGCATACCAAGGGGCTCAACCGCTTTCTCTTTACCTTTATGTGATATACCAACTGCATTTTCAGGACTAGAATTATGATGCAGCCTGCCACTCCATGGTTTATCAACACAGAGCTGCTAGATGAGGACTCTCGTGGTCCACCCAATGACTGTGATTTCTGACTTGCATTCTATCCAACCTTATTTCCACTTACATCAGCCCTAACAACATCCTTTTCAGTAGCATACTAGCTACTCATCTCATCAAATACAACATTCATGCTTACCCTCAATTCACGTGTAGCAGGATTATACCATCTATATTCCTTTTGCTCAAGGGAATACCCAATAAACACACATTTTTCTGCTTTTGGATCCAGCTTGGTACGTAACTCATCTGGCATATGCACATATGCAATACATCTAAAAACTTTCAAGTGAGACAAATCAGATTTCTTGCTAGCAAACTTCTCCTTTGGCATTACATCATGTGTGGTTGCAATAGGAGTCTTTTTCATGATATAAACTGTTGTAGACAACCTCAGCCCAATAGCTATGTGGCATATTCTTCTCAGCCACCATGAATGCTTGTGCTATCTCTGCAATGTGCCTGTTTTTTTGCTTAGCAACTCTATTTTGTTGTGGAGTGTATCTACATATAAATTGTCTCTGAATGCCATTCTTTCACAAGAATTCAGAGAACTCATTGGAGAAGTATTCTCCTCCTCCATCTTACCTCAGGCACTTTACATGCTTTCTTATCTGTTTTTCAGCCATAACTCTGAAATTCTAAAAATGAGTGAACACTTCACTCTTCTCCTTCATGAAGTACACCCACACTTTCCTCGTGTGGTCATCAATGAATGTTACGTAGTACCTGCCACCCATAGACATAGTCTTTGCAAGGACCCCATACATCTAAGTGCACAACATCTAGTGTATTCCTGCTCACATTTATGTCATGTGGAAACACATGTTTTGTTTGCTTTCCAAATTGACATGCCACAAACTTTTTACATACCTTCAACTTTCTACATGCCCATAGACATAGTCTTTGCCTTCTTGTTACAATTTGTTTAGTCTGCATAGACTTCATTCTTTGCACATTGATATGCCCAATTCTCTTATGTTGATTTAGGTGCTTTGAACCACATGACAAGTCATGGTGAGTGGTTCAAGGAAATAAAGAGTCTTGAGAGACTAGGTTTTGTTGAAACAGGGGATGACACTACTCATCCGATTGTCCATGTTGGGAATGTGCCATTGTCTATGGTAAGGTGAAGTACCTTGCAAATGTACTTCATGTTCCACACATTACAAATAATCTGGTTTTTGTTGGCCAAATGATTGAGCAGGGTTTGCAGGTCTGGTTTAACCTTGATTAGTTATTATGTAGAAGACTTTAAAGATAAGTGCAGAATGCTTGCAAAAGGAAATAGAGTGGGCAGAATGTTTAAATTAAATGTAAATATGCCTGAAGTGAGTGTTGCAATGTTTGTAAATGGTTCAAGATGTTTAAATTGAATGTAAATATACCTGAAGTGAGTGTTGCAATGTTTGTAAATGGTTCAGGAGTTGTTGTAGATACAAACATTTGGAATAAGAGAATTGGGCATGTAAATGTGCAAAGAATGAAGTCTATGCAGACTAAAAAAATTGTGATAGCGCTGCCTAAGTTTAAATTTGAAGGTATGCAGAAAGTTTGTGAAGCATGTCAATTTGGAAAGTAAACAAAACATGTATTTTCACATGATATAAATGTGAGTAGGAATGTACTAGATGTTGTGCATTCAGATGTATGGGGTCCTGCGAAGACTATATCTATGGGTGGTTGTAGGTACTACTTACGTAACATTCATTGATGACCACACGAGGAAAGTATGGGTGTATTTCATGAAGGAGAAGAGTGAAGTGTTTACTCATTTTTCAAAATTTCAGAGTGATGGGGGCTGAAAAACAGACATGAAAGCACGTGAAGTGCCTAAGGTCAGATGGAGGGAGAGAAGACTTCTCCAATGAGTTCTCTGAATTCTTGCGAAAGAATGGCATTCAGAGACAATTTACATGTAGATACACTCCGCAACAAAATGGAGTTGCTGAGCGAAACAACAGGCACATTATAGAGATAGCACAAACATTGATGGCAGAGAAGAATATGCCGCATAGCTATTGGGTTGAGGCTGTGTCTACAATAGTTTATATTATGAACAAGACTCCTACTATAGCCATACATGATGTAATGCTAGAGGAGACGTTTACTGAGACAAGAAACCTAATTTGTCTCACTTAAAAGTTTTTTGGATTTATTGCATATGTGCATGTGCCAAATGAGTTGCGTACTAAGCTAGATCCAAAGGTAGAAAAATGTATGTTTATTGGGTATTCCCTTGAGCAAAAGGGATATAGATGCTATAATCCTGCTACACGTGAATTGAGGGTAAGTAGGGATGTTGTATTTGATGAGTAGTTGGTATGCTACACGTGAATTGAGGGTAAGTGGGGATGTTGTATTTGATGAGATGAGTAGTTGGTATGCTACTAAAAAATATGTTGTTGGGGCTAATGTAAGTGGAAATGTGGTTGCACCGAATGTAAGTAAGCAATCACAATCATTGAGTGGATCATGAGAGTTCTCATCAAGTGGTCCTGTTGATAGACCATGGAGTGGTAGGCTGCGTCATAATACCAGTCCCCTGGAAATGTAGTTAGTACATCACATAAAGGCAAAGAGAAAATGTTTGAGCCCCTTGGTATGCCATATATTTTTTCACGGCATTCTCTTGTTGATGGAGATTCTAGTGGCTCGAGATGAGGCTTGATGAGGAGCTTGGGATTCCAACAATGAGGACACCTAGTGTGAATAAGGCTATGAAAGCCATGAATGCAAAGCTACGAAGATCTGGAAGAGTCAAAAACTCTGTGCAGAGGTTGACTTATGATGGTTATGTGGCACATCACTATGCTTATATGTCAAAAGTTGTACAGGTTGTAGAACCCACATGTTTTGAAGAGACTATTGGAAATGTGTGTTGGGAGAAAGCTATGGATGAGGAGATGGATGCATTGTATGGAAATGAGACTTGGGATTTGGTGCCATTTTCTAAAGGCAAGAAAGCTATTGGCTATAAGTGGGTGTATAAGGTGAAACATAACAATGATGGCAACATAAGCAGGTACAAGCCTAGATTGGTAGTAGTCGAAGGATATGCACAAACACATGGGATTTATTATGAGGAGACATTTTCCCCGGTTGCAAAGATGGCAACTTTGACAGCTATGATTGTGGTGGCTGTAGTAGCTGAAGGTTGGTTTTTACATCAGATGGATGTAAAAAATGTGTTCTTGCATGGAGACTTGCAAGAAGAAGTGTATATGGATTAGCCACCTGGTTTTGAGGATACATGTCACCCAGAGTATGTATGTAAGCTTTGTAAGGCCTTGTATGGGTTGAAGCACATGACAAGATTACTGAGTATCTTGTCACTATTGGTTTTCATATGGAAGATGCAGATCACTCTTTGTGTGTGCACAAGAGTGATGAGGGTTTGTGATCATCACCATATATGTAGATGATCTTATTGTTGGGGGTGACAACTTGGATGAGATTGAGCATGTGAAAAGTCTTCTCAAAAGGAAGTTTGAGATGAAGGATTTGGGAGATCTGCGCTGCTTTTTGGGAATTGAGGTCATTCGCACACCTGAGGGTATTTGGCTGTCACACACAGAGACAGTATGTATTGGACATGTCCAAGTATGGGATGGCTAATTGTAAGCCAATCTCAGTGCCATTAGATCAAAATGGAAAGCTTAGTGCAGATTATACAGGTTATGTAATGGAGGATCCCACTATGTACAACAAGATTATGGGGACTTTGATCTATGTTATGATCAGCAGGCTAGATTTGAGTTACACTGTTCGTTTAGAGAGCCAGTTTATGCAGGTTCCACGCAAACCACATCTTGATAGTGTGCGACGCACACTTCAGTATTTGAGGGCCACTGTTGATTATACATTATTTTATGAAGTAGGTTTACCATTGGAGCTATATGGGTACATAGATGCAGGAGGTAGCATCTCAAACACGAGATCTACCAGTGGATTTATGTTTTTATTGGGGAGTTTTGTTGTGACATGGAGCAAAAAGAAGCAGTCCATAGTTGCCTTGTCGGCGAGTACAGAGGAGCTGAGGTGGTAGCATGTGAGGTAGCTTGGTTACGCAAGCTACTTGTTGTTTGCTGATTTGGGGTTGCATGTGGAGAGAAAGGTTGTCATATATTGTGAATCTTAGTAGTATATAATTGGCTAGAAAAAACCGAGTTTTCCATCACGGATGAAACACATTGAGTTATTCATCAGGGAGAGAGTATTAGTAGGCGACATCGACTTGGCCTATGTCAGCACATAGGATTAGGTTGCTGACATCTTCACGAAGGCCTTGGGATCTGAGAAGCTTCGTAGATTTTGAGATATGCTTAGAGTTCATGAGCTGGAGTTGAGCTTGAGGGGGAGTGTTGAGATGTCAAGCTCAACATGAGATGACACGAGCCGCCTGCATGACCGTTCGACATTTACATCACTAGCGGGTTTGGTAGCTGGCACCAACATATCTTCGCCAGAGATTCTACAAATGGACTACACCGACTAGTTCGCATCTGCCCACTCCTCTAGCATGTTCACATTGTGGACCACTTGTATATACTCTATTATGTGTGTTAGTCACTTTATCTTCTTTGTAGACCTCTTTTGTTGTGTGAAGAAGAAGAAGAATTTTCAGCCTCTCACCTTGTGCGTTCTTTTCTAGGGTTTGTGTATGTGTGTGTGTGCTTGCAAGAGCTCAAGCTCTCTCCTCTCTTATAGCTTTTCATGTGCCACACATGCTCATTAGAGGTCACAGCGGAGAGGATGCCACATACAACTCAAGATGGAGGCAAGTGACTACTCAAGACTAGCCAAGTGACTGTAGACACATACTACAAGGTAAGAGGAGTGTGCAGGGCAAGGCCATGGACACTTTGTGGGGCGGGAGGCATGCGAGGGACCATATATGCCCCAGTCGATTAGGTAGCATACCCACTATCTCTTGAAGATGCCCTTGGCATGACGATATTAGTGTAAGAATCTCCTATCCTTGGCAGATGTCGTTGGGGTGATAGGACTTGGTTGTTGGAGTGTCAGTGTTGTAGCACCTTCAATGCTGATGCTTGCATGCTACTTCTAGCTAGTTTTACTGAGTTGGCCCACTATGGGCACCCTTGTTGGTGGCTACAAGGTCACCCACCACTAGAGTGCTCACCATCCTTAGTGAGGAGAGAAGAAAAAAAGTGGGCCACTATGGGCACCCTTGGTGGCTACAAGGTCACCCACCACTAGAGTGCTCACCATCCTTAGTGAGGAGAGAAGAAAAAAAGTGGCCACAAGGAATATAGGTCGGCACATGAGCCAAGTGATTGGCGAAGTTTGACCAGAAAGGAAACGTTCGGATGCTATCAGAATTAGAAGTGCCTATCTCAGAGAGATTTGTGGGCTAACAATTATCTTGGTTAAACCCTACGAAGTAAACGCAGCCATGTTCTGCTATCCCATGCATTCGTGCCTGTGTTTGATATTCTAACTACCTCAGCCTGTTACCTGTCTACTACTCGAAAGAGGAATCGGGAGGGAGGAGTCAAGGAAGAGGAAACAGAAGGGAGGAATCAGGAAGGGGAAGTAGAAGGGATGAATCAAGAAGAGAAAGTAGAAGGCAGGAATCAAGAAGAAGAAGTATAGGAGTCCATCAAGAGGAAGAAGAGGAATTCGTGAAGTAGAGGAGCCAGAAGAAATGAGTTAGGAGATTCAGAGGAGGCAGAGAGGAGGATTCAAGAGTTTAGAGGCACCAAGAAGAAGAGAGATAGAGATTACGCTGGGGCTACAGAAGTGGGAAGGGAGGAGAGAGATGGACCACAGAATTTGAAAGAGATAGAGGGAGGATAGAAGCTAGGTGTACCACTGAATTGGAAAGAAAGAAAATAGAGTTCCCACTACATCTGAGAGAGATAAGGAAAGGGAGTTTGCAACAAAGGATGCACACCAAGAAAGGGAGATTATAGAAAAAAATAGAGAGGAAAGGAGAAGTACATGGGAAGTTTACATAACTGCCTTCCACTCTGAACATGTACTGGATTGCCATGAGTGCAAGGTAATCTGCACACATACCACAGAAGTACATGTGAAGTTTGCATACTTAGTTGCCTTCCACTCTGAACATGTATTGAACTTCCTTGAGTGCAAGGTAATGTGCACCAGACCATAGAAAAGTGTGATTTGGTCAGCCAAACAACTGTGAAGGTGTGGCTGAGAGACATTATGGACATTATTAGTATGATTACAAGGGGGTCAAAATGTTGTTCTATATTAGTCCACAATTGGGGATGTAGGAAATTTATGATCTCAGCATTGGAACCAAGAGTGGCTGACACTGTGGTGCTAAAGGTTGAGGGCCGGTGGAAGAGGAGAAGGGTGTTGGTGAGGGAAAGGAGGGTGGCAAGTGAGGACAGAGAGCTTGAAACTTAAGATGGTACGGAAGGCAAAACAGAATGTGAGAAAGGGTGGTAGAGGATAAAATTGGGGAAGCAGTAGATGAGCAGAGAAAGGAGACTGTGTAGATGAAACAAAAATAAAAAACCTTCCTTTTTTTATAAGGGGTGGAAGGGGTTAGCTATGATGACATAGAAGTAATGAGGGTAGCCTCTGGATGATAAGCCTTGATTCTGGAGCCATTAACCAAGGGAAGTAGTAGGCCATCCAGAGTGCGGAGTTGGACGACACTCTGCGGAAGGATTTACTGGATGAGGAATGGGCCTTCCCAAGCTGGGGGATGAGCTTCTTGGCCCGTTTCAAATAGAGAGCTTGGTACACCAAGACAAGTTGTCCTTCCTAGGAGCGGGGCTTCCTCAGGTGTCGATTATGCTAGTATTTCCATCTTTTTTTCCCACCTCCAAAGCTTGGTTGGCCAATTCCCTAGCTTTGTCAAATATGGTTAGATGGAGCACTAAAGAACTCTAGTGAGGGTCATCTTAAAGGCCGGTTCTAGCACAATAGTACCCTTGGTTGAATTCGAAGGGCAAAATGGCCTCCATATCATGGCCAATTCCCTAGCTTTGTCAAATATGGTTAGATGGAGCACTAAAGAACTCTAGTGAGGGTCATCTTGAAGGCCGGTTCTAGCACAATAGTACCCTTGGTTGAATTCGAAGGGCAAAATGGCCTCCATATCATGGACTAGTTGAAAAGGATTGTGGCGTGTGGTGGCTTTGAAGGTCATATAGTAAGCCCACAAAGTGTCAACAAGGAGGGCTTCCGACCAATTGTTTGGGGTGCTGATGATACATCTTGCGGAGTAAGTGGCAGAGGACTTTGTTGGTGCTTTCCGCCTGTCCATTGGCCTGAGGGTAATAAGCACAAGACTTGCGGTGGAAAATCTTATAGTTGCTGAGTAAGGGGTTGATGATTTCATTCACAAAATGGGAGCCTCTTTCACTGGTGATTTCGAAGGGGTAGCCAAAGCGGATAAGGATGTGCTCGTAGAGGAACCTAGCCACCGTGTTGACTATGGAGTCTTTTATGGCTTGGGATTCTACCTACTTGGTCGCATAATTAGTGGCGAATAGAATGTATCTACATCGGGCTGGGGTGTGCCATTGGGTCAATGGACCCCATGAAATCAAGACCCCATTGCTTGAATGGCAACCAAGCGAGGTAGATCTAAAGGGGCCAGCGGTTCTAATGGGTGGGTTTGGGACTACACTGTTGGTAGGTATCATAAGATTTGGCAAATTGAATGGAATCTTTGAACATAGTGGGCCACCATAGGACATGCTGAAACAAAAGAGTGCCTCAGACATGCCTAGGATAATGACCACAACCAAGACTTGAGTGAACATTTCATGTGGATTGATGCATCGACGTAAGACACCATTCATGACCAGCCTTGTACAGCTAGCCAACGATGAGTTGGAATGCTCAGCTCTTAATTAGGAGCCAACGCTTGGTCTTGGGGCTAGTGTTGATTGGAAATTATCATGTGGAAAGAAATTCAACGACATCCCCATACCAGTCTAGGGTAGCATCAACTTTGAAAAGGAAACTATCAAGAAGTTCATCATCTCAATACCTAAGCAGGTTCCCAGGTGTCGATTCGAGAGACGTGCTAAGCCATGATGTGTTGTTTACCCGACCAAAGGAGGATCTCAAAGTTGAACTCTTGGAAGAGTAGAAACCACAGCCAAACACGACCAGCCACTTGTGGTTTATTGAGAAGATACCTGAGAGCATGGTGGGTCGGAGATGACGACCATGAAGTGGGAGCCTAAGAGATAGTGTCAACACTTTTGGCAATAGCATAGACGATAGCCAAGACTTCCCGCTCATCGTGGAGTAGTGTTTTTTAGAGGAGGTGTGAGGAGGTGGCTAGCATAATAGATGGGTCTATCCATATTATATTTCTCACTGGGCTGAGTCACAACCACACCCACCGCCGCAGTGAGGCTAGCATCGATATGGACATGGAAGATGATCGACCAATCAAGGGGAATGAGAATGGGGGCTTCGGTGAGTCTCTTTTTGAGGTAGGAGAAGATAGCTGAGGCTATGTCAGACCATTGGAAGATGTGGGAAGGCTTAACTAAATGGGTCAGCAGAAGGGCCACATTGGCATACATGTGACCTAGGAGGGTGCCTTGGACTACTAAAAAATGACACTTGAAAGGATTCATGCATAGCTTAGACGAGCGATACTTAGCAAAAACCAGAGCTAACTGGGAGAGACGTTTATAAAAGGTCTCTATCTTGGAGACAAGGCGGGTCATTGAGGAATAAAAAAATTCATCAATGACAGTGTAGAGGAAGGTGACGAGGTACTCCCTGAAGATGTTCATTAATAATAACGAGCATTTGGAAGGTGGCCATGGCGTTACACAGTCCAAAGGGCATTTGATTGTATACACAGGTCCCCCATTGGGTGATGAATGTTGTCTTGGCACGGTCAATCGGATGGATGGTGACTTGGTTGTATCCATTGAATTTGTCCATGAAACTATACAGGACATGCTTGGCTACATCCTCTAAAACTTGATCCATGGAAGGAAGGAGAAAACCATCTTTGATGGTTGCTTTGTTGAGAGACCTGAAGTCCACACAGACATGGATCTTGTTGGTCTTCTTCTTGTGTGAGATGACCATGGGGGAAATCCAGTCTAAGTGTTCCATAGGGGAGATGATTTTGGCTTCCTCCATCTTTTCCATCTCTACCTTGAGAGCTTTCACATACTTGGGGTTGAGCTTGTAAGCCCGTCCTCCTCGAACAGGTCAGGTGCATTTTCTCCCAAAGATGGAGTTGACATTGGACCACAAATATCACTATGTATGAGATGTAATATATGGTCAGCTTGTGTGGTGTGGAAGTTAGTTTCTTTTTATTGTTTATGCATTTCTTTTCAATTGGTAGCATTAAAGCACATAAAAATCAACCAAAAAAATCAATTCACTCCTAAAAACATAAAGTATAAGCTCCAATCTATATGGAAGTTAGTTTCTTTTTATTATTTATGCATTACTTTTCAATTGGTAGCCTTAGAGCACATAAAAATCAACCAAAAAATCAATCACTTGCATAAACACCCATAATTAGGATTAGGAACATCAAACATCCCTCATTAAATCTAAGAATCATAAAAAACTAGTAAGACTAGGACTAAATAGCTCTAAGGTTGGAGATGTGAGCACATAGTCATGCACAATCCAAACATGAATGTGAGATATGAATGTGAAACCAACATACATGAACATGAAACTAGTAAATGCGATGCGAACTTGCCAAAAATGACATGACCCTAAGGGTAATTGCACCTTCTATATCATAGCGATCGATTAAAACTACTAAGACTTATAAGGGTAAATGTACCTATGTCTTAAAAAGGTTTTCCTATCATAAAATTTGTACTAGCCTCAATATATTCAAGGTAAATTCTTATCCTTTTCAGTTATTGGAGAAATAAGGCTAGTTATTTCTCATCATCACCAACCCTAGCATAGGCATGGGGCTCCACTTACCACACCACCTAGACCATAAAACATGAGCCCATTTCATCTAAAAATATGTGAAACCATCCATGCATAAGCCTACCCAAATGTGAACATGAGGCCATCACAAGACATGAGTCTTCCTAGACAACGCGAAATAAGTCCACCAGAGGTGTGAGCCCCACATGTGAGCCCAACCAAATATGACGTGAGCCACCAAATGTGATCCAACCACATGTGAGCCATCTAGTAGACATGACAAGATCCCGTCAAGCATGAGACCATCTAGATGTGACATGAGCCCATGAGGTGTGAGATGATTCAGGCATGAGCCCACCCATGTGAGAGCATTAAGGAATTGTCCCACCCAAGTGAGACCATTCATGCATGAGCCTAACCACATGAGACCATTTTGGCATGAGCATACCCATGTGAGACCATTCAGGCATGAGCCTACCAATGTGAGATCATCTTGCTTGTCAAATCTTCCTTTAAAAATCTCTTTGTCTCCTTGTTGGCTCGTTTCAACACTATCAAGGTGGGGAACATGCATTAGGAAATCTATCACTTCACTTGGCAAAAGCAACCTAAATCTGTAGGTGAAGTTACCACTTTGCCCACTCTCTAAATCCTAGATGTGATGTAGCAACCAAATGTGAGTACCACTACATGTGAGACCATCTAGATATGACATGAGCCCATCAGGCATGAGACCATTCATCCATGCATACCTAGATTTGAGACCATCCATGTATGCCTACCTAGATTTGAGACCATTCATGCATGCGTAGCTAGATGTGAGACCATTTAGATGTAATTCTACCTAGACATGGCATGAGCCAAGTTCTACCTAGACATGGCATGAGCCAAGTTCACGTTAAACCCAAAAAAAACAGATTTCAAAAAACAAAAAAAACATTTTTTCCAACTTGAGTAGTGTACACATTTAGATCAGTGTACATATTTTCCAACTTGAGTAGTATACACATTCAACTTGAGCAATATACACATTTAGAGCTACCTTAAAGGAGGAGTGCTAGAGATTTATTCAGTTGAGAGAAACTCTTGATACAAACTAAGTCTGGAATAGTTATTGGGCTAATAATTGGAAATGACAATCCAATTGGTTGTAGTGCATCAACTATACATCCTTAATGATGTGAGGAACCCCACCCCCTATATACAATCTTCCCAAAGTATGGTAATAAAGTCTATATGTAATGGGTAAAGAGTCCCACTTGAGGGCATCATACGTAATGGTCAATTGCCCAGCTCACTAACATCATGTATCTCACATCTACCAAAAAATCCTTACACCAAGAAATGCATATGATTCCTCCTGCTCGGATCCCTTTGTGATCTCAGACATTGGCTCTTTACCCTTTTCTCAGGTTCCCAGTTCCTTGTCGAAATGGAGAAGAATTGAAACTTGGTTTTGTGCAAAAGGCACTTCTATAATGGGCTCTTATGGGGAGAGTGGAACTCCATCTTGTGTTGTGTGTGCATGTTGTTAGGTGTACTAAGGAAAACGCATCCCTAGTGGTATAATAGAAGAGACATGTCCCGTTTACTATAACTACAGTTTTTACTTAGACATACAATGACATGAAAGAAGTTCCTGTAAAGGTGGTACAATGGAGCCAAATATGTTCAAGTCAAAGCTTACCTTAGCCTTGCCAAAGCATTTGTCCTTGGGTCTCACCCTTGACCTTCCCATTATGGGTGTGCTAGCTCGTGTTTCTTGCATCCCCACTCCGTTCTCACACCAAAATGCTCCTTTCCAAAGGGGTGAAGGAAGATCTCTCAAATGCTTGGATGGAGGCAAGAAGAGATAGTCCTTCGTGGGTGATGCTTCTCTCTCACAAAAGGCAACAAGGGAAGGAGGAGAAGCTAATGCAAGATAAAAACCTATAATCAAACCTATCTATCAAGCAAACAAGATTCAATAGCATGCAAGAAAGAAGAGGGATGAAGGAGAGCTTAGAAGAAAACTATTACAAAGGCATGATCGTGTCTTGCTTATTGTAAGAAAATGACTTATATACATACAAATGGCTAGTTTTCACATTAGGCCAGCCAAACTTAAAAATGGTCTAGCCTCTATTACTAGTCTTAAGAAATTATGTACACTAAGTCCATAGACTTTTCCTATTTGACATCAAGTGCATGTAAAGCCACTTTATATGTTCCAACGATGTCTTATAAAAGTTAAGTTCTTATTCACATGGGTAAGATGGTGAAGCACCTTACAGTAGGTTGGGCAAGAAAAACCATGTTAACTAATGGAGTGGTTGGGGATATCTTGTGAAGTGGAGGCAACAGGGATTGGAGTGTCCTTTGTGGTTCTTTTTTTTCAGTTAAGTAGTAATTGAAATATTACCTTCGAGAAAGATAGTTCAGGGAGAACCTTTCCAGACTCAAACCCTGAATCAGACTCGTAACTCCTTCGTCAGTTTCAAAAAATGACGATGTGACCAGTTCAGTAATCTACACTCAAATCACCCACCGAATTTGAAACTAAGTTGAGACCTTTGATTTTGATCTCAAAATCAAGAATTCAGAATTCAAGGAATTCTGCTTGGGAATCCAAACCTGTGATCTAGAAGTCTTGGGATACAGAATTAAGATATACTCATTGTATTCAAAAGAAAATCAAAACTGAAAACTTGCATAGAAACCCTGTTTTCTTAAAGGACTGTCTTATGCCATAATGCTGGAGAGAGCATTTGGTATATGTGTGTTCTAAGGGAAGTTCAGTTACAACAGCTGGCATGGCTCACGCGGCAAAGCCTGCCCAAGTCTTGAGCAGCCTCGGTATGGTTAAAATGGTGCGCTTCCGGTACGATGGACGAGGACCGACGAAGCGGTCCCTGAGTGAAGTGCCAGGACACCTAAGGAGGATCCTGGAGGGTTCTGACCAGGCGATGCATGGGCTCGCGGTGCCGAGGATACCCATGCATATGTCGTGGAAGATATATATGTATGATGACGAGAAACTTATTATAACCTGTTACTGGATCTCGTTGTTGACCTGCTGGTCTCAATGGAGAGTCCAGAGTGATACTGTTTTGTGAGAAACAAGGATTGGATGGAAATTTTGAGTTGTGACATCTGTACCCTGTCAATGGATTGTTTTATAAATTAAAGTTTAAAGAGGAGTGTGTGAGTATCTGTATTCTAAAGCAAAAGTTAAGAAAGGCTTTCAATTATGGGTGGGTGAGTACTTGTTTGGTTCTACTATTCCAGTGGGGTTGGGCTTTGGCGCCTTAGAACTCAAGTAGTTAATTAAAAGCCTGAAGACTTCTCAAATGAATAGATGAACGGCTATGCTTGATTCAATTAGGAAAAAAGCGTTGATCCCTTCAAGTTGTTAAGTCTGTAATAGTTTCCCTTCTATCTGGTTTATTCAGATGAAGGTTAGTTCAGTATCTTGACCTCGTTAGAAAATTCGTCAAGAAAATATAAATGGTGGAATTGTCCCCGTTTTTTGGGCATGGAAAATTTTTCCGATTTTGATTTTCGGAATGACCACCAGCTTAGTCTCGTGCCCGGACATTCGAGGGCGAGGCCCCAAGTGGGAAACCCTGCCCCGTGTAAGAGGAAGTTGCTTCCGCTCTGCTGCCAACAATCGGGAATCCGGGTGCGCAGAGGGGGCAATGGGATCTCACAGTTGGTATCAGAGCACTTTTGTAAATTTACGTAACAGCAACAGAAATTGCTTAAGAATTTTAAAGTAAATCTGGAAAATAATGTTTTCTCTTGTTCATATTATGTTGAAGGAACTTCAAAAATTGAAAACTCATAAATTGAATTGGAATTTATAGATGGATACCCCGAATCTTTCTGGCATTCTTGTACTCTCCCAGAGTCAGGATATGATAGCCTTTGCATTCGAGCACCTCATTAACTCTGCTACGACCCGAGTAAGCAAAGTGAGACTCGCACGTCATTTTGAGAGTCTTTACTTTCCTGATCCTCTTGAGCGACATTGGTATATGTGGCTCTGTGGAGGACAATGTATTAATGTCAGTACCAGTCAGTGTCAGAGGCTCAGGCAGAATATTTCCTTAGCCATGATTCTGATAAGGCTAGGGCTTGTTCAGCATGTGCAACTCTTTGATCATTCACCCAGGAACTTCAAAACTTCATGCGAGTTTTTAGGCTTCTTAGCCGCTTTATCCTTATGCAGGAAAGCAAAACTCTACAGGAGTTGAACCGAGTTCAAGGGTACAGCCTGGATGATGGAATTATGTATTATAATCGTCGTAGGCTATGCATTCCCAATGATGAGGGAACTAAGGGTCAAATTCTGAATGAAGCCCATGACAGTCTTATTGCAGGACATCCAGGTTTCATTAAAACCTACATGAAAAGCTTCTTTTGGCCTGGTTTAAAAAAGGATGTGCTTAATCATGTATGTCAATGTCTAACCTGTCAGAAAGTCAAGGCCGAGAGAGTAAAAATGCCTCGAAAATTACATCCATTAAACATCCCCCCAGATGAAGCGGGAATGCATCAGTATGGATTTTATTACTGGATTACCTTCAGTGCAATCAGGTTACAACTCCATCTTCGTGGTAGTTGATAGACTAACCAAAGTTACCCATCTAATTCCAGTAAAAGAAACCTACATTGCAGTGGATGTGGCCAGAGTGTTCCTCAAGGAAATCTTCAGATTGTATGGCCTACCCAGAAGAATAGTAAGTGATCGAGATCCCAAATTCACGTCAAGATTTTGGAATGTATTTTTTGAAGCAGTAGGGACTTTCTTGGATCTCAGCACAGCTTACCACCCTGAGACCGATGGTCAAACAGAAAGGGTGAACCAAGTAATTGAAGATATACTTCGGTCATGCCAAGGAACCCAAGAAGTGGTTAAGCTATCTGCACCTAGTCAAGTTCGCCTACAATGCTTCTTATCACACCGAAGTATTGGGATGAGCCCTTTCAAAGCTTTGTATGGACAAGATTGCTTAACTCCATTAACTTCAGACAGATGCTTGATGACATAGAGCAGCAGATGTAGTCAATTTGCAAAGATATAAAAGCTGCCCAGGATAGATAGAAGCAGTATGCAGATAAGAAGAGGACAGACCGAGAATTTGAAGAAGAAGATATGGTCTTCATTCGAGTACGTCCCAAAAGAAGTTCTCTATCTCTTGGGAAGTACAAGAAGTTATTCCCCAGATATTATGAGCCATATCTGATTACAAAGAAAGTAGGTGACTTAGCCTATGAGCTTCTTCTGCCTCCTTATCTCAAAGTACATAATGTATTTCATGTCAGCCTTCTTCATGTGCTTGATGATGAAATCTTAAGTTCTTCAACCCAAGGGCAGTTGGAACTCCAACCTGAAGAAATCCTTGATGTTCGAGAAAAGGTTCTCAGGAACAGAATTATTGGTCAAATGGAAGTTCTATCCTTTTGAAGATGCCACCTGGGATAAAGAAGCCGAACTGTTTTGCGGGATTACACCCAGTTTTTGCGAGATGAGGACATCTCGCATTTTTCAAGTAGGAGAGAATGTAAGATTCCTGCCCAGCCTCTCAAGATGTGCAGAATCTTCCCCTGTAATCAAATCCCTCTTCAGAAATATAAAAGATCTTGTTTCTACCTGTTTTGGCCTAGAGAGAGAAAATATTCTAGAGAGAGGTTATTCAAATTTTGAATATTTTTGGATGGAAGAATATCTCTTCTTATTAAAATAAGTTCCCCCAAACAGAAGTTCAAAAAGATTTTCAGAAGGTTCATTAGAAATCAAGTATAATCTGTTCAAGAGGCCTTATTCTAGGGGTCTAGATTTTCAAAAAAAATTAAATTAAGGTTTTGAGGGGCCAATCAGATTCATCCAAATGTTTGGAGAAGATAAATAGAAGAAATAAAGAAAATCCCCCCAAAAATGAGTAAATACTCACATAAGATGAAGAGTGGACTAAGGACCAAAGGAATTACTAAAAAAATGGATTTTTGACACCTCACAATAGGGATTCCCCCCTCATGAATGAGGCGCCTACTTCACATGTGTGGTGGAGTTTTAAATCATCAAAAATTGAGATATGTCATCTCTCCTCTCTCCTAATTCAAGTCTAGTTCCAAAAAGTAAGCTAAAGTGACCTAAAAATGGTCAAAAATTGACCAAACTGATCTGGAAAATTTTAGAATCAGTTTGCTTGGTTAGGAGCTCACTTTTTCCTATAAATACAAGCCTTCCCCTTTGTTGAAGCTTAATAGTGTTTTATGCACTGTTACTCTACTCCTCCTCCCAAGAGCCAAGAACTGTGAATTTCTTAATAAGTCACTAGTTTTTGACCATTTTCTCTTCTAAAGAATTGGTGGCCACTTTTGTTGCAAACAAGAGTAGAACCCTCAAACCATCAAGCCAAAGGAAAGCTCCCAGAATTCATGTAAGTTAGAAATCTTATATTTTTCTTTATTCTTTTAATGGTTTTCTAAATTGTTTGTTATCTTAAAATGATAAACAGATGCTATGCCTTCTTGGAAAGGCTTTCCCCCTCTCATTCTTAAAATCAGCCCTTCTTTATCCTAGTTAAGTGATCTAATTGTTGGAATTAAACTTTTCATATTGTTTCTCTCTTAAAAGTGAAAATTGATTAGTTCAGAATGCTTTAAACCAATTGGGGATAATTCCAGAGTAGATTAAGGTTAGAAAATTTAAAAAATGGTCAGCCATACAAAGGAGGCTATGGGCGAAATTTTCTAAAAATTTGTGAAATAAATTTCATCTTTTATTAATCAAAAAGAGTAATCCCCATCGTTGTGTATTCTAAAAGTGTCATTTTCATTCATGGATAGAAAGATGCATATTGGTTATTTTTTTTAACTATAAAAGAGTGAATTTCATTAGATATAAACTCTATGCATAGAAAGATACATATCGGTTAAATTTTTTTTAAAGTATTACTTTCATCATTATTGATTTTTATGCATAAATAGATGCATAAAAGAATATTTTATTATTATTATAAAAGTATTACTTTCATCAATATTAATTTTTATACATAAATAGATGCATAAAAGAATATTTTTTTTAATTATAAAAGCGTTACTTTTATCATTATGGATTTTTATGCATAAATAGTTGCATAAAAGAATATTTTTTTATTATAAAAGTGTTACTTTTATCATTATTGATTTTTATGCATAAATAGTTGCATAAAAGAGTATATTTTTTTTATAAAAGTGTTACTTTCATCATTATGGATTTTTATGCATAAATAGTTGCATAAAAGAATATATTTTTTATTATAAAAGTGTTACTTTCATCAATATTAATTTTTATGCATAAATAGATGCATAAAAGAATATTTTTTTATTATAAAAGTGTTACTTTTATCATTATGGATTTTTATGCATAAATAGTTGCATAAAAGAATATTTTTTTATAAAAGTGTTACTTTCATCAATATTGATTTTTATGCATAAATAGATGCATAAAAGAATATATTTTTTATTATAAAAGTGTTATTTTTATCAAAATAGATTTTATGCATAAATATATGCATAAAAGAATATTTTTTTATAAAAGTGTTATTTTCATCAAAATGGATTTTATGCATAAATAGATGCATAAGAGAATATTTTTTAATTATAAAAGTATTACTTTCATCAAAATGGATTTTTATGCATAGATAGATGCATAAAAGAATATTTTTTTATTATAAAAGTGTTACTTTCATCAAAATGGATTTTTATGCATAGATAGATGCATAAAAGAATATTTTTATTATAAAAGTGTTACTTTCATTAAAATGGATTTTTATGCATAGATAGATATATAAAAGATTTTTTTTTTAATTGTAAAAGTGTTACTTTCACTAATATTGATTTTTATGCATAAAAGAATTTTTTATTATTACAAAAGTGTTACTTTCACCGATATTGATTTTTATGCATAAAATGATGCATAAAAGAATTTTTTTATCAAAATAAGAGTTCACTTTAATCCTATATTAAATCCCATGAATATTAGAAAAATGAATATTAAGTAAATACTCAGCGAAGAAAAATTATACCGTTTTATATTCTCTAGGATGGTAATGAGAAAAATTATACCGTTTTATATTCTCTAGGATGGTAATGAGAAAATTCAAAAAAACTATCGAAGTCGGGATTTAGATAAATGACTAATTTATTCCTCATAAGAATTCGTGTTTAGTTTTGAATTCACTAAAGTAGTAATTCAAATATTACCTTCGAGAAAGATAGTTCAGGGAGAACCTTTCCAGACTCAAACCCTAAATCAGCAAGACGTAACTCCTTCGTCAATTTTAAGAAATGACGATGTGACCAGTTCAGTTTTCTACACTCAAATCACCCACCGAATTTGAAACTAAGTTGAGACCTTTGATTTTGATCTCAAGATCAAGAATTCAAAATTCAAGGAATTTTGCTTGGGAATCCAAACCTGTGATCTAGAAGTCTTGGGATACAGAATTAAGATATACTCATTGTATTCAAAAGAAAATCAAAACTGAAAACTTACATAGAAACCCTATTTTCTTAAAGGACTGTCTTACGCCAGAATGCTGGAGGGAGCATTCGATATATGTGTGTTCTAAGGGAAGTTCGGTTGTAACAGCTGGCATAGCTCACGCGACAAAGCCTGCCGAGGTCTTGAGCAGCCTCGGTATGGTTAAAATGGTGCGCTTTCAGTACGATGGACGAGGGTCGACGAAGCGGTCCCTGAGTGAAGTGCCAGGACACCTAAGGAGGATCCTGGAGGGTTTTGACCAGGCGATGCACAAGCTTGCGGTGGTGAGAACACACATGCGTATGTCGTGGAAGATATATATATATATGATGACGAGAAACTTATTGTAACCTGTTTACTGGATCTCGTTGTTGACCTGCTGGTCTCAATGGAGAGTCCACAGAGTGATACTGTTTTGTGAGAAACAAGGATTGAATGGAAATTTTGAGTTGTGACATCTGTACCCAGTAATTGTTTGTCAATGGATTGTTTTATAAATTAAAGTTTAAAGAGGAGCGTGTGAGTATCTGTATTCTAAAGCAAAAGTTAAGAAAGGCTTTCAATTATGGGTGGGTTAGTACTTATTTGGTTCTACTATTCCAGTGGTTGGGCGGTGGCTAACCCATGGGTCAGATGGGGTTAGGTTGGAATCAGTAGAGTTTTAATAATAAAATTGATTAATAGGATTACGCTTAGAACTCGAGTAGTTAATTAAAAGCCTGAAGACTTCTCAAATGAATAGATCAACGGCTCTGCCTGATTCAATTAGGAAAAAAGCGTTGATCCCTTCAAGTTAAGTCTGTAATGGTTTCCCTTCTATCTCGTTTATTTAGATGAAGGTTAGTTCAGTATCTTGACCTCGTTAGAAGATTCGTTAAGAAAATATAAATGGTGGAATTGTCCCCGTTTTTCGGGCATGGAAAATTTTCCCGATTTCGATTTTCGAAATGACCACCAGCTTAGTCTCGTGCTCGGACATTCGAGGGCGAGGCCCCGAGTGGGAAACCCTGCCCCGTGCAAGAGGAAGCTGCTTCCGCTGCTGCGAGCAATCGGGAATCCGATGCGCGGAGGGGGCAGTGGGATCTCACAGTTGGTATCAGAGCACTGTTGTAAATTTATGTAACAACAGTAGAAATTGCTTAAGAATTTTAAAGTAAATCTGGAAAATAATGTTTTCTCTTGTTAATATTATGTTGAAGGAACTTCAAAAATTGAAAACTCATAAATTGAATTGGAATTTATAGATGGGTACCCGAATCTTTCTGGCATTCCTGTACTCTCCCAGAGTCAGGATATGATAGCCTTTGCATTCGAGCACCTCATAACTCTGCTACGATCCGAGTAAGCAGAGTGAGACTCGCACGTCATTTTGAGAGTCTCTACTTTCCTCATCCTCTTGAGGGACATCTTGAAATGTGGCTCTGTAGAGGACGATGTATTAATGTCAGTACCAGTCAGCATCAAAGGCTCAGGTAGAATATTTCCTTAGCCATGATTTTGATCACGCTAGGGCTTGTTCAGCATGTGCAACTCTTTGATCATTCACCCAGGAACTTCAGAACTTCATCCCGAGTTTTTAGGCTTCTTAGCCGCTTTATCCCTAGAGATAGAATTATAGCACCTCTTTCTGTAATGAATCGTGTGTACCATGGTATGTCTCCTTCGCAGTTTCGCTTCTTTATGCGAATACGATTGAGGCAGTGATTTTTGGGAGCCATGATGCTCTATGTATATATCGAAAACTTTTGATAATAAATGATGTTTTGTAAAAAAATTCCAAATTGTTTTCATGATTGTGAATGTGGTTAATCTTGTTTTACGAAGTATGATGAAATAATTATTTGTTTAAAGAATAAATTGTAAAAATTAAATAATCATAAATCTGTTGTCAAAGTTAAGTTGATAAAAATCTCGTTTTGTCAGAATCATGAGGCGCGCGGCCCGTGCAAGGCAACCGGATCCTCTAACCGATGACGAGAAGAGTTAGATCCGGATGTTCGAAAAGCCCTGCACAGATCCCAATCTGGTCCCTTCAAGGGTGAAGGGGAATAATTAGGTGAAGTAGTGGAAAAGTGGATTGAGGCAATGGAGGAATACTTTGATGTAACTGGCTACAATGAGAGAAGCAAGATGGCTCTCCCCAGGTTAAAGATTGTGGAAACGGCCAGGGTCGCTTGGAGGAATCATTGCGAGACTAACCATCTCGACCGGAATACCCAAACCTGAACCGATCTTAAAGCTTACCTCAGAAAGAGGTTTTGTCCTCCGAGCTTCCTTGAAACTAAAATGAATGAATTCTTGGAATTAAAGCAGGATAGCCGGACAATTAAAGAGTACCATCAAGCTTTTTTCCTTCTCCTCAAATATTTCCCTCAGTTGGATAAAGAGCAGCTGATGGCCAGGTTCATTCGAGGAATGAACGAGCCATTGGACACCACCTTAGTAAAGAATGCCAAACGTGTCTCAATGGCCGAAGCAGTAAGAATGGCAAAGGACTTTACCAAAACCTTTGTTGTTAAGGTCCGGCCAAAGCCTGCACCCTCTAACTTTAAAAGATTCCAAACCCTGGGAAGTACTTCAAACTTTCCTCTCCCAAAGAGGCAACAAGGCCCAATTCAAAATTAGGATGCGGGAAGATTCAGAAGAAGTGAAAGAAGGCCCTTCCCCCAGCACACTTTCTCAGAAGCCCCACCTATTTCAAGGATTCAGAGGGATGAGCTCAGAAGTGAGAACCGGTGTTTTGGATGCCATGGTTTTGGTCACCGGCTGAAAGACTACCCAACTCTTGCCATGTCAAGGGGACAGGGAAGTCAAGGACCGAGAATGCAAAGACCAACCCCTTCCTATCAGTCAAATCAAGGACCATCTCACCCAAATCAGGGAAATCCCAGAAGAACTCCAGCTCAGCCGTCTGTCTCTTTCCAGAGTAGCCTCAGAACTCCTTCCCAGAACTGGGGCAACCAAAGAGAAAGATTTCAACCTCAGACTACAGCAGCCAGAGCAGTCACAATTGCAGAAGTAGTGGAAGAGGAAAGAGGACAGATTTTTGCTACAATTGAGAACCAAAGGCCAAACCGTCAATTCTCCGTCATTCATACTCCAGCTGAGTATCAGGGTAAGGCTTTTAAGCTTTTGATTGATTAAGGCAGTACTCATTATTTCATTTCACCTGGATGTTGCGTAAGCTAGTCTTAGATCAGAAATCAGGAAAACCTATGCAAGTTGAATTGGCAAGTGGGAAGATTCTTTTTACTCACCTTGAGACAAATCGTATTCAGTAGATGGGAATTTAACTGACTGTCAGTTCAGAGTTATACCTTTGGGAGTTTTCGACGGGATCCTTGGAATGTATTGGCTCCACAAAAATCAAGCTGACATTCACTGTCATAATGGAACCATCTCCTTCCGTGACCTTCACGGAAACAAAGTTCAAGGAACCGGAATTTCAGGATCCCCTAGTCTGCAGTTAGTAAAAGCTTCTAAGTTACTAAAAGGACTTAGAAAGAAGCAGCGCATTTATCCTGTCAAAATGAATCCGGTAGACTCAAAGTTAAAAGCTTAAGAACCTGAATGGTTAAGTGAATATGATGATTTATTCCCAGCAGAATTAACAGAGATGCCCCCAATTCGGGAAGTAGATCATGTGATAGAATTGACCCCCGGAGCTTAGCCCGTAGCCTTGCGCACGTACAAAATGCCAGTTCCTGAAGCCATCGAACTCAAGGAACAGCTTAGACAACTATTGGAACAAGGGTTTGTAAGACCCAGTGTTTCACCTTGGGGTGCAGTTCTCTTTCAGAAAAAGAAAGATGGAACGCTAAGACCTTCTGTGGACTATAGAGGCCTCAATCAGCTGACAGTTAAGAATAAGTATCCTATTCCCAGAATTGATTAGCTTCTGGACAGGCTAAGTGGAACCCAGATCTTCACTAAGATAGATCTCAAATCAGGGTATTATCAGATCAAGATTAATGAGTAAGATATTCCGAAACAGCCAATACTCGGTAAGGGCATTATGAATTCCTAGTTAAGTGATCTATTTGTTGGAATTAAACTTTTCATATTGTTTCTCTCTTAAAAGTGAAAATTGATTAGTTTAGAATGCTTTAAACCAATTGGGGATAATAAGTAGATTAAGATTAGAAAAATTGAAAAATGGTCAGCCATACAAAGGAGGTTATGGCCAAATTTTCTAAAAATTTGTGAAATAAATTTCATCTTCTATTAATAAAAAAGAGTAATCCCCATCGTTGTGTATTCTAAAAGTGTCATTTTCATTCATGCATAGAAAGATGCATATTGGTTATTTTCTTAATTATAAAAGAGTGATTTCCATTAGATATAAATTCTATGCATAGAAAAATGCATATTGGTTTTAAAAAAATTTAAAGTATTACTTTCATAATTATTGATTTTTATGCATAAATAGATGCATAAAAGAATATTTTTTTATTATAAAAGTGTTACTTTTATTTCTATGCATAAATAGATGCATAAAAGAATATTTTTTTAATTATAAAAGTGTTACTTTTATCATTATGGATTTTTATGCATAATAGTTGCATAAAAGAATTTTTTTTAAAATAAAAGTGTTACTTTTATCACTATGGATTTTTATGCATAAATAGTTGCATAAAATAATATAATTTTTTATAAAAGTGTTACTTTTATCATTGGATTTTTAAGCATAAATAGTTGCATAAAAGAATATTTTTTTTATTATAAAAGTGTTACTTTCATCAATATTGATTTTTATGCATAAATAGATGCATAAAAGAATATTTTTATATTATAAAAGTGTTACTTTTATCATTATGGATTTTTATGCATAAATAGTTGCATGAAAGAATATTTTTTTTATAAAAGTGTTACTTTCATCAATATTGATTTTTATGCATAAATAGATGTATAAAATATTATTATTTTTTATTATAAAAGTGTTATTTTCATCAAAATAAATTTTATGCATAAATAGATACATTAAAGAATAATTTTTTAATTATAAAAGTGTTATTTTCATCAAAATGGATTTTATGCATAAATAGATGCTTAAAAGAATATTTTTTAAATTATAAAAGTGTTTTTTTCATCAAAATAAATTTTATACATAAATAGATGCATAAAAGAATTTTTTTTATTATTAAAGTGTTATTTTCATCAAAATGGATTTTATGCATAAATAGATGCATGAAAGAGTTTTTTATTATTATAAAAGTGTTACTTTCATCAAAATGGATTTTTATGCATAGGTAGATGCATAAAAGAATATTTTTTTATTATAAAAGTGTTACTTTAATCAAAATGGATTTCTATGCATAGATAGATGCATAAAAGAATATTTTTATTATAAAAGTGTTACTTTCATTAAAATGGATTTTTATGCATAGATAGATGTATAAAAGAATTTTTTTAAATTATAAAAGTGTTACTTTCACTAATATTGATTTTTATGCATAAAATGATGCATAAAAGAATTGTTTATTATTACAAAAGTGTTACTTTCAACAATATTGATTTTTATGCATAAAATGATGCATAAAAGAATTTTTTTATCAAAATAAGAGTTCACTTTAATCCTATATTAAATCCCATGAATATTGGAAAAATGAATAAGTAAATACTCAGTGAAGGAAAATTATACCGTTTTATATTCTCTAGGATGGTAATGAGAAAATTCAGAAAAACTATCGAAGTTGTGTGTTCTAAGGGAAGTTCGGTTGCAACAGCTGGCGGGGAGTGTTCAAAGGACGGCTCACGCGGCAAAGCCTACCCAGGTCTTGTGACCAACCTCGATATGGTTAAAATGGTACGCTTTCGTCGATACGATGGATGAGGGCCGACGAAGCGGTCCCTGAGTGAAGTGCGAGGACACCTAAGGAGGATCCTAGAGGGTTCTGACCAGACGATGCACGGGCTCGCGGTGCCGAGGATAGCGCGTATATCATGGAAGATATATATGTATGATGACGAGAAACTTATTGTAATCTGCTACTGGATCTCGTTGTTGACCTGCTGGTCTCAATGGAGAGTCCAGAGTGATACTGTTTTGTGAGAAACAAGGATTGAATGGAAATTTTGAGTTGTGACATCTGTACCCAGTAATTGTTTGTCAATGGATTGTTTTATAAATTAAAGTTTAAAGAGGAGTGTGTGAGTATCTGTATTGTAAAGCAAAAGTTAAGAAAGGCTTTCAATTATGGGTGGGTGAGTACTTGTTTGGTTCTACTATTCCAGTGGTTGGGCAGTGGCTAACCCATGGGCCGGATGGGGTTAGGCTGGAATCAGTAGAGTTTTAATAATAAAATTGATTAATAAGATTACGCTTAGAACTCAAGTAGTTAATTAAAATCCTGAAGACTTCGCAAATGAATAGATCAACGGCTGTGCCTGATTCAATTAGGAGAAAAGCGTTGATCCCTTCAAGTTAAGTCTGTAATAGTTTCCCTTCTATCTGGTTTATTCACATGAAGGTTAGTTCAGTATCTTGACCTCGTTAGAAAATTCGTTAAGAAAATATAAATGGTGAAATTGTCCCCGTTTTTCGGGCATGGGAAATTTTCCCGGTTTCGGTTTTCGGAATAACCACCAGCTTAGTCTCCTGCCCGGACATTCGAGGGCGAGGCCTTGAGTGGGAAACCCTGCCCCGTGCAAGAGGAAGCTGCTTCCACTACCAGCAATCGGGAATTCGGTGCGCGGAGGGGGTAGTGGGATCTCACAATCCCTATGGCTCCCAATGCTAGACTACCGATGCTAGACTAGTCCAACAACGACGTTATCCAATGAGTCCCAAATATGCCAAAATTTTAAAAGATGAGATTGATAAATTCATTGAGTGTGGATTCATGTATGAGATTGAACACTTAGAGTGGGCTTCACCCATTGTAATTGTGCCCAAGAAAAACGAAAAATTTCAAGTGTGTGTTGATCTCAAGAAAGTGAACGTTGCCACGTGTAGAGATCACTACCCCTTACCACAGTTAAAACATGTGCTTAAACAAGTCGCAGGCAAGGAGGCTTATAGCTTTTTAGATAGTTACTCAGGCTGCAATCAGATCTCTATTGCACCCGAGGATCAAGCTAAAACTGCTTTTGTCATTGAAGACAATGTATATGCCTATTGATTATGCCATTTGGCCTAACCAATGCACCGGCCACATTTCAGAGACTCATAAACACTGCATTTAAATATTTTCTAAGGAAGTTTTTTGAAGCTTTCTTAGATGATTTGTGCGTTCATTCATCATGGGAGGATCACTTATCTTACTTATGTAAGGTATTTAAACGCTGCAAACTGTATCGTATATCCTTAAACCCTTACGAGTGCCAATTTTGCGTAAAACACAGAGTGATTCTTGGGCATATAGTGTCCAAGGATGGGATTTCCACTGATGAAAGCAAGGTCATATTTATTTTGGAATTACCCCCACCAAAAACTACAAGGGAGTCCATAGATTCTTGGGCCATGTTAGCTACTACCATCGGTTTATTCTTTTCTATGTAGCTCGTCCTTTGTACAAGCTATTATTTGTATTTGTATGGACGAGGGAGTGTCAACAAGCTTATGGCATGCTAAGGCAAGCCTTGGTAAGTGTTCCAATCTTGCAGAAACCTGACTGGGACATCATCTTCCATGTAATAGTTGTTGGTTTTGGAACAGCTCGAGGAGAAAAGACAACTCGCCATGCACAATATGCTAACTAAGAAAGACCATAGAAAACGGTGGTTCGAAAAAAACCTCAAAGATAAAGAGATCAAGGTAGGCCCATATTGCACTTATGTATGGGGTCTATAATAAGAAGAAAAAGCTTAAATACACGAGGAAAGGACCATTTCACGTTTGCGAAGTTACGCCACAAGGTACTATACACATTGAGATTCTTGACAAAGTTAAAACTGTTGGATTCTTTAATGGTAGTAAATTTATGAAATACTATTACGGTCCTCTCACTGAAGATGCCTTACGCATTACGGTCCTCTCACTGAAGATGCCTTACGCACTTCTGCCAAGGAACGTGCTGCACTAAAAAAGATCCAAGCTCAAAAGGAAGCACAAGAGAGACAAATCAAACTTCAACATCGTGAAGAAGAAAATATAACCTATTACTGCACTAGTATATATTAGAGAGGTAGTAGATGACAAGGATGACTATATTCCACCTCTTAGGACACTAGATTGAATTACCTAGCCCCCCTTATGGTAAGGTTTTCTACAATGCACTGCTTAACACAAGTGCTAGTCATAATTTACACAATTTTGCTACATGGAATCAGTTGGATAAGCCTCTACTTGCAAAAACAAACTTGAGGGTAGAAGGTATCGGTGCCAAAAATACCAAAGTGCTTGGCTCGCTCAAAACTATTATATACGGTGATAACGAAAACTTGGTTGGTAATTTTTTGGTCATGCCTCCTAGAACCTTGAAAGAACATGGCATTCTCGGATGGACATGGATGAATGTAGCTCAATGCAGAATTGACTGGGCCACAAGGAGTGTTACCATGGAAAAAATCCCTAACTCCACACCAATGAATGTAGCTCAATGCAGAATTGACTGGGCCACAAGGAGTGTTACCATGGAAAAAATCCCCAATGCGCTACAACACCTAGCATTTGAGTGCCGCAAGGATGAAGCCTTACCATCAATTCAACCCAAGGTTACGTCCTTCACACCAACATCTACTGCAAACTCTACATCCACATCTTTCGCGAGAAAGAAGAACCAAGCAAGGAAGCCACAACCTACCTTCAAATGGGTTCCCAAAGCTACTCAACCTGCTTTACCTCGAGTACCAAAAGCATGAAAGCTTAGGTAGAATTGTTGCTACAAACAAGCCAAACCTAAAATTACTTCAAGGTGGGTTTCCACTATGGTGAGAAAGTGTTCTTCATCACACCCATGGACTTCTCGAAGGGTGATGTATGCCTTTTGAAGCCAAATTTTCCATCACATACCTCATCATCAAGAAAAATGGAAAAATTGGCTTCAAAAGGCATACATCACCCTTCAAGAAGGCCATGGATGATGAGAAACAAGAAGGGGGACATGCAACCAACTTCTATATTCATACTTGTTCCCTAACAACTTAAGTTTACACAAAGAAGAAACTTATTGGGGAAAAAAAGTAACTCCCACATGTACAATTTATCTGATGATGAGCTTGCCAGATAGAATCGAAAGAAATCAAGTAAGAACTATATACATGCACAAGAAATTATATTCCAGATAACATTCGGAACTCGCACCATTCATGCACACACCCACCAAGTCAGTTATTTGCATGTGTGGAGATAACACATGCATATGATCAAGCACTGGCGCGTGCATGCACACACACATGCGCATGCATGCACACATGCACGTATACACACACGCATGCACACGCCCGTGCTCGTGCACACAGACACACACACGCCCGTGCTCGTGCACACAGACACACACATTTAAGAGGCATACACACATGAAATTAAATCTCACATTTGTTAGATTATTGAACGCGAATTACAAGGGAAGATGAGGGGGTGGGGTATTATAATGTTACAAGTTAGAATAAATCTTGGGTATTCTTATGCTACAAGTTAGAATAAATCTTACTAGTAGTAGTTGCCGTTATATGTATCTTGTAATGTGTTGTTCCATAACTTACGCCTAATGCACCCTTGTTTGCTGCTTTCAATTATTTTGTTTCAATGAAATCAAAAGTGAATTTTAAGGATACACAAGATATAAATGTTCAAGGACAAAGAGGATGAAAACAATGCCAATTCTCATGAGGGATGTTGTTTAGCTAGTAATATTAGTTCACATATTGGTAACTAGAGATGCAATGCTTGCATCTCTAGGGATGTTGTTTAGCTAGTAATATTAGTTCACATATTGGTAACTAGAGATGCAATGCTTGCATGTAGTATTTTATGATATGCACATGACATGGTTTTGATTGGGTTTATTATCCTCCAAGGTCCAAGGGTTCCAAGGGTGATGTATAGCAAATGAGAGACATGTTGTTTGCCATTCTCATATTGTAAATCATGGTGCCATCATGATGGATGTACGTTGAGTATATCAAAAGGTTGAGCACTCATTTGGTGCATTAAATAGATGACCATCATGAAGGCAACATAGCAATCACTTCATGAGTGCTCCGAAAAGTTTCTTGTTTTCTTACCGCTAAAGAAAACAAAATATACAAGTTGGAGACTACAATTGAATTTTATAAAATACCATCCCTTTTTGAAAATTATATAAGCTCATATTTTTTACGATGACTTCTCAATTTTGGTAGCAAAAAAATACACACTGTGCTATGTGCATCGAGCTTTACGAATTTTAACGTATATGTTATAATGAATACTCTAAAAACAAGTGAGTTGAATAAATAACAATCCTTTAACATAACCAATGTGTACCACTGAAATGGAAGTTATTATAATTCAATAGCAAAAATGCATTTAGTGGACTATGTAATGTTTTTCTCTAAAGTATTAGCCCCATGACCTAGTGGCCCACCAGATTATTGGGTGCCCTCCCCCACTCCCATGTGTGTAAAGCCCTTTGTTGAAGTCGTTCCTACTAGTTGTGTAAGCAACCTTGCTTTACTTGGAAGTCCTATGAATGTGAAGTTTGGGTAACTTTAAAAATGAGAATTTCATTTTTTTAAGTTCCTATGACATTTATTTAAGCTAAAGTAACTTAAAAAATGAAAATTATTTTTTTAAAAAGTAAAATTATAGCAACTGTAGAACTGTCAGGTTCCATGATGATGAGGACCTAGGTTTGATACCTAGAGGCTACACGACGGACGGCAGCACACACTGCATGCACATTTAATGCACCCTCCCAAAAAAAAGAGAGGAGAAAATTGGATGAAGCACACTCCTTTGCAAGAGGCAATGTTACCAAGGAAACCGTCACCTAGTGTATTTTCCAGGGCTCCCAAAAACCAGTTGGAAACTTTTGCTAGCCTTTGAAATTTTTAAAGGTGAAGACGTCCCGTTGATGTGTAGAGAAATGTGTTTCTTTTGGTGGGCACTGGGCCGAGGTCCAGACTCCAGAGTCAGTCAGTGAAAGCCGCATCAAAACCCTAGGTAACCCCTTTTCTGGAGAGAGTGTCCACATCATAAGAAGCATCATTTAAGAACTTGTACATACTCTATACATATACACACACATATATATATTTACAGCGTTACTACAGGGATGGTTTTCCTCCCATCATGGACGCCTACGACTTACATGCTGCCACGTGGTCAGATGACAGCCGAACGTGTCAGGAATCTCGTCTTTTTTTTATGGGGTCACGGAGCTCTTATGCACACGTGCTATGCACACGAATTTACAATGTAATAGTAATACCATTATTATTACAGTTATTAGAACGTCCAAGACTAGAAGAAGTATAGAACAAGAAAAAGCCGCTTAAATAAGTAAAAGGGAATAAGATGTTAAAAAATGGAATAAATGTTGACCACACAGTCTTTTATAATCTCTCTCTACAATGAGCCCCAGTGGCTACCACCCTCTCCTCTCTCTCTACAACGAGCCCCAGTGGCTGCCCCACCCTCTCCTCTCTCTCTACAATGAGCCCCAGTGGCTGCCCCACCCCCCTCTCTCTCTCTCTCTCTCTCTCTCTCTCTCTCTCTCTCACTTTAGTTTTTTTTTTGATAACAGGCTCCCCCTCTTCATCGATCTATCATCCATAACATTTCGCATATCACAGTCTTCTATATTCTCCAAATTCTCTTCATCACTCCTTCACTGCAGCACAAACTTGATGATCTGCTTCCTTGTTATATATCTACAGGAAACTCCCGCAGATTATATATGATCTATGTGGAGCTTCTACACCATCAGGCGGCTGCAGGAGAGCGTTAATTGCTTAGACTTCTCTCATACCAATTCCCTGTCTTATAATTAAGCTGAGCAGCAAAGCAGCTGCAGCAGGCAGCTCTCGCGTCGCTTCTTCTCTCTAACGGATTAAGAGCTTGATTGCAGAACCTTAATTGCAGCGCAATCATTTCTATGTTCGTTACTAGCCTTGCAGATTAGTTATGCTTTTGTGGTTCTGTTTTGTAATTAGGGCATGATTAGGTTAAGTAACTATGGCTGCAATCTCGGGCTTAGTTACATTATTGATAACCCCTTATTAGGAGTGTTGATCTTTGCTTTCCCAACTCGTCGGTGACTGTATCATTTGTTTAGGGCCACGCTGTCAACGCCACCTCAGCAATATGCTCTTGTTTCGGTTCGCGCTGGCGACGCCACCTCAGCAATATGCTTGACCACCCGCAGGGCATCCATTTGAGGGCCTCCACTCTGCCACGTGGCCAGAATAATAGTATTCCA
This sequence comes from Cibotium barometz, assembly GCF_041138505.1. Lineage (NCBI taxonomy): Eukaryota > Viridiplantae > Streptophyta > Polypodiopsida > Cyatheales > Cibotiaceae > Cibotium > Cibotium barometz. The sequence goes on along the minus strand of NC_141050.1, from coordinate 59,506,678 downwards.
AGGCTTAACAATCATACGGATACGGTTTAAGATCTTAATCTCGGCTTTAATCTTGCAGCCTATGTGGCGCCGTGGCATTACCTAAGGCTCCCGTTAATCGAGAGTTTCCAATCACTGATCACCTTTTCTGTGTTCGTTAATCATCGTCTTAAACAGCATACCAGGAGGATTTTCCTGCAATCATCCATCATCAGCAGGAGAGGATCAAGTGATCATCGTTAATCTTGTGATTATGCAAGGTGAAGCCCTTTTAATCAACCCATCCATGGATGTGTGTATATGAAAATAAATACTCGCGTAATAAATCAGTCTTCAAAATGACTTTTCTCCTTACTTGACTTATGTTTTGATTAATCTCAGATTCAAACCACTATTTTTTGCAGATGCGTAAATTATAAGGAACTATATGCATGATTAGCAGCTCAAAACCGAGGTTAATTATGGATCAATCCACACATTATCCTCAGCGACCTGGGGAGCCAGATTGCAGCTACTACATGAGAACAGGCCTTTGCTCGTTCGGCACAAACTGTAGATATAACCACCCACCCGATCGCATCCCAGTGAGAAAAGCTTCTTAATTATTATCTAATCCTGTGATTTACGCCCGATCACACCTGTACTGTTTACGCTTAAAAAATAATCAATGTGTTCAGCTATTATAACGCCACTATAACACTGGCTCTGCGTGTAATAGTTTGTGGGATCCAAATGCACATTTACTACTACACTGAAGATTGTTGTAGTGAATAATCCCTTGATTATAGTACTGCTTTTGCAATCGACTCTACCATCATTCAATGCAATAATCTACTTTTTCACCACTGCTCCATTAAGCACTTACATTTAATTAAGCGTTTCACGACTATTGTTTTTTTATATCAGCATTCTCACTGTACATTTCAAAGCTTGTCATCATCTATATGGACCCCTTCTCTCATTAATGCTCGCATTAGGGGATTACAAATCTGCTTGGCATTACAAATGCATGATTGATAAGAATTACTCTTTCCAATGATATTAAGCGAAAATGATCATAATAATTCAATTTGCAGGCCCTAAGCAAGGAGGATTACCCAGAAAGAGTTGGCCAACCTGAATGCCAGGTACATCAAGGATAATTAGCTGGCAAGTGGTAATTATGATTTGGTAATAAGATAATTATAATTAACGTGCATAAATGTGGGCATGTTTGCATTCAGTTTTATCTAAAAACGGGTAGCTGTAAGTTTGGCTCCACTTGCAAATTCCATCATCCTCGTGACAAGCAAGCTGCAAATCAACGTCCTCAACTCAACTCCTTGAATCTCCCCTTACGCCCTGTAAGTTCTACCTTCTAACCAAGCTTTATTAGTGCATTTACAGCATAAGCCAGAATCAACTACGCAATTGAACAGGTAACATACACATCTAATAAATTGATTATCATACACCACATGCATCTAATTATGCCCCATAAGTCTCATCTCTCAAAATCTATAAACTCCACTAACTAATCAGTCTTCTCACTCTATGTCAAGTTCTAATTATAATAATAATTAGTACCTTCACTGTTTCCTCAAGTTATACTTATCTATTTTGTATATAACACGTGCGTGTACAATGTGGGTTTTCTCTTGGACAAGTATATACCAAGGTGCAGAAATCCTCCTTGCATATGTGGGGGTAAATAAGGGACCTATAGAATTCACCATCACTCATGCATCTAATGATGTGCAACAAGCCATTTGATAGCATCACTGATGATGGCAATACAAACTGACTGATATATGACATGCAGGGTGAGAATGATTGTGCATTTTACATGAGAAGGGGATCATGCAAGTATGGTGTGACATGCAAGTTCAACCATCCAGACATAGCAATGCAAGCTTTTCCATGGGATTACACAGGAGGAGTGGGTTACACCCCCCATTGGCCACCAACACCTCATTTGACTCAACCAACCTCCATGGACACAAATCCTTACATCAATATACCATCGCATCCAAGCTTCCCTTCTGCCATGGCTCCTCCAAGTCCTATGCAAGTCTCACCTGGATGGAACACTCACCAGGTACTAAAGCTTCTCCTCTTAATGCACCCAAGAAAAAATGTGTATTTCACTGAACCTTCAATATTCCATCATCATATAGAAGGATAATAGAGTAATCAAATCCCAGGGTTTAATGGATGGAATGCCATCTAGACTCAGCTGCATCTGGCAACTTGCATGATGAACTTTGGTGAGGCTTCTTTGGTAAGGTGGTAGACAATTGTCTAAACACAATTAGCCCAAGTTTTGTAATATACATACCTACATAGATGCATAAATACATGCATGCATACAGCTTTTTCCTCATTTGGGATACTACCAGCTCTTCCCTTCAAAATCTCTACACCAATCAGCTTGAAATCTATCCATTCCATCAAAAAAGTGATCTGTAGTATGAGCCATGTTGGTTGATGGAGCATGTGGGATTTAATACAAATAAGTGGTCACTTATGTGCAGACCAGTCCTGATGAGTACTAGTGTATGATAATTCTTTCGAAATCATATTTGTAATGTTCCAACTTTTGTGCCCACTTTATGGTTAGAATCAATAACAGGAACACTGCTTGCTACTGTACACATGAGCAAATAACAGATGCCCAATCAGGCAGGGGTCCACTCTTGAATATTCCACGTAACCTTGTAAGGAATTGGCAGGTGTTCCATAATATGCTCATCTCACATGTCACATAACGTGATAGCATTTCTTTACAGCCATGTGATAAGGTGTTTGACATTAAAAAACTTTCATAGGGACTACATGGGTCTACACTGCATGGGATAAGCCATGTATGTTGTATCTTATCCCTAAATGTAGAAATTAACTAGCATGTTGGCTTTTTGCAGGGCTTTGTCTCAATTGATGCAGGGCACAATGCCACAGTCAATCACGCCGATTACGTTTATGGAGCTGTTCCACCATTGCAAGATCCTTATACCCTAACTTTTCCTGCTGCAACCCCGTTTTCACCCACATACATGGCCTTCCCAAGCATTTTACCTTCACCGTCTGGGCCAAGTGGAACACTCTACCCAGAGAGGCCTGGGCAGCCCGAGTGCCAGTACTATATGAAAACTGGGGACTGCAGGTTTGGAAATGCATGCAGGTTTCACCACCCTAAAGAAAGAAATGCAACCCCAAGGGTGATTGTCCTAGGGCCAACAGGCCTTCCATCGCATCCGGTAAATGTTATCTCGTACTTGCAAACCCCACCTGAGTCTCATTGCTTTGTTCTATACGTAGTTCTGCATCATTATGGCTTTGTCACATGCACTCTAGTGCATGTAGGATATATGTAAAGTTCTTATAATTTCCGTGATGTGGATTTTGATAGCTGGCTTTGTTTAGGATGATGTCTAATATTCTTAAGGATGTCTTTTTCCTTATCTTTTGAGCAGGGAGCTCCACCATGCACATTCTATGCCAGACATGGGTATTGTAAATTTGGGCATGCTTGCAAGTTTGATCATCCATTTTCTGCCTTACCTGACAGCAATCTCCAAGGGTCTTCTAGTTTGGAACTTCCATATTCTTCTTCCTTGGGACCTCAAGGTTGAGTCCAGTAAGCTAGACCCTCTCTTTCTCGTAACAAGACATTGCTTTTTTTTTTCCTAGACATAGCAACCTGTCTTAAATAGGCAAGGGCCAAGACAGGTAATGATCTTTACCTTTTGATGATTATCAAGAAAAGGCACACAATTGGTTTTGCCTTTGAAACATATATACAATAGGGTGAGGGATAAGATTAGCCATACAATTAGCATTATTACAAGGGCAAGGTTCGTCATTTGTTCATGTGATTCTACACGGTTACCCAAGCAGGGAAGTAATTTCTGTTATTCTCGGCATGAGTTCGGCATACCATTTCTCATATGGCAGCCTGCTTCGATACTGGCCTGTTGGGTTGGAAAACTCCAGACAATATTTGTTGGCATTGGTGGTTTGGAAAACATGATGAGTTTTGCTCCATTGTTGATCAGAGCTACTCCTTAACTTCTTTTCTGCTGCTCCACTTGCTTTCTCTCTAACAGCAAGCTACATGGGGGTGGGCCTATTCTTTTCCATTCAGGCTAGCTTAAACTAACACTAGTAAACTTCATCAAACACGTAATGTCAATCTTATCCTGTGAAATATATTGTTGCCAACGTGGTGGTGCCAACCTGATGTGAGGCAAAGTGGTTAGTCCTCAAACATGATACATTCAACCAGACTCAAAAAAAACATTGCATGATGATTCTTCTTTCTTGTTCTCACTTATGGAGCAAGTGCAGCTCAAGCCTGCACCCATTGCATAAATCTGCAAGGTTTAAGACAGCTTGCGCATTGCATTATGGATGTGTTGATCTGGTGAGCACTGGCGAATATGATGTGTTGATTTGGTAAGCACCGGTGAATATGATGACTGTATGCAAGGTTTAAGACAGCTTACGCACTGCATTATGGATGTGTTGATTTGATGAGCACTGGTGAATATGACGACTGCATGCATTGAGATTGTTCTGAATATTTCAATGGACTCCACAACAAGAAGAGATTCTTGCACTTTGCAAGATTGCCATTTGGGCACACAGCCATGTGTTACCAACTTCCTTTGATCTACGAGTTTTCAGAATTGGCATGCTGTGTGCATGCATTTTGTGAGGCTTCAGATCAACAAAGATATGGAGTTACTAAATTTCCATAATCCTCTTTTTTCTTCCCTCCTTTTTTTGTGTATTAATGCTGTGCAAGAGGGAAACAAATCTCGAGGGGCAGGTTGCGTATGGGAGAGACTAGCCACTACAAATCACTATCAGCGGTTATGCTCAGAATAAATGCAATGCAAAGATTAACTGCCGTGCTTCGGAGTTCCTGCATCTTGTTGCTGCCAGTAGCCCGCAGAACTTTTCGTACAACCCCACCTGTGCTCTCGAAAAACCCAAATTTGCAGTTGCGTACGCTTCTTCCCGAGAAATCGGCAATTGCCAAAAGGGCCAAACGGAAAATTATGCTTTTTATTTGAAATCCCAGATCTAGCATGGAAATCTCGATGCTAAATCCGCTATTACTATTCAAGTTTCGCGTATCATCTTTATTTTGATTGGTTGACAACGAGAATTTATTATTATTATTATTATTTTAAAAAAAATTAATGCACCCGTGCAGGTAAAGCCGGTCTTTTTTGACTGCTGTGCATGTGACCTGCCCCTACGAGAGATTTAAGAATAGGTGGCCAAGCGTTTTGCATTTTTGTCTTTCTATTTTCACATCTGCTCTGGAGTCTGAAATGGTGCTGTGTAAAAATTATAAAGCTTGGTAAGAGAAACTTTCGGGTCACGTTGCCATTTTCGGTGGCAAATTTATGATTTATTTATATATGTTTGAGAATGTTACGCAAGGTGAATTAAAACTTTACTAGTGTGCAAAGACTACTTGTATTTGTTAATGTAAAAAATGATAATTCTTCTGGCGATGCTTAATCATTCCTAACCATCATCTAACATTGAACAAATGAGATCACGATTAGCCAGGCTTAAGTAATGCTCACCCTCAATTGAACAAATGAGTAGTGCATAGTGGAAATGAATGGTGAGCACACAAGCTCAAGCAAGGCCATAGATGTCATGACATTAAATTTTCTAGCTTATGTGCTAACATGGTGTATTTTAGGGAAATTTTCTTGCATCAAACAATTAGTAATATTGTAAAAATACTCTGTTCGTTACATCCATCCTGGCTAGTACCTTGGAGTTGCAAAAGTTACATCCATCTTTGGCTAGTATGTTGGCCTTGACATAATTTATGTATCAAACATGGTAGAGGACTTCTTTGTTTTCCAACTTACATAATTATGGTGCTAATCTCCTGAATTCCCATAGTTAAGCGGAAGGATGAAGGCCACGATGAAAGTAGTTGGCCAAAGTTGATATATCTTGAAATCCATGCACACATAAGTCAAGAGCTCAAGGGTAGGCAACAAGGATAGTAGCGGTGGTTGGTCCAGAGACAAGAAGGTGATGATGGGGGCTTTGTGAGGTGGTACAAGAAAACCTTGAAATTCTTCAAAGGAGCTGTGTTTAAAAACATGTAGATTTATTCCATAACTTTGACTTTCATAATTACTCATGGTGTTTTCGAATTGTATCTGTGGAGAACAACAGTTTAATTGGTAACATCTAACCTAGGTCACACAAGGTGCAATTTTTTGAACTAAAAGGTGGTGCAGGAAAACATTTTAAGTCCAAACAAAGTCTTACCACGAACTTCTGTTTGTGTCTGATTATAGTGTGCATAGTATCTATCCTCATAAGGACTATGCTATAGTACATGCTATCTATTCTCATAGTTTGGGTCCTATTATCAATACCATAGCATTGTAGATCCCTATTAACACCCACATGTTATATCCTTTTATCGGGTATTGAACTTCAAAAATCAGTACAAGGTCTTGGGACAACTCATGTTGGTTGGTGACATTGAGACCCATCATGGTGCAGCTTCCTGTTCTTCCTAACTCTACTCTAAACAAAAAAACTCCAAAGCCACTCTTTGACTGCAGCTGCATGCTGCACAGCATTCGTGGCATGCCATTCTCTCTTGACATCATTATCAAAAGCAGAAGCCCAGTGACTTTATATACCAGTAATCAGCACAGTAGAACGATAATCTTTCACTTCAATAGCATTTCCTTCCACAGCAAGAATCTTCCCTTTTTTTTCCAAACACAAGGCTTAAACCAGGCTTGGTAGCAGAGCAATAGCATTTCCTTCCACAGCAAGAATCTTCCCTTCTGTTTTCCAACACAAGGTTGTGAATTCCACCCTGCACATCAAAAATAAGGAATGGATTACTGACTTAAAGAGTGCAAGAACCACTCAAACAAAAACTTGGCAGTGTTGCATTTTATCACGAATCCAACAAAGAAAAAAGAATCAAGTAGCAGTGCTTTAAGATGGCACAGCTGTACCAACACAGAGAACTGTGTTTTCTTTGACTGGCATTTAAACCCACACAGTTCCTTCTTGACAATCTATTTCAAGATTGCAAGAACTTGACTTACAGTCTTCCTTCAAAGCGTTTCTTTCTTTACCTTTGTTACTGAAGATCTCCTGCTGGATCTACCACTGCATCACCTCTGAACCTCCCTTCTCACCTTGAAACATGGATATCGGACGAAAGATGACTCAATTCAAGTGCGATCAAACTGTGCTAATATAACTGTACAACTTAGAGGTGAATTCAAGCATCACATGTCAAGTTAGACTGACAGGAACTCTTGCTGCACAGGCTGAAGCATTTCCCACAGCTTCCCCACTGGCAGTTTGCCTGCTTCTCCACTATAGGTTAGCAACCATGGAAACTTGAGATTCCAGAGATTTATTCATAACAAAGTGCACATGCACACATGTTTGCATGCTTGAAACTGTTTTTGTGTGAACTATTTTCGTGTGACTGCCTGCTATGATTGTCTAGATCATAGGGCTGGGGTGCCTACCGGTGAACCATGCGAATGCCCTGTATTCTGATGTGTTTTGTGGCATGTGAGCATAAGTGCAGTCTGAACCTTCTATTAAAATTCTTTGTAATATTTATAACCTTTGCAGGTTCACACTCATTAAAAAATGGGTGGACACTTTATTAAAGTGACCAGGGCCCAAATCTTGTGGCCACCCTACAAGCCAAGCTGTGGGATGGACACCCCATAAGTGAGGGCTAACCACCCATGTGGCAAAGGGTAGGTGTGGGCACCTAAAATCCCATGCACAACGATTCCTCTCCCTGCAAGTCATCATTTTTCCTGCACACAAGCTATCCATCGTTTTTTCTCACGCATGGGGCTACACTCACCCAATTGCAATTCCGATTGCATATCTCTGATCCTCATCTCAAGGGTGCCCCTCTCCATGTGTTGGTTGCTGTCCATTCTGTTGACCACCTGAACCATCTGTACAGGCACCTGGCAAGCCACTGCTGATAAGCGATTGCTCTTGGAGAGCCCCCTTGGCTGGGTTTTGCTGTTTGAAGCTGTTCCCCGTGTTCTAGGGGCCTGTTTGTCCTCGTAGGTGGAGCCCGTGACTAACCGGTTGTGTCCTACACCCTCTATTTCACCAACATACTTCGCTGCTGCTGCTGCTTGGATTTGTCCCCAAGAGTGTCTTCCAGTGCTAGTTTTCCACTTTCAGCATACTCCCTAAGGTGAGGCTGCAACCCACGTGCTAGTATGGGCACACCAGTGTTGTGTGGAACTGGAACACCAGTTTCATGGTTGCTGCTGCTTGGATTTGTCCCCAAGAGTGTCCTCCAGTGCTAGTTTTCCACTTTCAGCATACTCCCCAAGGTGAGGCTGCAACCCACGTGCTAGTATGGGCACACCAATGTTGTGTGTGGAACTGGAACACCAGTTTCATGGTTGCTTCGGTCCACTATTTGGGCACTGTCTCGTAAATAATTAACAACACTTAACACTTATGAAATGGAAACATCACAAGACACAGACAATGCTGAAAATGAGCAACTGCACAGTGACACCACACTGGGCTCCACGGCCCCTCCCTCCTAATACCAAGAGTATTTTATTTTGTACAATGTTCCACGGGCTCTTTAAGCACCAAACAAGATTGTATGTTGAAGAAGAGTTCCGTCAGTGTAGAGGTTTTCCAGCAATCCCACCCCTTGCTCCCGACCAAGTAAATTACATTAGTATGAGAGCACGGTTTTTGCCCTCTCCTTAGCGGGGAAACAATCTTGTGGGTTTGGACACCGCGTAAATATTGCACTTGGCATTATGGACAGCCAAGCAAGGAGTGGTGAAGTGCCGAATTTAAGAGAAAATACACATGCCATGATGGATATCCTAGATCACATGTTCTTGATTATGCAAGCATACTCGCTCTCCAGCGAGGTCATAGAGGGCAACACCACGCCGCCTGCTCAGTCCATCAAGAGCATATGGACGAATACCATTCACACCCTCCATGGTCAGTGGGAGAAGTTGCGAGGCAGCTCTAAGTATATGCGACAACGCTGAGAGGCTTTTTTGTAGATCTGGAGCAGCAGCCCTTTCCTCAGGGTTATGAAACAGACAGGTCACTTGGTACTACAGGCCACCTATTTGGTTGTCCCAATCCCCCCCGCCCCCCTCCACCCATGAGATAGCCTTCCTCTAAGAGCACCAGCCACTGAGGAAGAGCCTCTCTACTCCCATCTGTTTTTCTTGTCTCCTATGATGGAGACTGGGTCATGCACTTAGCCACTTCGGCTGCATTTTGGTAACTAACCGAAGAATCTTTTCTTGTTTTTTTTTTTTTTTTTGGGGGGGGGGGGGGAACAATTCTTTATATAGGCACCAAGGCCCTATCTTATGTTCTATTAATAAGAGGGTGTTCACACAACACTGGACACCGTACTAGACTCTGAAATATCCAACATGAGCATGCCCTAAGCTTTCTACGAAGTATTATGGGCCCTTCAAGGTAATGAAGTTTCTTTCAAGTTAGCATTACCTGATCATTGGAAGATTCACAATGCATTTCATGTGAGTTTATTGCAAAAGCATGGGGGGCCAGATCTAGGGATCAAGGCCCTGTCATGGAGGAGCCACAAGAGGTAATTGAGCATCAAGAAAAACTTCAGCCAAAGCAGATAGTATTTCACAAGGAGAGGAAGCTAGTTGGTGGCAAGCTTTCCAGACAATACCTTGTGAAATTCAAAAATTATCTTCCTATTGATGCAAGTGGATTGACAATATTTCACCGACTATCTGCAGCTTCTTCGGACGTACCTCAATGCCTTTCACCTGAGGACAACTATTTAGAAGCCAGGGGGATGCACCATTTGGCCACCCAAATGGTCTCCTCTAATCTCGTGTCAATTTACGGAGCCAAGGAACCTTCATGGTGCCCGTTTATTGAGGCCAGTGTGTGGATCCAAGTGCCCGGAATACCAGTTTTCATGCCCGTTTGTGGCCAGCATCTCAGTTTCCGAGATCATTGTTCCGCGCTTTCTGACGTGCCAGACTTGTGCTCGAAAATGCTAGTGATGTACATGATCCATGACGGGAGATTTGCTCATGACAAAGTCCACATGCACACATGTGCCATGAATGTCGACTTCACGAAGCTGGGACGCCTACCCATGAACCGTGCAAATGCACTAAATTATGATGTGTTTTGTGGCATGTGAATAGGTGGTAATTGCACTCTCAACCTTAATTTTAAACTAGTAGAATGTTTTGTAATGTTTATAACCTTTGCAAGTTCACACTCATTAAAAAATGGGTGGACACTTTACTGAAGTGCCCGGAATCAAAATCTTGTAGACACCCTATTGGCCAAGCTGTGGGGATTGGTGGTGGACACCCCAGAAGTGAGGGTTGACCACCCATGTGCTAAAACAGGGTAGGTGTGGACACCTAAAATCCCATGCACGATGACGGCTCCCATCCCTACAAGCTTAATCGTCATTTTTCCTGCACAAAAGCTCTCCATCTTTTTTGTCCACACGGGTCTACAGCCTACACTCACTCAATTGCAATTATGACTGCATATTTGTGATCCTCATCTTAAGGGTGCCCCTCTCAATGTGTTGGTTGCTGTCCATTTCAGTACCCAGCTGAACCACCTCTACGGGCACCACATCATCAAGCCACCTACTTTATGTTGTACTGTTGGCACCCGGGAAGCTGAAACAACCCCCCACCCTCCACACCCCGCCACCCCCTTCTCCCCAAACACCAAATACAAATTGAACGAATGCATGTACCAAACAAGATTGTATGTCAGAGAAGCATTCTGTTGCTGTAGACGTTTTCTAGCAATCCCCAGCTCTCACTGAAGCGAAGCAACCATGAAATTGGTGTTCCCAGGTCCACACACGACACTGGTGTGCCCGTACCAGCACCTAGGTTGCAGACTCGCGTTGGGGAGTGCTGAAAATGGAAAACTAGGACACTTCCAGGCACAAATCCAAGTAGCAACGAAGTGTGTTGGTGAAGTAGAGTGGTAGGAAAAAAAGGGTTGGTTATGGGTGCCGCCCAACGAGCACAAACAGAACTGTACAAGGCCAGAACAGCTTCAAACAACAAAATGCAGCCAAGGGGCTCTCCAAGAACAATGGCTCCCGGCCTAGTGTGGTGTCACTGTGCAGTTGCTCATTTTCAGCATTGTCTGTCTTGTGTTGTTTCCACTTCACGAAGGATACCTCATCGCATTACCATCAACACGATCATAGAGACCTGCCAAGTTGCAAAGAGCACCACATCATTTGCATACATGAGTTAAAAAAATTGCATACAGCCCAAGTTGAGGTCTTCCTCTCGTGCCAAGTCTGCGATCTGTCATGACTTGCAAGAGCAAGTACTTTCTACCCATATGTATACCGAGTGGAGAGGATCCAAAATCCAAAGCACATGCAGCCGTATTGGGAGGAGCTCCCCATACTGTTGACATGCACACCTCTCCCCTGCTGCAGACCTGTGCCCCAGCTCACTCTGCCTGCCTTTCACTGCGCCCTCCTCCTCTCTGGGCACATCTCCACCTACCCGCCATTTGCCTCCTATGCACACCATTCCCTTCTCTGTGCTCATGCCTGCCATTCAACCCCCCCCCCCCTTCTCTGTTCAGCCGCCTTCTTCTCTTCCTCTCGCTTTCTTTCCCTTCTCCTGCGTAGATAAGCCCCTCCTCTTGCCTCTCCTGCTTCTATGCCTGCATCAACATACGGAATAAAAAAAAGAGTGTTAAAGTCAGCTGCCCATCCCTTGATTAGCATTATAGCTTCTTCCCAAGCCAATCCTTCTCCACTCCCATAGGCCGTGAGAACCGTCAAATTCCAAATTCTCACAAGACGAGTTCCGCCCGTTCACAAGTTAGAGATTGGCTTCTGGCAGCCCTCCCGTCGGAACTGCCTGTGCACTTCCTTGATGCACATTTACTTGGACATCCGACAAGGGTTCTTCCAAGTTGACTTCAACTCCCCGAAAGCCACATCTTAGGCACTTGTTGGCAACCCTTTTACCCTTGGCCCACGACAACTACTTTTCTTGGATTACCAGTTGGACTTTGATCCTGTGGCGAAGGATCAACGCCTTACTCCGATTTCTCTTCGATTTCCCCCTCTTCGTTTTTTGAAAGATGTTGGCTTCCATAGGAGCTTCATTTGGTTAGGTCCTGGAAGTAACTGTCGTTCTAGGATTACCTTCCTCTGCTTCTGCAATGGCGGTTCTGCCACTTCTAATGAAGTTACCCTGAGTTTTTATTTGTATTCTTGACCCATCCATCACTATTAATGGATTAACATGCTATCTCACAAGCACAAGAGAGAAGAAGAAGAGAGTGCATGCAAGCGATCATCCCTACAGGTCTGCGTTTCAGTCTACAGCAGTTCTCAGCCTTGAATCATCAGTTTACATCAGTATCCAGCCTTCAGTGCATCATCTACATCTGCCCCAGCCATCTGGTGAAGGTAACATAGCATTCATAAGCATTTACAACATTCTAACATAGCTTAGAACAGTCCACCATCTCCTTTTCTCAGCCTCAAGTGTGCAGCCCTTCCTCATGCCCTTGGGAAGAGTGCATAGGCTCGAGATCAGTTCATCGAGGTGTTTCTACAGCCGTGTAAAGTTCAGCCAGGCTTCCGATCCTCCTAGATCTTGCGTTTGGCTTATCGACAATCCACAATCATTCTCTCCAAAGAAATAAAGCAAATACTATCTCGTTATCGGGATAGGGGGCCCTTCAGTGGGTAATTCGGGACCCAATCTGGTGTACACTTCTCATATCTCTCTCTCTCATCTCTTTAAAAGTTTGAAGTATTAAAATGGATTGCTAAACTCATGAAACTCAGGATACAGAAGACGGTGTGAGCATTTGTGTGACAGGATCTTCCAATACAAAGACTTCCGTTGCATGTCACACAGCGGCAGCTTGAGGATCATGAGCATAGAAGAAATTGACTGCGGCGGGAGCCTCGGCTTCGCTGTACTCCCATGGAAAGACGATGTGGGTGTTGTCGAACTGGCATACGCCAGTGGATTTCATGACTTTGATTTGGATGAAGCAACGGTGGTAGAGAATAAGAAAGCCGGGTGCCGAGTAGGGTGGTAGAGGATCATTGAGGAGGGAGAGGTAGGCGTCGTGGACGACATGCCAACCAGCTGTGCGGAGGTACTGCAGCGCTTGGCTCGAGAGGACAGGGAGATAGGGGTAGGGGCATCCGCCATCTGGTAAAGATAAATCAATGAGATCAGATTGGGCTGTGGTGGCAGGGAAGCCATAACGAAGTAATAAACTCCAGGCTGTGAGGGTGGGGGTGGAAAGGGAGTTCAAAGAGATCATGAGGGTGTTGGAAGGTGAGTACTCCCCGGAAGAAAAAATGGGGGATGAGAGTTGGGCTATCTATGGGGAGCTTGGATAGAGCATATGTATACTGTTGGCGGGAGAGGGACTCTTCTATATAGATATCGTGTTGGAGAAGGTTAAGGCGGATGGCTCGAAACTGTAGATCAAGGAGCTGATAAGGGGTTTGAGGGGGAAATGCCAAAATGGGGAGCTCGGTGGCGGTCTCCATGAGTGCATCCACCTTGTGGTCGACTGAGCTGGACGAAGGAGCCGATGGAGTGGATGGCGGTTGGGTGGCCCGGGCCTCAGCATCTTCGAGCTGCTCATGCACGCGATGGATGGTGGCCTTTGTTAAATCGTGATGCTTTGCAAAATAAGCGATGGTGCGGGCTAGAGTATCCTCTGCTATCTAGGCCTAGCTCATTGCCTCCTCATGTAGTCCTTCAATGACTGTAAGCTCTTTGTGGGCTGTCGTCGCGGCCGCTACATGGGCTTGGTTGACCTGTTGCTGGAGCTCAGTAATTCTGTTGATAGCTATATGCCCAGTTGCTCTGTTTGTTGGTTGAACTTTTTCAACAGCTCCATGAACTATACATTGGTCTGGTATAACTCCTCAGACACCGCTCTCTCCTGGGCTTTGGCTAATAACATTTTCCTCTGTGAAAGTTGTGCCACTTCTTGCTATCGGGAGATGCAGTCTGTCATCTGTTAGATGAGCTCCCGTGCCATGTTGGCAAAGCCGTGGGCAAAGTTAGGCACAATTCCGCGGGCCGCATGGATACTCTCTGCATAATTCTGGCTAGAACTGAAACTGCCTGCGCGAGCCCAACAGAGAGTGTTGAATGTGTTCTGGGTGTCACTGGGGGATGAAGACCTGGCCTAATCATGAGGAGGCATCTCCATGAACCTGTCAGCGGGTGGGGTCTCATATAAACTCCTATTAAGAAAATCCTGCCTCTAGCGCTCCTCTTCCTCTTCTTAAGCCTTCATAGCGGCTTTTGTAGCTGTAGTGGTAGCGAGATCTTCTTGTGTGGGCCTGGGGCTTGGGGGTGATTGAGGCTGTTCTGTAGGTGCGGGTTCATGGTGTGGCCCCTTAGCTAGTGAGGAAATAGAAGAGGTGGATGTAGGATATAACGAAGAAACAACAGCATCTGGTCCGCTCAATCGGACCGCACACAGTAGCCAACCCATCCCATTGCATAATAGAGAACCCTCATTAGTAATGTTGCTGCCGCCAACTTGGCTTGGGGGTTGGGGAGCAGACTGCATGGAGCTCCCAGAAGAGGTAGTCGGCCCAATTGACCTGTTGCCCCTGGTGCACACGTGCTAAGGTTGTTAAACTGCACCTACTGAACCTGTCAGTCCACCTTGTGGTGACGAGAAACTGCAGAGCGCGTGCTGGCATCAGAAGGTTGTCCTGGGCAATGTTGCCCCCTCAACTCAATATTTGTTAGCATTTCCCCTATACAGGCCGCGGATGAGCTTAAGGGTGTTGACTAGTCGTACATATGGCTGCTCCATATGTGGGAGTGCAAGTGCCTCTCACACAAGCCCTACGCTGAGTTGGATTGGATGCCTGCAGCCCTCGATATCCAAGATAACACCAGAGACATGTTTTTGGTTTGGCCAGGAGATAGGTCACATGCAGGCAGAGGGTACAGGAATGGACACATGTTTGGTACAGCCTTGCTGCTAATTGAACAGGGGTTCGGGAATCCATGACTGAGATGGATAGTACCCTTGGAAGGCAGAGAGGGTTGGTACAGGTGTGTCGACTGTATGGTATGCTCTGTTGTGATGCGAGTTCTCTTTTGGGAAACAATTTGGAGTCGTCGTCGTGATGCAGGAGCACTGGATGTTTCAGGGTGTGATGTTGTTCATAGGGTGAGAGGCTATGGATGGTTGTGGCAGCCTTGATCATGGGAGAAAGCTTTTGTATACAGGACTCATGTGAAAGAGTCTTTTGATGTGAACAATGGCTGGACTTGTTTGTGGATGCCGAGTGGACAAGAAGCCATGATGCAGAGTCTTTGTAGGCTTTAGGAGTTCTATTGTGACGGCTGAGTTTCCAACCTTATTGTAATCAAAGCTCTCTTATAATCAATTAAAGAAATACCACAAGTGGCACCACTGTGTTTTGGGGCCAATCGGTGTCCGTGTACTGTTTGCAGGAGCACTCTAGCTCCCCCTGTTTGTTTTCCTTTTCTTGGTCCTCAAAGGTGTTGAAGTGTTTTGTGTGCAAGTTTGTTTTTGCACCGCCCTTTGGTTTTGTCCGAAGACCAAGGCCGGTTTACAAGGTTCCGTTGCCGGGACATCGTCGACTTTCTCAAGGAGGCGAGCCCGTAGTTGCTCTGGCCGAGACAATCACCAGGCACATCAAAATCTTCAACATGTGGAAAGTGAAAAGGAAGTGCAGGAGGTAGTGCAGGACTGTGTGTCTTTGCCTATATGAGGTGAAGAGAAAAAGCTGAAGATGAAGCTCAAGAGAAAATACACCAAGGTCAAGAAGTAGTCGGCCAGGAACAAGAAGCAATTGAAGTGTTATGGTGCAAAAGATGGGTTGAAGGCTATGGCTTTTGACACTTTGTCATCGGTGGTATCTTCACAGAGGCTTCATGGGTTCGAAAGGAAGCTTCTTTCTATGTTTAGCAATGGTGATCTACGATGCTTCATCAGAAACTTGTGCTTACCACTTGGGTGGAGTGCAAGCAGGTTTTGGGTGCCTAAGTACATATCAGATGAGGCTCAGCCGGAAGGGGAGGAACTTGATGAGGTTTTTATTCCTAAGCAGATACTGGCACACAAGGAAAGAAAGGTACAAAGTAAAGTTTCCCGTCGCTATCTTGTGAAGTTCAAGAACTGTTCACCGATGGATGCGAAGTGGATGGAGGAGGGTGACTTAGAAGATTCACCTCAGGTATTGCAGCTTTATCTTGATGCCTTTGAGTTGGAGCCGACTCTTGCTACGGCTCATTCAGGTTCAGCAGAGCTGGGGTCTGGAGCATTGCCTGATGCTCAAGAGGGGGGTAGCACCTCCGCTTCCTTGTTACAAAGAGGCTTAGTTGTCATCTAGGAGTCGCTTGGTGACATCTTTGTATTCACCCGAAGGTACTGATAGCTGATAGTACACCTGCTTAAGGGACTTCTATGATATTGTGTACTAGTCACATGAGATGGTACAGTTGGGTATGGTTCACAATCGGCCGCACCATGAACTATAACTGCAACTATGGATGGTTTTTGCTTTGGAACTAAGGTATGATTGAGGAAGATTGGGACCTTGATCTTTGTCATATGGTTCTGGCTATTCTTGACCACAGGATTGGTCAACTGGATATTGAGATGATGCTGTTTGTGGACCTGGTCTCCTATGGAATGGCATGGTTTGGTTGAGCTCAAAGTCTGCGGCAACCTGAGCTAACACTTCGAGACTCCATGGAGGGCATAAGTCTTGCGAGCAGTCCTAGAGTTGGTTTAGTTCATGGATATATGGATCGAACTCTATTTGTGCATGCATGCATACACTTTCTGAGGTATTATTGTATTTTGGTGCCATTGGATCCTGGTACCCTTGAGAATACATTGGGAATACTCCGGATTGTGTCATGTGAGGCATGTATGTTGGTATAATACATCAAGTACTTTATTATGTTCATGGATGCAGCACTGGGTGTGGCTCCTACAAGATGGCCATGAGCAGAGTGGGTAAAGCATCAAGAGGGACATATGTGGAAAAACACGTCATAGGTTTCTCGAGGAAACATGTTTTTGGTTTGGCCAGGAGATCTAGACCAAGGCCGGTTTACATCAGCAAGTCCCACTACTCGATCTAGATGATCCTATCAAACTACAGGAGTTGGACATCACTGACACAGGGCTGCAGCGATCATCACAGGACCGTGAGGAGGTCACAGTGTATGGGAGATATTTCTTAGAGCTGGGAGCTGCACATGGTCTCGTTATTTATAATGGGATGTCCCGATGGCCCTCCTCCGGCGCCCTCACCTCCTTCCCTCACTCAGGAGGTACTAGCACTATGGACTACCTTATGGCATCTCCGGCTTTGGCACACCTTCTCCCCGACTTCTCCATTCTGCCACCCCCTTTTGAAGCTGACCATGCCTACCTCTCTTTCACTCTTACCTGCACACCACTTGTCCCTCCACCACCACCACCCATCTCACATTACACTCAGGTCCTTTTTTATCATGAGCTTGACCTTGTTTACTCCAACCACATCTAGTGGATGTATTGTTTGAATGCATTTAGTGTTTTCATATGCTCATGATGTACCAATAGTCGTGGGTCCTGCACGGTGTCCATGGGCGTAAGGCTTGCGAGCAGCCCTTAGATTGTTACTTTAGAGTAGGTAGAGCATCTTGAGGAGCATATTGTTTGCGAATGCATGTGTCATGCATATGTGTGTCATATGTAGAATGATGCATGGTTTTGTTTTTGGCTAACATAGGTTACGTGTTTCCACTTGGTTTTAGACTTTTGCTGCAGGTTCTGAAGGAACAAGCAAGAGTTGTTTGTCACTTTCACGTGACGGTGTGGCCATATTGTGCCGGATGATTGTTTTATCACCCAGATGCACTGGAGGGCCATTGCTTTTGTCATATGGGGCGTCTTTGCTCATAAGATGCCTTACTGTGCCATTGAGTGCAATCGAGGACGCTTGCCATTTTTCAAGAGGGGGGTATGTCACGACCCTGTGTCTCATTGTACTTATTGCACACCCAGATTCAGCTTTTTAGTTCAGTATTTTTTCATTTTGTTGGGATGACAGGGGATACCCCACACAGGTACACTGATTTGTCTCATAGGCCGAGTTCGGTCTTTTGGAAGACGTTAATAAAATCTTTCTTTCTTTCTTTCTTTCTTTCTTTCTTTATGGAGGGATCGTGGCCCATAAGCTATTTTTGGGGGAGACCCTTTTTATGAAGAATTCGGGCTCCAGCTTATGGAGGTGCTTTTCTAGCGGTCAGGGAAAAAAAGCTAGAGGTGTGTGCGTTTTCTTATGGAGGGGCTGGCAGCTGTAGAGAGAGGCCTCTTTCTTGGTGAAAAACAGGCAGGGCAGAACAGCATGTACACGCCTTCTTCTTCTTCTTTCTCATGAGGGAGCTGGCAGGCTGGGCTGTAGGAAAAGGAGAGCTGAGCAGGGAGCGCAGAGTCCAGCTGGACAGCAGGCTCATCCACAAGCTTCTCTCTCCCTCTCTTGCTACAAGTCGGGTAGCAGCACACACAGGGCCCTTTCTTTTGTGCAACAAACCGGCGGGCTGAACTGCCATGTCTCTCTCTCTCTTGCTAGGAGGCGGGGCTGGATTGAGCACGCTCTCTCTCTCTTTGAGGACTGGCAGGGCTGGACAGCAGGGAGCGTCGGGTTGGACAGCAGCCTTGCCCATGCGCTTTTCTTTCTCTCTCTTTTGGGAGGAGGGGTTTGGCAGCTTGGAGAGTGGATTCCAGGGACTATTTATGGGATGTTTTGGTTGGCTGCAAGTACAGGTCACTTGGATGTGCTTCTTGGTATGGTTGTGATGCAAGCTCGCATGGCTGCATGCTCATGGAGCAGATTGTTTTCTTCCTTATGGAAAGGAACAGAGGGACCTACAGTTATGGGCATATTTATGTTTCCAGATGTTTCATGAGGGAACAGGTAACTGGATGTATGCCATTGTAGACACTGTTTTTGAATGGTTCTGTATGGAAACAGGACA
The DNA here is from genome assembly GCF_041138505.1 of Cibotium barometz. Taxonomy (NCBI): domain Eukaryota; kingdom Viridiplantae; phylum Streptophyta; class Polypodiopsida; order Cyatheales; family Cibotiaceae; genus Cibotium; species Cibotium barometz. Next base: position 59,487,611 of record NC_141050.1, on the reverse strand, counting down.
AAGGTTTCAAGGGGAACCAGGCCTAAGGCCACTGCTTCTTTCATATGCACGCGGCGGTCTACCGCCAAGCCACCTTGCGGTTCCATGCCCCAAAACTGTTGGTATGATGACGAATGCCGGGCCACACGCTCCCATCTTAAGCATGAGGTACGGATTGGGCAAATCACAAAGCGCCAAGCACAACGGATTTCCCAACGACTCACCCAACACAAGAAACGAGAGTTCTATGCTCGGATAGAGGATGAGTTATACCGACTTTTCTTAGGGCCGAACTACAAAGAGGCCTGGAGGAAACTCTGAGAACATCGCCCTCCCACACCTATCACCTGCCCGGACACATGGCACTCCTATGAACGCTCCCTCTTATCATATCCCCCATCAGCCACCACCACTACCCCCACCACCAAATCCCCGTCCCACCACCTTCACCTTCTTCACAAAGGGCATGGTCCTCAAGGCCATTTGTAGACTACGCAATGGGCGAGCTCAGGATCATGAGGGACTCACTGCCGAGTACATCTTGCATGCCAATGATACCCTGGCGCCCCTACTAGCCTATATGTTCAATAGAGCCCTTTGTGAAGGATTTCCACCCTCTTGGTCCACCAACACCATCACCCCCGTCCTCAAAGCCGGAGATCCTGTAAACCGGCCTTCAGAAACCCAAAGGGCGGTGGAACAAAACTCGCACATAAAACACTTCAACACCATTGAAGACCTAGAAAAGGAAAACAAACAGAGGGAGCTAGAGTGCTCCTGCAAACAGTACACGGACACCGATTGGCCCCAAATCGCAGTGGCGCCCCTTGCGGTATTTCTTTAATTGATTATAAGAGCTTTGATTACAATATAAGGCTGGGAACTCAGCCGTCACAGTAGAACTCCTGAAGCCTGCAAAGAACCTGCATCTGGCTTCTTGTCCACTCGGCATCCACAAACAAGTCCACCAGCCATTGTTCACATCGAAAGACTCTTCTCACATTGAGTCTGCATACAGAAGCTTTCTCCCATGATCAAGGCTGCCACAACCATCCATAGCCTCTCACACTATGAACAGCATCACACCCTGACACATCCAGTGCTTCTGCATCACAACACAGACTCTCAAACTGTCTCTCAAAAGAGAACTCGCATCACAGCACAGCATACCATACAGTCGACACACCTGTACAAACCCTCTCTACCTTCCAAGGGTACTATCCATCTCTGTCATGGATTCCCTGTCCCCTGTCCTATCAGTAGCAAGGCTGTATCAAACATGTGTCCACTCCTGTACCTTCTGCGTGCATGTGACCTATCTCCTGGAGAAACCCAAAAACATGTCTTTTCGAGAAAACCTACGACCTGTTTCCACATGAAACCCTTAGGCCTGTTTCCCTTTGAAACTTCTGTCATGTTTCCCATACATCTAGTTACCTGTTCCCTCATGAAACATCTGGCAACGTAGAGATTCCCATACTGTAGGTCCCACTGTTCCTTTCTAGCAGGAAGAAAACAATCTGCTCCATGAGCACGCAGCCATGCGAGCTTGCATCACTCCCATGCCAAGAAACATTACCAAATGACCTTGTACTTGCAGCCAAAAACCCAAGCACATAGCTGAATTTGCAGCCAAACAAAAACAGCCCATAAACTGTCCCAAAACGGTCCCGAATCAAAGCATAGAAAGGCTGAAAGTTCCATCAGTTGAACACCATCATCATGATGTCTATGTTCATGAAAAAATCAGCCCCCTGTTCAGTCCAGTCCTCCGTTTTTGCACCAAGAAAGAGATAGAAAAGCGCCTGCAGCCATGCGCTTTTTCTCCTATCAAAAGGTGCCCTGAAAACTGCCCAAGCAACACACAGTTCAGCCTCCTGTATGCTGCGCCTGAAATCCAGCCCACCTGTTGGCAAGGAAAAGAGAGAGAGAGAGAGCACGCCCAGCTCTGTGCGCCTGCTGTCCTGCAGCCGCCTGCAAGAAACACAGCCCTGCAGCCCCTGCCTGTATGCGCCTCTTTTTCAGAAGACTCCCCACGCACAGCAGCCTGTATGCGCCTGTTTTCTGTCCTGTCCGTACAGACCTGCAAGCAATCCCCTGTGCGCAGCCAGCCTACAGTCCAGTTCTACGCAGCCACCCAAAAAAAAGCACATGCGCCTCCTCTAGGGATAGGCGCCTCTTTTGCCTGCTAGCCCTCCTTTTCCCCAAAAAGCACACGTGGCCCCAAATTAGAATATGGGCCACGTTTTTCTTTAATGAAGGGCTTAATAAATGATTTTAAAGGTTTTTAAACCTTCAAAGCTAAAATCTCTTTGGCCCCTTTCACACATGGGGTTATCCACACATGGGCTTCCATCTTCACTCCCACCTGATGCCATTCACACTGTCCACCATGTCCCCGTGCACACCTGCATCTTGTCCAGAGAAAAACACAGGGTCGTGACATACCCCCCTCTTGAAAAATGGCAAGCGTCCTCGATTGCACTCAATGGCACAGTAAAGCATCTCATGAGCAAAGATATCCCATATGGCAAAAACAATGGCCTTCCAATGCATCTGGATGATAGAATAATCATCCTGCACAATAAGCCACACTGTCCTCTTGCTTGTTCCTTCAGAACCTACAGCAAAAGTCTAAAACCAAATGGAAACACGTTAATTGTGTTAGCCAAAAACAAAACCATGCATCATTCTACATATGCATGACACACATATGCATTCGCAAACAATATGCTCCTCAAAATGCTCTACCTACTCCAAAGTAACAGTCTAAGGGCTGCTCGCAAGTCTTACGCCCATGGGCATCCCGCAGGACCCATGACTGATGGTAAAACATGAGCATATGAAAGCACTCAATGCATCCAAACACTACATCCACTAAGTACTTTCCCACATATGTCTCATGGCCATCCCGCAGGAGTCAAACACCCAGTGGTGCATCCATGAACATAATAAAGCACTTGATGTATCATACCAACATACATGCAGCAGATGACACAATGCAGAGTATTTCCCAATGTATTCTCAATGGTACCAGGATCCAATGGCACCAGAATACAAAAATACCTCTACCTCAAAAAGTGTATGCATACATGCACAAATAGAGTTCGATCCATATTTCCATGAACCAAACCAACTCTAGGACTGCTCGCAAGACTTATGTCCTCCATAGAGTTATCCATGGTTGCAGTTATAGTTCCAGGTGCGCGCGACTGTGAACCATACTCAACCATCATCTCATGTGTCTAGAACACAAGATCATAGAAGTCCCATAAGCAGATGTACTGTCAGCCTCAGTACCTTCGGATGAATACAAAGATGTCACCAAGCGACTCCTAGATAACAAATGAGCCTGTCTGTAACAAGGGAGCGGAGGTGCTATCCCCCTCTTGAGCATCAGGTAATGCTCCAGACCTATGCTCTGCTGAACCTAAATGAGCCGTAACAAGAGTCGACTCCAACTCAAAGGCATCAAGATAAAGCTCCAAATCCTGAGGTGAATCTGCTAAGTCACCCTCCTCCATCCACTGCGCATCCATCAGTGAACCTCCTCCATTCACTTCGTATCCATCAGTGAACAGCTCTTGAACTTCACAGGATAGCGACGGGAAACCTTACCCTGTACCTTTCCTTCCTTATGTGCCAGTATATGCTTGGGAAGAATAACCTCGTCAAGTTCCTCCACTTCCATCTGAGCCTCATCTGATACATCCTCAGGCACCCAAAACCTGCTTGCACTCCACCCAAGTGATAAGCACAAGTCCTCGATGAAGCATAGTAGATCACCACTAACATCGAAAGAAACTGTCTTCCGAACCCATCAAGCCTCTATGAAGATACCACTGGTGACAAACTGTCGAAAGCCATAGCCTTCAACGCATCTCTTGCACCATAACACTTCAACTGCTTCTTGTTCCTGGCCGACTACTTCTTGTCCTTGATGTCTTTTCTCCTGAACTTCATCTTCAGCTCTTGCTCTTCACCTCATATAGGCAAAGACAAAATCCTGTACTGTGTCCTTCACTTCCTTTTTACTTTCCTCATGTTGAAGCTTTTGATGTGACTCTCATGAGACAACCACGAGCTCGCCCCCTTAGGAAAGTTGGCGATTGTCCCGACCAAAGCAACCACGGACTCGCCTCCTTGAGAAAGTCGACGATGTGTCCCGGCAAACGGAACCATGTAAACCGGCCTTCAGAAACCCAAAGGGCGGTGGAACAAACACTCGCACATAAAACACTTCAACACCATTGAAGACCTAGAAAAGGAAAACAAACAGAGGGAGCTAGAGTGCTCCTGCAAACACTACACGGACACCGATTGGCCCCAAATCGCAGTGGCGCCCCTTGCGGTATTTCTTTAATTGATTATAAGAGCTTTGATTACAATATAAGGCTGGGAACTCAGCCGTCACAGTAGAACTCCTGAAGCCTGCAAAGAACCTGCATCTGGCTTCTTGTCCACTCGGCATCCACAAACAAGTCCACCAGCCATTGTTCACATCGAAAGACTCTTCTCACATTGAGTCTGCATACAGAAGCTTTCTCCCATGATCAAGGCTGCCACAACCATCCATAGCCTCTCACACTATGAACAGCATCACACCCTGACACATCCAGTGCTTCTGCATCACAACACAGACTCTCAAACTGTCTCTCAAAAGAGAACTCGCATCACAGCACAGCATACCATACAGTCGACACACCTGTACAAACCCTCTCTACCTTCCAAGGGTACTATCCATCTCTGTCATGGATTCCCTGTCCCCTGTCCTATCAGTAGCAAGGCTGTATCAAACATGTGTCCACTCCTGTACCTTCTGCCTGCATGTGACCTATCTCCTGGAGAAACCCAAAAACATGTCTTTTCGAGAAAACCTACGACCTGTTTCCACATGAAACCCTTAGGCCTGTTTCCCTTTGAAACTTCTGTCATGTTTCCCATACATCTAGTTACCTGTTCCCTCATGAAACATCTGGCAACGTAGAGATTCCCATACTGTAGGTCCCACTGTTCCTTTCTAGCAGGAAGAAAACAATCTGCTCCATGAGCACGCAGCCATGCGAGCTTGCATCACTCCCATGCCAAGAAACATTACCAAATGACCTTGTACTTGCAGCCAAAAACCCAAGCACATAGCTGAATTTGCAGCCAAACAAAAACAGCCCATAAACTGTCCCAAAACGGTCCCGAATCAAAGCATAGAAAGGCTGAAAGTTCCATCAGTTGAACACCATCATCATGATGTCTATGTTCATGAAAAAATCAGCCCCCTGTTCAGTCCAGTCCTCCGTTTTTGCACCAAGAAAGAGATAGAAAAGCGCCTGCAGCCATGCGCTTTTTCTCCTATCAAAAGGTGCCCTGAAAACTGCCCAAGCAACACACAGTTCAGCCTCCTGTATGCTGCGCCTGAAATCCAGCCCACCTGTTGGCAAGGAAAAGAGAGAGAGAGAGAGCACGCCCAGCTCTGTGCGCCTGCTGTCCTGCAGCCGCCTGCAAGAAACACAGCCCTGCAGCCCCTGCCTGTATGCGCCTCTTTTTCAGAAGACTCCCCACGCACAGCAGCCTGTATGCGCCTGTTTTCTGTCCTGTCCGTACAGACCTGCAAGCAATCCCCTGTGCGCAGCCAGCCTACAGTCCAGTTCTACGCAGCCACCCAAAAAAAAGCACATGCGCCTCCTCTAGGGATAGGCGCCTCTTTTGCCTGCTAGCCCTCCTTTTCCCCAAAAAGCACACGTGGCCCCAAATTAGAATATGGGCCACGTTTTTCTTTAATGAAGGGCTTAATAAATGATTTTAAAGGTTTTTAAACCTTCAAAGCTAAAATCTCTTTGGCCCCTTTCACACATGGGGTTATCCACACATGGGCTTCCATCTTCACTCCCACCTGATGCCATTCACACTGTCCACCATGTCCCCGTGCACACCTGCATCTTGTCCAGAGAAAAACACAGGGTCGTGACATACCCCCCTCTTGAAAAATGGCAAGCGTCCTCGATTGCACTCAATGGCACAGTAAAGCATCTCATGAGCAAAGATATCCCATATGGCAAAAACAATGGCCTTCCAATGCATCTGGATGATAGAATAATCATCCTGCACAATAAGCCACACTGTCCTCTTGCTTGTTCCTTCAGAACCTACAGCAAAAGTCTAAAACCAAATGGAAACACGTTAATTGTGTTAGCCAAAAACAAAACCATGCATCATTCTACATATGCATGACACACATATGCATTCGCAAACAATATGCTCCTCAAAATGCTCTACCTACTCCAAAGTAACAGTCTAAGGGCTGCTCGCAAGTCTTACGCCCATGGGCATCCCGCAGGACCCATGACTGATGGTAAAACATGAGCATATGAAAGCACTCAATGCATCCAAACACTACATCCACTAAGTACTTTCCCACATATGTCTCATGGCCATCCCGCAGGAGTCAAACACCCAGTGGTGCATCCATGAACATAATAAAGCACTTGATGTATCATACCAACATACATGCAGCAGATGACACAATGCAGAGTATTTCCCAATGTATTCTCAATGGTACCAAGATCCAATGGCACCAGAATACAAAAATACCTCTACCTCAAAAAGTGTATGCATACATGCACAAATAGAGTTCGATCCATATTTCCATGAACCAAACCAACTCTAGGACTGCTCGCAAGACTTATGTCCTCCATAGAGTTATCCATGGTTGCAGTTATAGTTCCAGGTGCGCGCGACTGTGAACCATACTCAACCATCATCTCATGTGTCTAGAACACAAGATCATAGAAGTCCCATAAGCAGATGTACTGTCAGCCTCAGTACCTTCGGATGAATACAAAGATGTCACCAAGCGACTCCTAGATAACAAATGAGCCTGTCTGTAACAAGGGAGCGGAGGTGCTATCCCCCTCTTGAGCATCAGGTAATGCTCCAGACCTATGCTCTGCTGAACCTAAATGAGCCGTAACAAGAGTCGACTCCAACTCAAAGGCATCAAGATAAAGCTCCAAATCCTGAGGTGAATCTGCTAAGTCACCCTCCTCCATCCACTGCGCATCCATCAGTGAACCTCCTCCATTCACTTCGTATCCATCAGTGAACAGCTCTTGAACTTCACAGGATAGCGACGGGAAACCTTACCCTGTACCTTTCCTTCCTTATGTGCCAGTATATGCTTGGGAAGAATAACCTCGTCAAGTTCCTCCACTTCCATCTGAGCCTCATCTGATACATCCTCAGGCACCCAAAACCTGCTTGCACTCCACCCAAGTGATAAGCACAAGTCCTCGATGAAGCATAGTAGATCACCACTAACATCGAAAGAAACTGTCTTCCGAACCCATCAAGCCTCTATGAAGATACCACTGGTGACAAACTGTCGAAAGCCATAGCCTTCAACGCATCTCTTGCACCATAACACTTCAACTGCTTCTTGTTCCTGGCCGACTACTTCTTGTCCTTGATGTCTTTTCTCCTGAACTTCATCTTCAGCTCTTGCTCTTCACCTCATATAGGCAAAGACAAAATCCTGTACTGTGTCCTTCACTTCCTTTTTACTTTCCTCATGTTGAAGCTTTTGATGTGACTCTCATGAGACAACCACGAGCTCGCCCCCTTAGGAAAGTTGGCGATTGTCCCGACCAAAGCAACCACGGACTCGCCTCCTTGAGAAAGTCGACGATGTGTCCCGGCAAACGGAACCATGTAAACCGGCCTTCAGAAACCCAAAGGGCGGTGGAACAAACACTCGCACATAAAACACTTCAACACCATTGAAGACCTAGAAAAGGAAAACAAACAGAGGGAGCTAGAGTGCTCCTGCAAACACTACACGGACACCGATTGGCCCCAAATCGCAGTGGCGCCCCTTGCGGTATTTCTTTAATTGATTATAAGAGCTTTGATTACAATATAAGGCTGGGAACTCAGCCGTCACAGTAGAACTCCTGAAGCCTGCAAAGAACCTGCATCTGGCTTCTTGTCCACTCGGCATCCACAAACAAGTCCACCAGCCATTGTTCACATCGAAAGACTCTTCTCACATTGAGTCTGCATACAGAAGCTTTCTCCCATGATCAAGGCTGCCACAACCATCCATAGCCTCTCACACTATGAACAGCATCACACCCTGACACATCCAGTGCTTCTGCATCACAACACAGACTCTCAAACTGTCTCTCAAAAGAGAACTCGCATCACAGCACAGCATACCATACAGTCGACACACCTGTACAAACCCTCTCTACCTTCCAAGGGTACTATCCATCTCTGTCATGGATTCCCTGTCCCCTGTCCTATCAGTAGCAAGGCTGTATCAAACATGTGTCCACTCCTGTACCTTCTGCCTGCATGTGACCTATCTCCTGGAGAAACCCAAAAACATGTCTTTTCGAGAAAACCTACGACCTGTTTCCACATGAAACCCTTAGGCCTGTTTCCCTTTGAAACTTCTGTCATGTTTCCCATACATCTAGTTACCTGTTCCCTCATGAAACATCTGGCAACGTAGAGATTCCCATACTGTAGGTCCCACTGTTCCTTTCTAGCAGGAAGAAAACAATCTGCTCCATGAGCACGCAGCCATGCGAGCTTGCATCACTCCCATGCCAAGAAACATTACCAAATGACCTTGTACTTGCAGCCAAAAACCCAAGCACATAGCTGAATTTGCAGCCAAACAAAAACAGCCCATAAACTGTCCCAAAACGGTCCCGAATCAAAGCATAGAAAGGCTGAAAGTTCCATCAGTTGAACACCATCATCATGATGTCTATGTTCATGAAAAAATCAGCCCCCTGTTCAGTCCAGTCCTCCGTTTTTGCACCAAGAAAGAGATAGAAAAGCGCCTGCAGCCATGCGCTTTTTCTCCTATCAAAAGGTGCCCTGAAAACTGCCCAAGCAACACACAGTTCAGCCTCCTGTATGCTGCGCCTGAAATCCAGCCCACCTGTTGGCAAGGAAAAGAGAGAGAGAGAGCACGCCCAGCTCTGTGCGCCTGCTGTCCTGCAGCCGCCTGCAAGAAACACAGCCCTGCAGCCCCTGCCTGTATGCGCCTCTTTTTCAGAAGACTCCCCACGCACAGCAGCCTGTATGCGCCTGTTTTCTGTCCTGTCCGTACAGACCTGCAAGCAATCCCCTGTGCGCAGCCAGCCTACAGTCCAGTTCTACGCAGCCACCCAAAAAAAAGCACATGCGCCTCCTCTAGGGATAGGCGCCTCTTTTGCCTGCTAGCCCTCCTTTTCCCCAAAAAGCACACGTGGCCCCAAATTAGAATATGGGCCACGTTTTTCTTTAATGAAGGGCTTAATAAATGATTTTAAAGGTTTTTAAACCTTCAAAGCTAAAATCTCTTTGGCCCCTTTCACACATGGGGTTATCCACACATGGGCTTCCATCTTCACTCCCACCTGATGCCATTCACACTGTCCACCATGTCCCCGTGCACACCTGCATCTTGTCCAAAGAAAAACACAGGGTCGTGACATACCCCCCTCTTGAAAAATGGCAAGCGTCCTCGATTGCACTCAATGGCACAGTAAAGCATCTCATGAGCAAAGATATCCCATATGGCAAAAACAATGGCCTTCCAATGCATCTGGATGATAGAATAATCATCCTGCACAATAAGCCACACTGTCCTCTTGCTTGTTCCTTCAGAATCTACAGCAAAAGTCTAAAACCAAATGGAAACACGTTAACTGTGTTAGCCAAAAACAAAACCATGCATCATTCTACATATGACACACATATGCATTCGCAAACAATATGCTCCTCAAAATGCTCTACCTACTCCAAAGTAACAGTCTAAGGGCTGCTCGCAAGTCTTACGCCCATGGGCATCCCGCAGGACCCATGACTGATGGTAAAACATGAGCATATGAAAGCACTCAATGCATCCAAACACTACATCCACTAAGTACTTTCCCACATATGTCTCATGGCCATCCCGCAGGAGTCACACACCCAGTGGTGCATCCATGAACATAATAAAGCACTTGATGTATCATACCAACATACATGCAGCAGATGACACAATGCAGAGTATTTCCCAATGTATTCTCAATGGTACCAGGATCCAATGGCACCAGAATACAAAAATACCTCTACCTCAAAAAGTGTATGCATACATGCACAAATAGAGTTCGATCCATATTTCCATGAACCAAACCAACTCTAGGACTGCTCGCAAGACTTATGTCCTCCATAGAGTTATCCATGGTTGCAGTTATAGTTCCAGGTGCGCGCGACTGTGAACCATACTCAACCATCATCTCATGTGTCTAGAACACAAGATCATAGAAGTCCCATAAGCAGATGTACTGTCAGCCTCAGTACCTTCGGATGAATACAAAGATGTCACCAAGCGACTCCTAGATAACAAATGAGCCTGTCTGTAACAAGGGAGCGGAGGTGCTATCCCCCTCTTGAGCATCAGGTAATGCTCCAGACCTATGCTCTGCTGAACCTAAATGAGCCGTAACAAGAGTCGACTCCAACTCAAAGGCATCAAGATAAAGCTCCAAATCCTGAGGTGAATCTGCTAAGTCACCCTCCTCCATCCACTGCGCATCCATCAGTGAACCTCCTCCATTCACTTCGTATCCATCAGTGAACAGCTCTTGAACTTCACAGGATAGCGACGGGAAACCTTACCCTGTACCTTTCCTTCCTTATGTGCCAGTATATGCTTGGGAAGAATAACCTCGTCAAGTTCCTCCACTTCCATCTGAGCCTCATCTGATACATCCTCAGGCACCCAAAACCTGCTTGCACTCCACCCAAGTGATAAGCACAAGTCCTCGATGAAGCATAGTAGATCACCACTAACATAGAAAGAAACTGTCTTCCGAACCCATCAAGCCTCTATGAAGATACCACTGGTGACAAACTGTCGAAAGCCATAGCCTTCAACGCATCTCTTGCACCATAACACTTCAACTGCTTCTTGTTCCTGGCCGACTACTTCTTGTCCTTGATGTCTTTTCTCCTGAACTTCATCTTCAGCTCTTGCTCTTCACCTCATATAGGCAAAGACAAAATCCTGTACTGTGTCCTGCACTTCCTTTTTACTTTCCTCATGTTGAAGCTTTTGATGTGACTCTCATGAGACAACCACGAGCTCGCCCCCTTAGGAAAGTTGGCGATTGTCCCGACCAAAGCAACCACGGACTCGCCTCCTTGAGAAAGTCGACGATGTGTCCCGGCAAACGGAACCATGTAAACCGGCCTTCAGAAACCCAAAGGGCGGTGGAACAAACACTCGCACATAAAACACTTCAACACCATTGAAGACCTAGAAAAGGAAAACAAACAGAGGGAGCTAGAGTGCTCCTGCAAACACTACACGGACACCGATTGGCCCCAAATCGCAGTGGCGCCCCTTGCGGTATTTCTTTAATTGATTATAAGAGCTTTGATTACAATATAAGGCTGGGAACTCAGCCGTCACAGTAGAACTCCTGAAGCCTGCAAAGAACCTGCATCTGGCTTCTTGTCCACTCGGCATCCACAAACAAGTCCACCAGCCATTGTTTACATCGAAAGACTCTTCTCACATTGAGTCTGCATACAGAAGCTTTCTCCCATGATCAAGGCTGCCACAACCATCCATAGCCTCTCACACTATGAACAGCATCACACCCTGACACATCCAGTGCTTCTGCATCACAACACAGACTCTCAAACTGTCTCTCAAAAGAGAACTCGCATCACAGCACAGCATACCATACAATCGACACACCTGTACAAACCCTCTCTACCTTCCAAGGGTACTATCCATCTCTGTCATGGATTCCCTGTCCCCTGTCCTATCAGTAGCAAGGCTGTATCAAACATGTGTCCACTCCTGTACCTTCTGCCTGCATGTGACCTATCTCCTGGAGAAACCCAAAAACATGTCTTTTCGAGAAAACCTACGACCTGTTTCCACATGAAACCCTTAGGCCTGTTTCCCTTTGAAACTTCTGTCATGTTTCCCATACATCTAGTTACCTGTTCCCTCATGAAACATCTGGCAACGTAGAGATTCCCATACTGTAGGTCCCACTGTTCCTTTCTAGCAGGAAGAAAACAATCTGCTCCATGAGCACGCAGCCATGCGAGCTTGCATCACTCCCATGCCAAGAAACATTACCAAATGACCTTGTACTTGCAGCCAAAAACCCAAGCACATAGCTGAATTTGCAGCCAAACAAAAACAGCCCATAAACTGTCCCAAAACGGTCCCGAATCAAAGCATAGAAAGGCTGAAAGTTCCATCAGTTGAACACCATCATCATGATGTCTATGTTCATGAAAAAACCAGCCCCCTGTTCAGTCCAGTCCTCCGTTTTTGCACCAAGAAAGAGATAGAAAAGCGCCTGCAGCCATGCGCTTTTTCTCCTATCAAAAGGTGCCCTGAAAACCGCCCAAGCAACACACAGTTCAGCCTCCTGTATGCTGCGCCTGAAATCCAGCCCACCTGTTGGCAAGGAAAAGAGAGAGAGAGAGCACGCCCAGCTCTGTGCGCCTGCTGTCCTGCAGGCGCACAGCCGCCTGCAAGAAACACAGCCCTGCAGCCCCTGCCTGTATGCGCCTCTTTTTCAGAAGACTCCCCACGCACAGCAGCCTGTATGCGCCTGTTTTCTGTCCTGTCCGTACAGCTGTCCGTACAGACCTGCAAGCAATCCCCTGTGCGCAGCCAGCCTACAGTCCAGGTCAACGCAGCCACCCAAAAAAAAGCACATGCGCCTCCTCTAGGGATAGGCGCCTCTTTTGCCTGCTAGCCCTCCCCAAAAAGCACACGTGGCCCCAAATTAGAATATGGGCCACGTTTTTCTTTAATGAAGGGCTTAATAAATGATTTTAAAGGTTTTTAAACCTTCAAAGCTAAAATCTCTTTGGCCCCTTTCACACATGGGGTTATCCACACATGGGCTTCCATCTTCACTCCCACCTGATGCCATTCACACTGTCCACCATGTCCCCGTGCACACCTGCATCTTGTCCAGAGAAAAACACAGGGTCATGACATACCCCCCTCTTGAAAAATGGCAAGCGTCCTCGATTGCACTCAATGGCACAGTAAAGCATCTCATGAGCAAAGATATCCCATATGGCAAAAACAATGGCCTTCCAATGCATCTGGATGATAGAATAATCATCCTGCACAATAAGCCACACTGTCCTCTTGCTTGTTCCTTCAGAACCTACAGCAAAAGTCTAAAACCAAATGGAAACACGTTAACTGTGTTAGCCAAAAACAAAACCATGCATCATTCTACATATGCATGACACACATATGCATTCGCAAACAATATGCTCCTCAAAATGCTCTACCTACTCCAAAGTAACAGTCTAAGGGCTGCTCGCAAGTCTTACGCCCATGGGCATCCCGCAGGACCCATGACTGATGGTAAAACATGAGCATATGAAAGCACTCAATGCATCCAAACACTACATCCACTAAGTACTTTCCCACATATGTCTCATGGCCATCCCGCAGGAGTCACACACCCAGTGGTGCATCCATGAACATAATAAAGCACTTGATGTATCATACCAACATACATGCAGCAGATGACACAATGCAGAGTATTTCCCAATGTATTCTCAATGGTACCAGGATCCAATGGCACCAGAATACAAAAATACCTCTACCTCAAAAAGTGTATGCATACATGCACAAATAGAGTTCGATCCATATTTCCATGAACCAAACCAACTCTAGGACTGCTCGCAAGACTTATGTCCTCCATAGAGTTATCCATGGTTGCAGTTATAGTTCCAGGTGCGCGCGACTGTGAACCATACTCAACCATCATCTCATGTGTCTAGAACACAAGATCATAGAAGTCCCATAAGCAGATGTACTGTCAGCCTCAGTACCTTCGGATGAATACAAAGATGTCACCAAGCGACTCCTAGATAACAAATGAGCCTGTCTGTAACAAGGGAGCGGAGGTGCTATCCCCCTCTTGAGCATCAGGTAATGCTCCAGACCTATGCTCTGCTGAACCTAAATGAGCCGTAACAAGAGTCGACTCCAACTCAAAGGCATCAAGATAAAGCTCCAAATCCTGAGGTGAATCTGCTAAGTCACCCTCCTCCATCCACTGCGCATCCATCAGTGAACCTCCTCCATTCACTTCGTATCCATCAGTGAACAGCTCTTGAACTTCACAGGATAGCGACGGGAAACCTTACCCTGTACCTTTCCTTCCTTATGTGCCAGTATATGCTTGGGAAGAAGAACCTCGTCAAGTTCCTCCACTTCCATCTGAGCCTCATCTGATACATCCTCAGGCACCCAAAACCTGCTTGCACTCCACCCAAGTGATAAGCACAAGTCCTCGATGAAGCATAGTAGATCACCACTAACATAGAAAGAAACTGTCTTCCGAACCCATCAAGCCTCTATGAAGATACCACTGGTGACAAACTGTCGAAAGCCATAGCCTTCAACGCATCTCTTGCACCATAACACTTCAACTGCTTCTTGTTCCTGGCCGACTACTTCTTGTCCTTGATGTCTTTTCTCCTGAACTTCATCTTCAGCTCTTGCTCTTCACCTCATATAGGCAAAGACAAAATCCTGTACTGTGTCCTGCACTTCCTTTTTACTTTCCTCATGTTGAAGCTTTTGATGTGACTCTCATGAGACAACCACGAGCTCGCCCCCTTAGGAAAGTTGGCGATTGTCCCGACCAAAGCAACCACGGACTCGCCTCCTTGAGAAAGTCGACGATGTGTCCCGGCAAACGGAACCATGTAAACCGGCCTTCAGAAACCCAAAGGGCGGTGGAACAAACACTCGCACATAAAACACTTCAACACCATTGAAGACCTAGAAAAGGAAAACAAACAGAGGGAGCTAGAGTGCTCCTGCAAACACTACACGGACACCGATTGGCCCCAAATCGCAGTGGCGCCCCTTGCGGTATTTCTTTAATTGATTATAAGAGCTTTGATTACAATATAAGGCTGGGAACTCAGCCGTCACAGTAGAACTCCTGAAGCCTGCAAAGAACCTGCATCTGGCTTCTTGTCCACTCGGCATCCACAAACAAGTCCACCAGCCATTGTTCACATCGAAAGACTCTTCTCACATTGAGTCTGCATACAGAAGCTTTCTCCCATGATCAAGGCTGCCACAACCATCCATAGCCTCTCACACTATGAACAGCATCACACCCTGACACATCCAGTGCTTCTGCATCACAACACAGACTCTCAAACTGTCTCTCAAAAGAGAACTCGCATCACAGCACAGCATACCATACAGTCGACACACCTGTACAAACCCTCTCTACCTTCCAAGGGTACTATCCATCTCTGTCATGGATTCCCTGTCCCCTGTCCTATCAGTAGCAAGGCTGTATCAAACATGTGTCCACTCCTGTACCTTCTGCCTGCATGTGACCTATCTCCTGGAGAAACCCAAAAACATGTCTTTTCGAGAAAACCTACGACCTGTTTCCACATGAAACCCTTAGGCCTGTTTCCCTTTGAAACTTCTGTCATGTTTCCCATACATCTAGTTACCTGTTCCCTCATGAAACATCTGGCAACGTAGAGATTCCCATGCTGTAGGTCCCACTGTTCCTTTCTAGCAGGAAGAAAACAATCTGCTCCATGAGCACGCAGCCATGCGAGCTTGCATCACTCCCATGCCAAGAAACATTACCAAATGACCTTGTACTTGCAGCCAAAAACCCAAGCACATAGCTGAATTTGCAGCCAAACAAAAACAGCCCATAAACTGTCCCAAAACGGTCCCGAATCAAAGCATAGAAAGGCTGAAAGTTCCATCAGTTGAACACCATCATCATGATGTCTATGTTCATGAAAAAACCAGCCCCCTGTTCAGTCCAGTCCTCCGTTTTTGCACCAAGAAAGAGATAGAAAAGCGCCTGCAGCCATGCGCTTTTTCTCCTATCAAAAGGTGCCCTGAAAACCGCCCAAGCAACACACAGTTCAGCCTCCTGTATGCTGCGCCTGAAATCCAGCCCACCTGTTGGCAAGGAAAAGAGAGAGAGAGAGCACGCCCAGCTCCGTGCGCCTGCTGTCCTGCAGGCGCACAGCCGCCTGCAAGAAACACAGCCCTGCAGCCCCTGCCTGTATGCGCCTCTTTTTCAGAAGACTCCCCACGCACAGCAGCCTGTATGCGCCTGTTTTCTGTCCTGTCCGTACAGCTGTCCGTACAGACCTGCAAGCAATCCCCTGTGCGCAGCCAGCCTACAGTCCAGGTCTACGCAGCCACCCAAAAAAAAGCACATGCGCCTCCTCTAGGGATAGGCGCCTCTTTTGCCTGCTAGCCCTCCCCAAAAAGCACACGTGGCCCCAAATTAGAATATGGGCCACGTTTTTCTTTAATGAAGGGCTTAATAAATGATTTTAAAGGTTTTTAAACCTTCAAAGCTAAAATCTCTTTGGCCCCTTTCACACATGGGGTTATCCACACATGGGCTTCCATCTTCACTCCCACCTGATGCCATTCACACTGTCCACCATGTCCCCGTGCACACCTGCATCTTGTCCAGAGAAAAACACAGGGTCATGACATACCCCCCTCTTGAAAAATGGCAAGCGTCCTCGATTGCACTCAATGGCACAGTAAAGCATCTCATGAGCAAAGATATCCCATATGGCAAAAACAATGGCCTTCCAATGCATCTGGATGATAGAATAATCATCCTGCACAATAAGCCACACTGTCCTCTTGCTTGTTCCTTCAGAACCTACAGCAAAAGTCTAAAACCAAATGGAAACACGTTAACTGTGTTAGCCAAAAACAAAACCATGCATCATTCTACATATGCATGACACACATATGCATTCGCAAACAATATGCTCCTCAAAATGCTCTACCTACTCCAAAGTAACAGTCTAAGGGCTGCTCGCAAGTCTTACGCCCATGGGCATCCC
This sequence comes from Cibotium barometz, assembly GCF_041138505.1. Taxonomy (NCBI): domain Eukaryota; kingdom Viridiplantae; phylum Streptophyta; class Polypodiopsida; order Cyatheales; family Cibotiaceae; genus Cibotium; species Cibotium barometz. The sequence continues at coordinate 59,470,730 of NC_141050.1, read as the reverse complement.
GCAGGACCCATGACTGATGGTAAAACATGAGCATATGAAAGCACTCAATGCATCCAAACACTACATCCACTAAGTACTTTCCCACATATGTCTCATGGCCATCCCGCAGGAGTCACACACCCAGTGGTGCATCCATGAACATAATAAAGCACTTGATGTATCATACCAACATACATGCAGCAGATGACACAATGCAGAGTATTTCCCAATGTATTCTCAATGGTACCAAGATCCAATGGCACCAGAATACAAAAATACCTCTACCTCAAAAAGTGTATGCATACATGCACAAATAGAGTTCGATCCATATTTCCATGAACCAAACCAACTCTAGGACTGCTCGCAAGACTTATGTCCTCCATAGAGTTATCCATGGTTGCAGTTATAGTTCCAGGTGCGCGCGACTGTGAACCATACTCAACCATCATCTCATGTGTCTAGAACACAAGATCATAGAAGTCCCATAAGCAGATGTACTGTCAGCCTCAGTACCTTCGGATGAATACAAAGATGTCACCAAGCGACTCCTAGATAACAAATGAGCCTGTCTGTAACAAGGGAGCGGAGGTGCTATCCCCCTCTTGAGCATCAGGTAATGCTCCAGACCTATGCTCTGCTGAACCTAAATGAGCCGTAACAAGAGTCGACTCCAACTCAAAGGCATCAAGATAAAGCTCCAAATCCTGAGGTGAATCTGCTAAGTCACCCTCCTCCATCCACTGCGCATCCATCAGTGAACCTCCTCCATTCACTTCGTATCCATCAGTGAACAGCTCTTGAACTTCACAGGATAGCGACGGGAAACCTTACCCTGTACCTTTCCTTCCTTATGTGCCAGTATATGCTTGGGAAGAAGAACCTCGTCAAGTTCCTCCACTTCCATCTGAGCCTCATCTGATACATCCTCAGGCACCCAAAACCTGCTTGCACTCCACCCAAGTGATAAGCACAAGTCCTCGATGAAGCATAGTAGATCACCACTAACATAGAAAGAAACTGTCTTCCGAACCCATCAAGCCTCTATGAAGACACCACTGGTGACAAACTGTCGAAAGCCATAGCCTTCAACGCATCTCTTGCACCATAACACTTCAACTGCTTCTTGTTCCTGGCCGACTACTTCTTGTCCTTGATGTCTTTTCTCCTGAACTTCATCTTCAGCTCTTGCTCTTCACCTCATATAGGCAAAGACACAAAATCCTGTACTGTGTCCTGCACTTCCTTTTTACTTTCCTCATGTTGAAGCTTTTGATGTGACTCTCATGAGACAACCACGAGCTCGCCCCCTTAGGAAAGTTGGCGATTGTCCCGACCAAAGCAACCACGGACTCGCCTCCTTGAGAAAGTCGACGATGTGTCCCGGCAAACGGAACCATGTAAACCGGCCTTCAGAAACCCAAAGGGCGGTGGAACAAACACTCGCACATAAAACACTTCAACACCATTGAAGACCTAGAAAAGGAAAACAAACAGAGGGAGCTAGAGTGCTCCTGCAAACACTACACGGACACCGATTGGCCCCAAATCGCAGTGGCGCCCCTTGCGGTATTTCTTTAATTGATTGTAAGAGCTTTGATTACAATATAAGGCTGGGAGCTCAGCCGTCACAGTAGAACTCCTAAAGCCTGCAAAGAACCTGCATCTGGCTTCTTGTCCACTCGGCATCCACAAACAAGTCCAGCCATTGTTCACATCGAAAGACTCTTCTCACATTGAGTCTGCATACAGAAGCTTTCTCCCATGATCAAGGCTGCCACAACCATCCATAGCCTCTCACACTATGAACAGCATCACACCCTGACACATCCAGTGCTTCTGCATCACAACACAGACTCTCAAACTGTCTCTCAAAAGAGAACTCGCATCACAGCACAGCATACCATACAGTCGACACACCTGTACAAACCCTCTCTACCTTCCAAGGGTACTATCCATCTCTGTCATGGATTCCCTGTCCCCTGTCCTATCAGTAGCAAGGCTGTATCAAACATGTGTCCACTCCTGTACCTTCTGCCTGCATGTGACCTATCTCCTGGAGAAACCCAAAAACATGTCTTTTCGAGAAAACCTACGACCTGTTTCCACATGAAACCCTTAGGCCTGTTTCCCTTTGAAACTTCTGTCATGTTTCCCATACATCTAGTTACCTGTTCCCTCATGAAACATCTGGCAACGTAGAGATTCCCATACTGTAGGTCCCACTGTTCCTTTCTAGCAGGAAGAAAACAAAATGCTCCATGAGCACGCAGCCATGCGAGCTTGCATCACTCCCATGCCAAGAAACATTACCAAATGACCTTGTACTTGCAGCCAAAAACCCAAGCACATAGCTGAATTTGCAGCCAAACAAAAACAGCCCATAAACTGTCCCAAAACAGTCCCGAATCAAAGCATAGAAAGGCTGAAAGTTCCATCAGTTGAACACCATCATCATGATGTCTATGTTCATGAAAAAACCAGCCCCCTGTTCAGTCCAGTCCTCCGTTTTTGCACCAAGAAAGAGATAGAAAAGCGCCTGCAGCCATGCGCTTTTTCTCCTATCAAAAGGTGCCCTGAAAACTGCCCAAGCAACACACAGTTCAGCCTCCTGTATGATGCGCCTGAAATCCAGCCCACCTGTTGGCAAGGAAAAGAGAGAGAGAGAGCACGCCCAGCTCTGTGCGCCTGCTGTCCTGCAGGCGCACAGCCGCCTGCAAGAAACACAGCCCTGCAGCCCCTGCCTGTATGCGCCTCTTTTTCAGAAGACTCCCCATGCACAGCAGCCTGTATGCGCCTGTTTTCTGTCCTGTCCGTACAGCTGTCCGTACAGACCTGCAAGCAATCCCCTGTGCGCAGCCAGCCTACAGTCCAGTTCTACGCAGCCACCCAAAAAAAAAGCACATGCGCCTCCTCTAGGGATAGGCGCCTCTTTTGCCTGCTAGCCCTCCTTTTCCCCAAAAAGCACACGTGGCCCCAAATTAGAATATGGGCCACGTTTTTCTTTAATGAAGGGCTTAATAAATGATTTTAAAGGTTTTTAAACCTTCAAAGCTAAAATCTCTTTGGCCCCTTTCACACATGGGGTTATCCACACATGGGCTTCCATCTTCACTCCCACCTGATGCCATTCACACTGTCCACCATGTCCCCGTGCACACCTGCATCTTGTCCAGAGAAAAACACAGGGTCGTGACAGATCCACTTGATCCTAATAACTACAGGACGATCATGATTGGCCACACATTGGCCAAACTCTATGGATCAGTGCTAGAGGCGGAGCTCAGTTCATTTGCAGAGAGCTAGGGATGCAGAGCCTCAGGACAGGCTGGCTTTCGTAGGAGCTACTCTACCCTTGGCCACATCTTCACCCTCCGTGCCATCATCGAGGAGGGTAGAGCACGACATCAGAGGATTTACTGCTGCTTTGTGGATTTCCGCAAAGCTTTTGTTATTGTACCCCGAGCCCGCCTCCTACACCGTCTACACGAGATCAGAGTCCCATCTGACATGGTTTGGAGCATCATCGCCCTCTATGAGTCCATCGCTGAACGAGTGAGAGCCCCAAGAGGTACATCACAAGAGATTTCCAGCACTATTGGGGTGAAACAGGGCTGCCCTCTATCACCCACTCTTTTCGGCCTCTACATTGCTGGGATCTCGAGCTTCATTGATGGATTAGGCCGGGCTGGTCCCACACTTACAAGCATATTGATCCCCATACTAGCCTTGATGTATGGAGCAGCCTTCTGGGGTCAGATTTATCCCATGAGGATTGGCAGCAAGTTGAGAGGCCCCAGGTCATGATGTTGTCCCGTATGATCTACAACAAACCATCAGTCCCACACCAGATTATCCAGGCAGAGTTTGCTGCAGCCCCCATGGTAGTCGATGCACTCTTCCTCCAGACAATCACATACCTCCATCGCATCAGTCACATGGATCCCCACAGGTACCCAAGGCTTGCCTCGGAGTCCTCCAGAGAGCTAGCACTTGAGGGGCACTCTGGAGTATGGTATGCACTAGTTTCCACTTGGTTCTCAGTATATGGGCTCTGCATAGATCGCCTACCCCCCCTTCAGTACAGTTTTGACTCCCCTTTTCTCCGGCTGTCTCACGTGGATACCAATCGGGTTATCCAGTTAGATCTTCTCAGCCTTTACACACATTGCACATGGATCACACCTCCGGAGCTCCCCACGAAGATGCACTTCTACAGAGATCACTTCCTCACACTCACTGAGGATGGATTCATCCAGCAGCAGAGCTACTTGAGTGTTCACATGTCCCATGCCATGCGGATTGCAATTGGCTAGATACGGGTTTCATCCCACCGCCTCAGAATGGAGACGGTAGAGCTGAGCGCATCTTCAAAGCCGGGAAGCTCATATGGAGAACCAGAGAGGAGAGGATCTGCCGACTATGCCACACAGAGGTTGAGATGAAGGAGCATTACATATGCCGCTGCCCAGTATACTATGAGATCCGCGGGAGGTTTCACTGTCTATTTCGTGAGGGATTCGGTCCACTCTCCAGGATCACTAACTTCCAGGACCAACGTTGCCTGGGCCCCCCGTTGGCCACTTTCACCTCATCAGCTCCAGATCCAGGACATGCTCCACCACCATCGAGCTACCTTTCCAAGTGACATAGCTAAGGGAGACCTCTCGGCCATACTCATTAGCCCCATGCTTGATATTTTGGAGAGGGGTATACCATCTACTCGGAGCTGATGTTGCTCTCATGTTTCTATGTTCTTAGTATTCCATGATGAGTTTCCATGGACAGTTTTGTATCACCCCAGTGAGATAGCTATGTTTATGTTTTCTTTCTGTTTTATTTTCCATTCCATGATGAGATATGCCATGGACATTATTGTATCACTTTGGTCTCATAGGCCCATTGGGTCTATAGTAGATGCTTAATATATCTTTCTTTCTTTTCTCTCCTTGCCGGCGTGCTGAAACAGAATCCAACTCTCTCTTCTCTTTCTCAGGTGGACTGCAGCAAACCTGACACTTTTTCTCTTACCTGGTGCACTAAAACAAGGCTTTGTTGTCTTCCCTCCTTTCTGGACTGATACAGCAAGTACCTGCCCGTAATTGCCCTTGTGCAACATGTTTAAGGCTCTATAGAACTAGTACCTGCCCCAAACCAGTCTACACTTGATTTCGAATCAGCAAGTTGGCTGAACTGTTTAGCTACACGTGTCAATGGCAATGGGTCATTCATATAGTGTAAAAACTAGGTTTTTCTCCTCTCATATCTAGCAAGAATTCTATTTTGCATAGTTTCTTTTGCAAATGTTTCTTTTGTCTCTCTCTCTTTGGGATTCTGTGAGATCCTATTTTCCTTGTGCTTGCCCTGACCATGCTCTAAGAGCCAATGAAGGTCAGTTGGCCTGGGAATTTGGGAGAAAAGCTTTCATTTGTAGTACCAGGTTTTCCTCCCTCTGCGGTGAATCACCCTGCTTGGTGTTAGTACGAGCGTGCCTGTTGGTGCACGGTCCTGGAAGACCAGTGTAGTGCGGGTGCCTAGCCTAGTGAAGGTGGGAGATTGCCTGTGACACAGTCTTCATCAACAAATGGTTTCATGACCAACAACATCTATGGTATTTAATTCATTTGTATTCACTCCATGTATGGAGGAATCTGGCTCATAAGCCCGTGAAACTTGTAATCATCAAATATGATAGGCAAAAGGCACAAGGTTTGCTTCAACCATTACCTATTCCCACGTAGCCATGGGAAAGTATTACAATGGATTTCATTATGGACTTGCCACACGGACCCAACAGGATAATGATGCAATTTGGACAATTGTGGGCAGGTTTAGCAAGCAAGCTCACTTCTTGCCAGTCAAAAAGATCATCAAAGCTGAGCATATGGTTAAAATATATCTTGCACAAGTGTTGAAGCATCATGGAATGCCAAAGTCCATTGTGGGGGATAGAGATCCCAGGACTACAAGTCTCTTTTGGCGGGCCTTATTTGATAACATGGACACCAAATTGGACTTCTTATCAGCTTATCACCCTCAAACGGATGGGCAAAGTGAGACTGCAACTTGAAATGTTATGTGGCGGATTAGAAGTCTTCTTGGGAGAAGTACTTACCGCTTGTGCAATTTGCATACAACAATACGGTGCATGCATCTACGGGAAAGGCCCCCTTTGAGATTGTTTATGGTAAGGTGGTTTTGCCACCCATCCTTTGCACAAAGGATGAGACATTTGCAGCTCATGAGTATGTAAGAGACTTGGATATTGCTTTTTCTCAGGTGCAGACAGTCATTGCAAGGTCACAAGACAAGCATAAAAAGGTTGTCGACAAGCATAGAAGGCAATTGGATGGTAAAGAGAATGATTGGGTATTGTTGAAATTGAGAAAGCAAGACTTGCAAAGAGACCTGGCGTCATATTCTAACTTACAACCAGGTATTCTGGGCCTTTTCGAGTGATCGATAAGATCAATGAAGTGGCTTTCAGATTGGCATTGCCTAGTCATTAGCACATACACAATGCTTTTCATGCGAGTCTCCTACGCAAGTATGTAGGGCTGGAGTCCCGTGACACGGTCATTGACGATCCGCCAGAAGTGGATGAACTTGAGGAGATTTGCAACCAGAGCAGATTGTGTATCACAAGAAACGCAAGCCTGCCGTAGGCAAAGCTGTCAAGCGTTACCTTGTGAAGTTTAAGAACTATCTTCCCATTGATGCTAAATGGGTAGATAAAGAGTTTTTCAGAGATTGCCCGCATGTGCTTCAGACATATTTGGATGCTTTTTACTTGCGGACAACTGTTTAGAAGCCGGGGGGAATGTCACCATTTGGCCACCTAATTGATCCACCCGTGCTTTCTCATCATGTATGTACATTGGACTGGTATCCATGGCAGTTGTATATACCGGGAATTGATGCTACTCATGTGATACTGTAGATTTGGCTTTCCGTTCGGACTTGTGCCTCTGTGTACATACCCGTAAATGCCTAGTAGATTGGTGTTCCATTGAGTGTGGTACCTCGTGTACTTGCCTGGAGCACGTCTATTTTGGTATAGTCTCATGAACAAGGATTGTCCATACCAATGCTACATTGCATAGCATCTTTATGTGCTTGCTTGCAAAAATTGCATGATGTTTTCATGCTTGCTTGACCAATTTGTAGTTCCGGGTAAGAGGACGTCCGCCCATGAACCGTGCGTGTGAAACTGTCTACTGACATGGTTATGTGGCATGTGACAAGTGATAAGTATTGGTCATAAACCTAGCCTTAGGAATTAGCACTAATCTATAAGTGAGTGTGTATACACTTCATTAAGTTTTGGGCAACCAAAACTCACTTATAAATTATGACCAGCTTGGTGTTCACACACTGATGTCCTAAGGTGGACAAAGCCCAACGTCCACTGCCAAGACCTTATCCCCTTTGTACAAAAGGAGTAACCAGCCATGTGTCCGTTCTAGCTTGCTCCACAAAGCACGTACCTGCCACCTAGAGTGGACAACTCACCACCTCACTCTTCCCTCTCTCTCTAGAAGTAGACGCATCCTTCATGAGGCCTCTTGGGCTATATTTTCTGCACTCTCCTTCTCAACTCCATATCCAAGCTTGCTAGGGTGTTTCCCAAGCTTCCAAGAGTGTTTCCGGGTGCTATTCACTCTCCTACACACTCCCAATGACTGAAATTCAGCAAAACATCTCTCCTTCTTGCTGTAATTTTTGGTCTTTTTGCTGAGAACCCTAATTTCAGCCTTCCTTTCTCAAGTTGAACCATAGGAGAAACTTTCACAGGGTTCCCTTCATCCTCTTGAAGACTTTCGTCATCATGAAGAATTGCGACAAATCGAAGATTTCAACACTCCAAGCACTTCCATCACAAAGACTTCCGCTGTCATCAACTCTACTTGCAATTGGTAAGCTTTTATGCTTAAATATGGAAGCAAGTAGCAAGAGGGAGGAACCAGATTTCAAGATCACATACCCTGTGTAGTGTTCTCTTATCCTACGTTCTCTCTCGCAGATTGTTGCTATCTTCTGTTGGTGGAACAATAGAGAGCACATGGTAGGGAACATGGGCACTTGAGAGGGTAGTGTGAGTTGCAAGTATACACCGACAACCACTTTGTTTGCAATACTGTATTAATATGCATTGGTATGGAAATCTGGTCGGAAATGCCCACGACACTATGTACTTGATTCTCCCAAGATCAATATACTTTATTTGGGGGAGGGGCCGGCCGTTCCAGCTCATTGTGTGTCTCTTGTCAATTCAGCAAATTACTTCTGGTATTGAGCATGTTGTCCATTAAATCTTGATGTATTTAGGTGTATTGATTAGCATTGTATTCTACCAAGTTACAACCAAGTTACAAACACAATGGAGTGGAACATAACACAAGTGACAAGTTCGGCAAGAGTGACAAGAATACTAGGCAACACTTGTGTTGCCTAGTATTCTACCAAGTTACAACCAAGTTACAAACACAATGGAGTGGAACATAACACAAGTGTCAAGTTCGGCAAGAGTGACAAGAATACTAGGCAACACTTGTACTACTCCAAGACACTGTTACATGCTCTTCATTGTACCGTGCACACCCAACAGAGGTTACAGTAAGTAGGACGACACACAAGCTCAAATTGATGACCCGTGACCACAGCACCCAAGGATAAGGCTAGGATGTAGTATAAAGGATGAAGCATGAAGGATGTCCTTCAAGATGAGTTGAGGGACCATATAAGCATTCTTGCAAGACGTGGTAGAGTCCGTGGAGCCAGTGGCATCTCCTATCTCTGGTAGATGCCATCGGAATGGCAGCCTTTGGTGGAATCTCCATCTCTAGAAGATGCTTGTTGGAGTGTCACTGCAGTGCCTTGAATGCTGGTGCGTGCGCCTCTGCTTCTGCACAGTCCATTGAATGCTCCGGGATGGTTCCTCTAGAGATCAGTGTGGCGGCCCTTGGTGGAATCTCCTATCTCTAGAAGATGCTTGTTGGAGTGTCACTGCACTGCCGACAATGCTGGTGTGTGCGCCTCCGCTTCTGGATAGTCCATTGAATGCTCCAGGATGTTTCCTCTAGGGTTGATCCACTGTGGCGGTGTCACCATGTAGCGGTGTTATGGTGTGCTGTTGTGATAGCCAGAGATTGTCCGGTCCAGTAGAGTGTGGGCACCCTTGGCACCCACACTGTTCTAGAGCCGATCCTTCAGAATTGAGCAAAGGTACCCAAGTGCTCCAAGTTTGCCTGCCTTAATTAGGATGCACATGGACATGATCCTAAGCTGCAGTCACCCGAAGGGCAAGGTTCAAGGGCGATTATGGACAGAATGGGCAACGTTTTGGGCACCTCAACAAGTGGGTGACAAGTGGTCAGCCCCAACATGGATAGCATATGACACTTTACGGGATTGTGGGCCAGTCCTACAGGCCACCCAGCAGCCCTTTAGGTCGACCAGCTTTCAGATGCATATATAAGGGCAGGTTGAGGATCATAACCAATATCTTGTGAGCAAGCAGTGCCACTTCCCCAAGCAGCAGACAGCAGCAAACAGGGCTATGTAAGGGCAGGTTGAGGGTCATATCAATATCTTGTGAGCAATCTGCAGTGCCACTTACCCAGGCAGCAGACAGCAGCAGACGGGGCTTTCATGGTCATCACTGCAGCTTCCATGAGTGTTTTCCCCTTTCTCTAGTAGAGGACAGTGCAATAACCTTTTGTTATGCATTGTAGCAGGAAGAACACAGATTATAGATATGAGTTTGGATCTGTGTTCATCCTTATATAGAATCATGATAATGCAGTAGATTGGCGCTTCTTCATCACGCTTAGCTTCCAGTCATGTTACATTAAACTTTTCAAGCCACACTATATAGATATGTGATTGGACTGATGTTCTCAAAGCTTTTCTGATGAGGGCTGGCCTAGCCTAAATTACTAATGCTTTACCCAAATTTCAAATCGTTGGCAATGCATACAAAATGTGAGCGTGTAAATTGCACCTGTACTTATTTCGAACACTCCTCAAATGCATTGCTTTCACTTCAGCAAGAAGATGATGTCCCACAAGCACTGGACTTTTGAACTCCAATCTCTGTGATACATATATGGATCCTGGCTGTTTCCAGTAGACAGTTGTTAGCTTGATCCATCATCTGAAGTTATGTGATCATCAAGCTATAGCAAGAAGGATGATCATGAGAGAAAGATACAGACTGAAACTTTCTTGAAACAATACCACGTGTTTTGGTAAAAGCAGTTCAGAGGCACACCTTTAATAAGGTTCAAATGTCATTCCATGTAGAAGAAGCAAAGAAATGTCAATCAACGATTTAAAAACAGGTGGCAATATCAAAGCAACAATGTGACATCTACAGACAAGGTTTCATAAGAATTAGCAATAACTATGCATATTCAATGTCTTGTACCTTGCAGGACAAACACCAATTGTAACCTCTGCAGTGTGCTTCCCTGGCCCAAAAATAAAAGAAGCTACATCATCGTTTTAGAGGTCCAGTTTCAGCCACTCTAATTCCAAGTGGCATAGCTTAAATTCAACTGGAAATGGTGTTCTCCAACACTTTGTAGACAATGTCGAATGAGCTAGCTGGTTCCCCTCTCAAGACCAAATACACTAGCAACGAAAACTGGTCTCATACATATGTAAATCTATGTTCATAGAAAATTTGAAATTAACTCCCTTGTGCACGTACCTGGATTGTGCCTCGCTAATTCTTGGTTTGCTAACTCCAAAATCATCTCATAAATCTCCGCCACTGTATTTACTGCATCCACGTGCTTAAATTGACGTATGGTTTGCAAGATACTTGGGATTGACCCCCTCCCTGAGTCTGTGACTTGAGGATCTTGGTGCCTTTGATTGTATGGTGGATACCCCATCAAATTTCGTCATTGGGATCCTAGAGGACCTAGAACTCTTTAGCTCATCTTATAGGCAGATTGAAGAGAGGCAATATCTACATTACTTGGGGCTCTACTGTCTGTCTTGGTAAGTCTAAACCACAGATTTTCTTTGAGGGCAGGGACATGACACTACCATTATGATTGACACAGGACTGGCCTAGAAGTGCACACTACAGGATACTAATCGGTCACACTACACACCACCCTAGGGGAGGCTTGACACCACCACTTGGGAGATTATCGTCAGCATCACAGCCTGGCAGATTTGGAAAGCCAGCTGCACAAAGGTGATTGAGGGCATTCATATTTATGACACCCAGTGCATCTGTACTATTTGGGGAGATATTATCCATCCTCTTATGGCCCCTTGGGCTCATACACAGGGGCTGTCCAGATGAGCACAAGCAAAGCGCACTATAGTCATGAGAGAGTGCGATCACGGGATCTTCTTCTCATCAACTTCCACTGCACTTGCTTGGCATCACCGCGCCCCTGGTTGGCTGCGGCTATCTTATATGGATCTTTCAGCTGTGATTTTTTATTTGTTCTTTCATACTTAACAGAAATCTCTTTTATGCAGGTAAAGGAAAAAAAAACATATAACATAAAAGAGAAACCAGATGGTCCTCATATGGAGTCCTGATGGCTGCAGCGTACAAGACACAAAATGGCACACATTAAAATCCTTCCACTTTTACTTCTGATGATGCATTGCAACACTGCTAGCTACGTAACGATGTCCCTCCATCTGGTTCTCTAAATTCTGATACCATTATTCTTATACACAAGACTGGACCACATGGAGCCGAATAACTACAAGACAATACACTGACAAGATTTATGCCTCAGATCTTCAGTCTTTGTTAACAGGGCCAAGTGTGTGTATGCTCTTACTATCTCCACTAGTTCCATCAGACATAGCAGATTCTCTGTGCAAGTAACTGGAGAGAGAGAGGGTTGTTTTTTCTCTTGCCTCTAAGCACACTTTTTATAAGTTCTCCCCCCCCTTTTCTTTCAACGTGCACAAAATAAAAGCATTACTGGATAGAATATGATTTTTTATCTTCTTTTTTGCTTTTTATTTTACTTTTTTCCTTTGCTTTGGACTTTTGCTTTTGCTTGTGCTTTTTAAGTCTCCACACTTAACACAATCAGACAATAGTGGACTCAAACTGACCTTGATTTCCTTCAGCATTACCTAAGTTGTGTCTGGTGACGAGCTCTTGCTATAAAAAATATTTCCTCTTCTTTGAAATTATACCATTCTATAGCTAGGTTTGTTGTAGTGCACTTTTACCTTGTTACAGGCATGTACATACATTTTTAGCATGGTTAGTGGTGTGATTAGCTTTCACTGTAAACATTTTCATCATTAAGACCATAAATAGTAATTTCCCTTTACAAATCCCTCATGCTTTTCAATTCCGAGCACTCTCATCTCTCTTCTTGAGCCCTTCATGCCCTCATCCATGGTCGATTCCCCGTCAGTCACTGGAAAGAAGCAAACGTGTCCCTTGTGCTCCAAGTCCACACACAACATTGGTGTGCCCGTACTAGCGTCTGGCTCGTCCTCTCACAACACCGGAATGCTGAAAATGGAGAGCTGGCACCAGTGGACACTCCCAGGTACGAAACCAAGCAGCCGATGCATGGCACACCTCCAAGAGTGCTGTCCATTCAGTTTAGCTTGCTGATGTGGCAGCCATACAGGCCTCCAGGTAGATTTGCTGATTCACGCGCATGGAGAGGTGGAGATGGACGTTTTTGTGATGTTGATCACATATATGTGCTCGAATTCGCAATTGGATAACTGTAGCTCCTAGTATGAGGAAAAACGATGGAGTGGTGAAAGAGCAGGATGGTGACGATTAGCCTCACAAGGATGAGAAGATGCCCACACTCGTGCAAGTTAGGTGGCTTACTCATTGGGCCACCCACATGTGGGGTGTCCACCCACACTTGCTGGCCATTAGGGTGCCCACCATGGGGTTGGCCCCAAGGCATTGGTAAAAATGTCCACCCATTTTAAATGAATGTGAACCTACAAAGGTTATAAACCATACAAACCATTTTATTAAATTAATGAAAGGGATTTGTGTGCACTTACCACCTATTCACAGTCCACAAAACACATCAGAATACAAGGCAATCGAATGGTACAGAAGTAGGCGTCCTAGGCCCGTGAACTGGACATTCAAAGTAGGCAAACACACAAAAACGGTTCACGCAAAAACTATTTCAAGCATGCAAACATATGTGCATGTGCACTTTGTTATGAGCAAATCTCCCGCATATGAAACAAGTACAGCACTGGCATTTTCGGGCACATACTTTGTTGGGTTTTTTGCTGTGTATGCACCTAGAGGAGTGCTAGTGATCATCAGTAGATTACTGGGGCACTTTTTACTTCAGTTAGTGGAGGATTTTGACCCTAGTTTAGCTTAGTTTCACTTATAAGCAGTTTATAAGTGTTTTGGTCCACCCGGTGTGAACACATCTCTTTAGGTCACTTATTATGTGGCTATTGTACTTCACATTTTATCATCTGAATATACAGCAGTCGTGTTCTCTCTCTCTGTTCTCTACGCCAGTGTTTGCAGCATCTCCAAACCCTAACCCGAACAGTGCATAGGCCTTCATTTGGTATCAGAGCATCGTAGGCCTACCCATTGCCCTGCCCGTACACTGTCGCCTTCAGGTCCTGTCCACCCCGTACAACAGTACCTACCCGTACCAGCTCGCCGCCTTCAGCAGGTACACTGCAGCTTTCCGTACCAAGTACCTGTTCACCGACAGTACCTGCTGTTCCGTACATCTGTGCCTGCTCCGTACAAGTCAGCGCCGACTGTACCTGAATACAGTCGACACAGCACTGGTCGACTGTTTCAGTACTGTACTGTGGTCGCCTTGCTCCGTACAGTCCTCTGTACACACCTGCGCACAGTGTTCCGTACCTGACCAGTACCTGCCTATAGTCGACTGCTTCTGTACCCGTACTGTACCTGCCTGCAGTGTACCTGTTCGCACTGTTCAGTACAGTGCTCCATCTGAGTACATCCGCCGTACTTCCACTGTACCTGCAGTCTGCTCCGTACAGTAAACTGTACCTGCACAGTACAACATTCAAGTCATTCGCTCCTGCACACTGCAGTCAACTTGTACTTGGTACTTGTACTTGTACCTGTTGAAATCTCAACTGTGGTAAGCATTACAAATTTTGTTTTTTGGGCATTTCTATTTTCTCTGTGAAAATCTACAGGCAGATACAGGCAGACTTTCTTGCAAAGAAGTCTACAGGCTTTTTGCAAGGTTTTGGGTGCAGTAATTTAGGCATTTTTGGGACATTTTGGCATTGTGTAAGCCATTTTTGCTGCTCTACTCAGTCATTGGTTCAGTGAGTTGCACATTCAGAGGATTGAGAGTGCAGGCATATTTGGGTGAACTGTATTCAGTGGAGTACAGTTGCTTTCAGGGTTCTTGCTATTGGGTTTTTTGATACACAGGTACAACATTGTGCATAGGCATAATGGCAAATCAACAGCAGAGTGATGTATTCACGTATTTGTCTAAGGAAGACAAATTGGACGGCACGAACTACTCCTTGTGGAGTTTTATGCTGAAAAATGTGCTTGTGGCAAAAGGTCTTTGGAATTTTGTTAGTGGTGATGAACCACGTCCAGGTCCATTGGCTCCAGAGACTCCTCCCCAAGGGGGTGCTCGTGGACGAGGACAACAGGTACAGGCTCCAGGGCAGCCATTGCCTGTTCAAAGAACAAATGCTCAGAAGACATGGGATGCTAGGGATGCACAAGCTTTGTCACTCATTGCATTGTCAGTACAGAGGTCTATTATACCTCATATTCGTTCAGCTGGCTCTTCACAGAATGCATGGGTGACTTTGGAGCAGATGTATGCTGCTCGTAATGAGGCTCGAATTTCGTTTTTGAAGAGAGAGCTTGAAAATCAGAAAATGCATGAAGGAGATGATATGTCTAGCCACTTAAACAAGCTGCAGGATTTGAGAGAGCAACTCATCAATGTGGATGAGATTATTCCTGAGACACAGCTTGTGTCCACCATCTTGCACTCTTTGCCAAGATCTTACTTGGCTTTTCATACCTCTTTGAACCTCAGCATGAGGAATGCTGCTGAACCCCTTAAGTATCAGGAACTTGTTGCTCTCTTGCTACAAGAAGAGCAAATGAGGAAGAATATGAATATGAACACAAGTGCTGAACAAGCATTTACTACAGGTCAAAAGGGGAAAGGAAAAACTCAGCCAAAGAGTTCAAATCAAAATTCAGGTGATGGTGGTTCATCACAGGATACCAAGAAAGGTGATGGACAACCCAAGAAGAAGGGCAAATGTCATTACTGTAAGAAGCCAGGTCACTACATCACAGAGTGTAGAAAGAGGATTGTCAAAGAGAAGGCAAAGGAAGCTGGGATGTCTGTAAATGATGCCTCTAAAGCTCCTCCAGAGACTGCTTCTTTTGTTGAGGACACAGATTACTATTTCTATACATGCAGCTATGATGCCTCTTGGTCTTCACAGGCACTCAATATGACAGAGCATGCATGTACTTGGTATTTTGATAGTGGTGCCTCAAAGCATATCACATCTCGCAGGGATTTGTTTTGTCATGTTGGCCCTGCCCCTGTTGGCAAAACTGTTCAGTGTGCCAACAATGCTTCATATCCAGTTCGTGGCATTGGGGAGATTCAGCTCACAGCCATTGATGGCTCCATTCTCCGCCTTACAGATGCCTTATATGTACCAGGGATAAAGAAGAATTTGTTGTCCATTTCTTCTTTAGCACATTGTGGAATGCAAGTCCACTTTGATGATGATAAATGCATGGTCAGAGACAAAGCTAATGCTTTGACCTTGATGCTTACTGGTACATTATGTCATGGACTTTATCAGTTGGATGCATTTCAGCCAGTGGATCAGTCTGCTTATAATGCATTCACTTTTACTCCAGCTATGGTTGATGCGGAGTTATGGCATGCTCGCATGGGGCATGTAAATTTTGGTAGTCTTATGCTTATGCAGCGACATAACATGTTTACAGATCTACCTCTCATGGAGAAGCCTCCAGATCACATTTGTGAAGGATGTATTTTGGGAAAGATGCATAGGTTTTCCTTCCCACGTGATCAGGCTCTACGAGCAACTGCAAAGTTGCAGCTTATACACAGTGATCTTTGTGGTCCCATGCAGACGAAGTCATTAGGTGGTTGCTTCTATTTTGCAACATTCATTGATGACTTCTCTCATATATGCTGGGTCTATCCTTTGACACAGAAATCACAGGTATATGATGCATTTTTGGCCTTTGTAGCACTTGCTGAGACAGAGTCAGGATGCAAGGTCAAGACTCTCCGTTCTGACCGAGGGGGGGAATATATGTCACACATGTTGAATTCCTTTCTTGAGAGTAGAGGTATAAAACATCAGTATACTACTCCTTATACTCCACAGCAGAATGGGGTTGCAGAAAGGAAGAATCGGTCACTCATGGAGATGGACAGATGTATGCTAAAGGCAAAGAGGCTACCACATATCTTTTGGGTGGAAGCTGTCATGTGTGCTTGTCATATTTTGAATCGATGTCCCACAAAGGCATTGGTTTCCATTACTCCTTTTGAGGCTTGGCATGGCCGCAAGCCTTCTGTATCACATTTTCGTATCTTTGGGTGTCTTGCATATGCACACATACCCAAAGAGTTGAGGAGGAAGTTGGATGATAAAGCCACAAAATGCATTTTTGTTGGGTATAGCCGTGAGAGCAAGGGCTACCGGTTATATGACCCACTATCCAGGAAGATATTCACTAGTCGGGATGTGATTTTTGATGAAAAATCAGAAATATCCATGGCTGGTTATGATGCAAATCAGGCTGAAAATGATGTGTTTGAAGGTCTACTACCTATGGAGTTTCATTCCACAGTTGGTGATCCAACTCATGAGGGTACAGGACAGCCAGCAAATGATGAAGGTGGTGCAGAAATTCAGCAGCAAATTGAGCCAGAAGCTGAACCAAATATGGGGCAGCAGGCTCTGGCGTCCAAGGCTCTAAGGTAACGCTCGTGTTCCACGCGTCGCATGGCTTCGTCTTCTCGTTGTCGGATCTTCAATGCACGCATCTACAACTCAAGCAAAGAGCTTGGCTGCGGCTGTGACCCCGCGAGAGGGTCTCTGTGTCGAGGATCTGGTATCTGGGATACAGAAGGGGAGGGAGGAGGAGATGAAAAACGCGACGCTGGAGAGCGGGTACGCTCCTCCAAAGCCAAGATCTGCGCCTTCTGCTCATCCAACTTGGCTGTCTGTTCTACGATTGCTCGCATCATCTGTTGGAACATGTCTGTGACATACAAGCCTCGTGCCCTAGTTGGGCTGCCTGGTGCACTCTGGTCCCATGGTTCTTGGTCTCTCTCGTCGTCGAAGCTCGCCATAGCAAGAAAATGCAATTCCTTTCCAGAACGCAATCTGACCATCCACTATCTGTGTGGGAGACTTCATGAGGCTTCCGGAGGCTAAAAACCAACCATCCTTCCAGGGACAGAAGTCACTCCGAAAGGGGTAGTCCACCGGCGTCTAAAAACCAACCACACGAGCGAGAGAAAATTCTGGTTTCTTTGCTGAATGTTTGTACTTGGAGTAGGCTCTGATACCACTGTAATATGCGGAAGCTTCGGAGAAGAATCGGTAACTTCAATACTCAGAATTCAGCACTCTTTTCGCGACGGAAATTAACGCACAAACTGAAAGGAGATGTGCAGAAAATAGAGAGAGAAGGGAGAGATGGAGAGGACACAGTATTGGGTCCCAATTACCCTCTGTAGGGCCCCCACCACGGATGGTGTATTTGCTTTATTAGAATGATGAGAAATATGAAAGAAAATACAGCAATCTTGGACCTTTTCTTGGCTGGGAATACCCTGCCCTTGACCTGAATCCTTCGCCCCTTTGCTTAGCACCCTCTTGGCTTTGTCTAGCCTCTTATGCTTGAGCTCTTGGTGGAGAATGAATGGGATTGTGGGCTCTCCCTTATATAGTACTCCTACTGCAGCAGTCAGCCAGCACAAAGCCAGGCGGCCAACATTTAATGTCCCATGACTGTGAATATTCAGCAATAAATGCTGAATAAAATCCCATAAAATGCTGCGTTTTTCCCTATCAAGCTGAAAGGTGATGCGCCTGCTTCCAGAGGGCTGGGCACAGCTTTTGCCCACAATCCAAGGGCTGGGCAGCCTGTATGGGATGCCGCATACTTGCCCTACAGCCATATAAAGGCTGTAATATCCTGGAATCTGCCTTATTCTTGCCCTAGGGCTGTCCTACAGCCCCTCCATGGCTGCTGGGTTCAGCCTCGGCCTTCCTAGCCTTCATGGGGGTGGTTCTACACCATTCCCATGCCCACACTAAGATCCGGGGTAGCCCTATGGGCTGGCCCCTTGTCCTAAACACTAACTACTCAATGATCTGGCATCCGGTACCATACCAGATACACAAAATCACTGACATCATTCTAGAGGGAGACTCACAGCGCGAACTAGCACTGTTTCATGTGTAGGACAGTGCACACCTGACCTTAGACTCATGTGTAGGACAATGCACACCTGACCTCGGACGACTGAGATGGATCCCTGGCTGACTCGTCCCAGACTGGGCTCACATGGGACCAGTTTGTCAGAATATGCAGCGGAAATGATAACCAAACTTGGGTAGACAAGAGCAAGTAGACTGCAGAAAATAAACATCACAAGAAACACAGAGATAGGTGTGTAAACTCTTCTCTATACACAAGATCCCGAGAAAAACTGAATGAGGAAGTGATGGGGGCAAGGGGGCTATATATACATCCCAGGGAGAGCAGTCGGCCAGCACTGTACAACTCCACGACTGCATAAATGCAGTCGGCCAGCAGATAAAGGTCCACGACTGTGTGAATGCAGTCGGCCAGCAGTCCAGAGGCCTACGCATCATCTGTATGCAGTCGGCCAGCAGTAGGACTGCTGTTGGGGCAGTCGGCCAGCCCTGGAGTGCTCCTGCCACTCTCTGGCAACCCTCCCCACCACTGGAAAAAATGGAAAAAAATAGGGAAAAATACGGGGAGTGTGGAAAAATGATAAAACACCTCCTAAGGGCGGGCACACCCACAACAAAGGCCCTGGTGTATAAAAAATAGACAGGAGATGACTTCTAACACCCCCTCTCAGCTCCTGGCTGTGAAACCAACCCAAGGGAGCTGGAGTGCCGCCTGAGCGTAGCCTGAGGTAGAGACTTCGTGAAGAGGTCCGCCGCATTGTCCTCCGTCGAACAATAAAGTAGCAAGATGTCACCAGCCAAGATCTTCTCACGTACAAAGTGATACTGTATCTCTATATGCTTGGTCCGGGCATGGAAAGCCGGGTTCCGAGCAATAGCTATACAACTCTGGTTATCGCACTGGATGACTGTGGGCTCCCTCTGTGGAAACCAAATCTCGCCTAGCAGCCTCCGCAGCCATACAACCTCACAAGCAGCACCACAAGCAGCCCGATACTCTGCCTCTGTCGAAGAAAGGGCAATAGTTGGCTGCCTCTTGCTGCTCCAAGAAACTGCTCCTGAGCCGAGGGTAAAACTGTATCCTGAAGTAGATCTCCTCGTGTCTGGATCTCCTCCCCAATCTGAGTCACTCCAACCTTGGAGCTTGACTCCATTCCCTCCTGTGTAAAAGAGTCCCAGATCCTTCGTACTCTGCAGATACCGCAAGATCCGCAATCCTGCGTCCCAATGAGTCTTCAATGGCGTCTGCATAAAAGAGCTCAACAGCCCCACGGAGAAGCTCAAGTCCAATCTGGTGTTCAGCAACCAGATCAATGACCCAACCAACTTCCGGTACTGCGAGGCATCAACTGGCTCACAAGGATCTGTAACGGTTAACTTTGTGTCGGGTCCATCGGCGAAGTAATAGGCTTGCAGTTCTCCATCCCAAAGGCCTCAAGCAACTCATGAACATACCGCTGCTGAGAGACGAAAAACCCCCTCTGGGTCTGCCAGATCTCCAATCCCAAGAAGAAGTGGAGTAAGCCTAAGTCGGTCATCTCAAACTCCTTTGACAAGGCAGCCTTCGTCACTCCAATGTGCTCCACATGACCGCCGGTGAGAATGAGATCCTCCACATAAAGGATGATGAGTGTGACCATGCCGCGTTCCCGAAAGAGATACAGGTTCGGATCTGCAACCGATCTCTGAAATCCAATCCGAATAAAGAAGGAATCAATCTTCTGATTCCAAGCCTTGGGAGCCTGCTTAAGACCATACAAGGCCTTACGTAACCTGTAAACCATCCCTTCCGATCCTGGAGCAATAAAGCCGGGAGGCTGCTCAACATACACCTCCTCCTGCAGGTCACCATTAAGGAACGCAGATTTTACATCCATCTGATACACGGGCCACCTCTAAGAAGAAGCAAGGGCAAGAACGGTCCGAATCGTGGTCATCCGCGCAGTCGGTGCAAAGGTATCCTCGTAGTCGCGCTGAGCATAACCTTTAGCCACAAGCCTGGCTTTGTGTTTGTCCACCGACCCATCAGACGCGTATTTGGTCTTAAAGACCCATTTGACACCAATGACTGACCGCTTCGACCGCGTCGGTACCAACTCCCAAGTGTTGTTCTTCTCGATGGCATCAAGTTCCACCTGCATGGCTTTCCTCCAAGTATCCTGTGAAAGGGCTTCCTTTACAGAAGTGGGCTCTTTGTCCCGCATGATACGAGACATCAAGGCATAGTTCACCTGAAGAAGCTCTGCCGTGTTGCTTTTATCTCGGACTCGATGTGATCTTCGAGGGCCGTCCTCTGTGGTCCACTCGGAGGGTAGCTCCGTGACACCTGACTCCCAAAGGGTGTCTAACAACCACCTAGGTACTCGAATAGATCGTGCAGCCTCCTGTGGTCGCGGAGGCTCAACTCCAGCTGCGGGCTCAACCTATCGGCGTCAATGTGGACATGAAAGATAATGTCCCAGTTGAGGGATCTTAGAATAGGAGCATTAGCCAAGACTTTCTTGAGGGTGGTATAAGCCTATTGGCATTCCTCCGTCCACTACAAAAGGATCAAGAGTCCTTAAAGAGGTTGAGCTATATCAACATACATAAAAATGAATCGCCGAGATAATAGCCAACATGTCCCATGAAACGTTGGGATCCCTTAAAATTGGTGGGCGGGGGAAGCTCAATGATGAGCCGCACATTGCAGATATTCCCTGTCTCGACAGACAATGTGTCTTAGGATTACTCCATGCCTAACCCAAAATTGGCATTTGAGTGCTGGAACATGCTCGTCAAAGACCACATCCCGGCTGACAACAATCTCGTTCCTCTTTGGATCATACAACCTGTATCCCTTGGAAAGAGAGTTATACCCCACAAATACCAGCTTGCGGGACTTGGAGTCAAGCTTCCCCCTCTACTTCTTCGGAATATGTACATACGCGTCACTCCCAAAGACACGGAAGTGCGAGACATCGGGTTTCCTGCCAAAATATGCCTCAAATGGAGTCATATGGGGTACAGAAGTCGTCGGAGAGCGGTTAATGGTATGGACAGCCGTTGCCACAGCCTCACCCCAAAGTGGACGTGGAAGATCACGATGCTCCAGCATGGTCCTCGCCATCTCCACCACAGTCCTGTTCTTACGTTCAACAACTCCATTCTCCGAAGGCGATCCGGTATTGGCCAATTCCCTTTTGATGCCATGATCTGCACAAAACCTGAAAAATATAGTCGAGGAGAATTCACCTCCTTTATCAGCCCTGAGAGTCTTAACCTGATATCCAGACTCTTTCTCCACCATCACGTGCCAATCCTTGAACCGAGCAAAAGCCTGGTCCTTCTGGGAAAGAAAGTAGACCCACGTGAATCTGGTACAATCATCAACAAGCAGCATGAAGTAGAGAGATCCTCCCAAGCATGGTATCTGCTGTGGTCCACACAAGTCAATGTGAATCAACTCCAATGGTTTCGAAGCCCGCCTGGAAGCCTGCTTCGGAAAGGATTCCCTGTGCTGCTTACCACGTATGCAAGAACTGCAGCGTCCTTGCCTATTACCAACATCTAGCAAGCCAACCACCATCTGGTCCCGGAAGGCGCGCCGCAAAGCATCCACATTTAAGTGGCCAAAACGAAAGTGCCACAAATCTCCGACCTGAGAGCCTGTCAATGAGGAGAGTGTAGAGAGCTTGTAGATGCCATTCTCCACACCGCCTTCCCAAACAACTTTGCCTGTCTCACGGTCCCTTAGAGCAACTGAATGCTCCTCAAATTCCACCCGAAAGCCAGTCTTGCATACCTCATGCACTGACAAAAGATGAAAACCCAGAGCAGGGACATAAAGAACACGGGAAGCATGCTTGCCCCCCTTGCCGTCGGGAATAATCTCCATCCGGCCCTCACTATGTATCGGAATAGTGGTGTTATCGCCAATAAAGATACGACCTGACTGCCGTTTCAGATCCAGAAAGAAGTCACGGGATGGAGTCGTGTGCCTGGAAGCACCACTGTCGAGAATCCATTCCCGGGTATCCTTCGCGGTGAAGCCAACTGCCTCCTCGCTCAAAGATGATGAAGCATCGGAGTCCACCATCTCTAAGTGCACAAATGCCGGAGTCTTTGCAGCTGAGGCTGAGGAATCAGCACTCTTCCCTGTCCGCTTAGGGCACTTCCTCCAGTAGTGGCCTTTCTCGCCACAATCATTACAAGATCTTTCGGCCTTCAGCTTCTCTCGTTCTGGATCAGGCTTCTTCTCAGAAGACTTCTCTGGTGAAGCCTTCCCTTTGCCCTTGTTGGTATTCCGGCCTTTCGACCGTTGGCCAGTTAAGGCCTCCGAACCTCCGCCGTGAGAAGGGTTCGTGAAACGTTCCTCCTGGTCCAAGACCATTGGCACAAGCTCCTCCCAAGTAATGGTGCTGAGCCTGCCACTCATGATCAACGAGGAATAGAAAGCAGAATACTGACCAGGCAAGTGGGAAAGCAAAGTGATGGCCATATCTTCAGATGATATCTCTTTCCCAGCTTGTAGGACTTCCTGCTGAAGGGCCTGCAGCTTGTTAATGTGTTCCCGCATCGTCGAAGACTTTGCAGGGTTCATAACCCGCATCTACACTTTCAAGGAGATCCGTTTCATGGGTGACACCCTGTTATACAAAGAAGCCAAGTGCTCCCATATGCCTCTCGCTAGCGTCATGTGCTTCACATGATTGATCACTTGTGGTGTGCAATTGAGGAAAATAAACGACCGGACCCTGGCGTTGACACGATCCCACATGTGTACCTGTGCCTCTCGGTCCTTCCTCGTCGATAATAACTCCCCTTCCTCAGCTTCCGGCCGTGGCACCTCGATGATAATAAAATCAGCAAGGTCATATGACTCCAGAACCGACTCCATCATGACCTTCCAGATGCCGTAATTGGACCCGTCCAACTGACGATCCACTGGGAACGTGGGAAGAGTCGGAATCTTCACGTGCTTCTCAGCCATCTCTAGTAAATCTGCCATCGCGGAGAGTAACCTGAAAGGGTGGGTGGGTGGGAAAAAAATCTGTAAACCTACAAGTGGCTGTCCAGCACCTTGGCCCGCCTTCCTCTTGCACCTTCTCTTCCCGTTCAGCCCAAAACAGTCCACCAATCAGCAGCCTAACGCTCCCCCTCTTGCTCAGAAAAACGCCCAAGATCTGTCTAGAGCCTAGGGCTCTGATACCATGTCAGAATATGCAGCGGAAATGATAACCAAACTTGGGTAGACAAGAGCAAGTAGACTGCAGAAAATAAACAGCACAAGAAACACAGAGAGATAGGTGTGTAAACTCTTCTCTATACACAAGATCCCGAGAAAAACTGAATGAGGAAGTGGTGGGGGCAAGGGGGCTATATATACATCCCAGGGAGAGCAGTCGGCCAGCACTGTACAACTCCACGACTGCATTTAGCAGATAAAGGTCCACGATTGTGTGAATGCAGTCGGCCAGCAGTCCAGAGGCCTACGCATCATCTGTATGCAGTCGGCCAGCAGTAGGACTGCTGTTGGGACAGTCGGCCAGCCCTGGAGTGCTCCTGCCACTCTCTGGCAACCCTCCCCACCACTGGAAAAAATGGGAAAAAATAGGGAAAAATACGGGGAGTGTGGAAAAATGATAAAACACCTCATAAGGGCGGACACACCCACAACAAAGGCCTTGGTGTATAAAAAATAGACAGGAGATGACTTCTAACACAGTTCACCATCCCAGGTTCTGCACCTTCTGTACAAAAAATGTCTACGTGGCATCCAAGTGCGGGATGTACGTGACATTTCTCAAGGGCAATGCATTGCAGTGGTGGTCCACTCTTCTTTTATAGGACATAGCACCATCTACTTGGATACAGTTTAAACAGGTGTTCTCTTCCGTGTGGCTCACATCTACTTTTGAGGTGGATGTAATGACAACATGGCACAAGTTAGATGCATCAAAGTGTGAAAATCTTGAGGATTATAATAAGAAGTTTTGGGAAGCTTTACTCCCAATTACTTCTTATCGTGCAGTGCCTTTGTCTGCGCAGGTGGAGAAGTATTGTTGTGGGCTGCCCAAGGAAGTGCGTGACTATTGCATAAAGACTGGAGTAACAAACATGTCGCAGATGATAGAGAATGCTATGACGGCAAACGCGTTACTCACTGGAGTCTCATCTGGATTTAAAGGAAGTAAAAGCTCAAGCAAGAAATCTGAAAAGTCAAGGCATGCTTCGCGTGATGCAAAAGGGTCTACAGAGAAGCGGTATAAGAAGTTACCAATGCCCAACTCCTGAGGAGAGAGGCTTTGATGGATGCTTGGAAGTGCTTTTATTGTACAGAGGAGGGACATATGTCTTTTAACTGTCCCAAGCGTAAGTCCCAAAAGGACTCTGACACTAAAGGGGAGTCTAAGTCTAAGAAACCAATACCTTCTGCAGGGTTAGTTCCTGATCTTGTTGGGGAACAGCCGGGTGGTGAAGAGACTGAGTTGTGCAGGGCATGGGGCAAAGTGAGAGATCAGCATGCCTTGATTTTCTTTGACACAGGTGCTAGAGCCAACTTTATTTCACCGGATTTGGCTGGCCAATTGGGAATCCGCCCAGAGGAGATGGGGCCTTTGTATGAGGCTAATATGGCTTGTCTTGGGTATGTAGAACCCGTTACTCCTATTATTGGGAAGCTCAGGCTTCATGTGCAGGGTTATGTGGACAGTGAGTTCTTCATCATGCCACTTGATGGATGTGATGTTTTGTTGGGTATGCCATGGTGCCATAGAGTACATGAAGATTACTTTGACTCATAGAGGGAAAGAGCATATTTTGGATGTAAAGCTTAAAGGGAATCTGTTCCTATTGTATCAGCTTCGGCAATTTCATCAGTAATGAAAAAGCATCTTTCGCGTTCTTGGTTTTTGTAAAGGATGCAAAAGATGATAAGTCTAAATCTAATTTGTCTGTGTTGGATAAAGACAGGACTGCTTTCTTACGTGAGTTCCAAGATTGTTTTTTCGAGTCATTGCCAGGAGAACTTCCTCAGGAAAGGCTAGAAGATCATGCTATTGATCTAATTCCGGGGAGTACCCCACCAAATAGACCGCCGTACCGCGTTAGTACAGCCCAACAAGGGTTGATCCAGCCTAGCTCATCACCCTTTTGCTCACCTGTGCTCTTCGTGCAAAAGAAAGGTGGTTCTTAGCACATGTGTATAGATTACACGGCGCTAAACAAGAATACCATCAAGAATTGATTCCCTATTCCGAGGATCGATGACATATTGGACCGCTTACTGGACTCAACAGTCTTTAGTCGGATAGACTTGAAAAGCGGGTATCATCAGATACGCATTAGACCCGAGGATGTGCATAAGACAGCATACACAAAGGATAAGATCTTTGAGACTGACCAGTATGTGAAAAACATGGATGTCAAGCTTATCGGAGAGTTAAGTTGGCACTCCAGAAAACTCAGCAAAAGCAAAAGAAAGCAACAGACCGTCACAGACGTGGATTACAGTTTGCATTAGGTGATTGGGTTCTTTTGCAATTGAGAAAGCTAGGCTCAAAAAGATGAAGGGTAAAGAGTGCTTATTCCCTAAGTTGAGCATGCGCTATTATGGACCTTTTCAAGTACTGGAAAAGATTAGTGAGGTGGTCTATCGCTTGAAGCTACCAGATCACTGGAGGATTCACAATGCATTTCATGGAGTCTACTTAGACCTTTCCGTGGGGATGTGCCTGAGAATGTATCAGATGAGGCTCAGCCGGAAGTTGAGAAACTTGATGAGGTTCTTATTCCAGAGCAGATACTGGCACATAAGGAAAGAAAGGTACGAGGTAAAGTTTCCCGTCGCTATCTTGTGCAGTTCAAGAACTATTCACCGATGGATGCGAAGTGGATGGAGGAAGGTGACTTAACAGATTCACCTCAGGTTTTGCAGCTTTATCTCGATGCCTTTGAGTTGGAGCCGACTCTTGTTACGGCTCATTCAGGTTCAGCAGAGCATGAGTCTGGAGCATTGCCTGATGCTCAAGAGGGGGGTAGCACCTCCACTCCCTTGATACAGACAGGCTCAGATGACATCTAGAGGTTGCTTGGCGCAGCTTTTGTCTCACCCGAAGGTACTGATGGCTAACAGTACATCTGTTTATGGGACTTCTATGATATATGTGTACTAGTCACATTGGATGTTGTGGTTGTGTATGGTTCACAGTGGTATACAACTTGGACTACTACTACACCATTGGTTTGCAGTGAATGTTGCTACATATGCATGGCTTAGAGAGATTGGGACACTGATCTTGCCATATTGTACTTTTCACTTTGGATATTTTGCTGTATCACCAGATTGCAATCGAGGACGCTTGCCATTTTTCAAGAGGGGGGTATGTCATGACCCTGTGAAAGTGGAACAGCATAAATGTGAGCATGGTAGTTGGTGAGCAAGATAAATGCAACATAAATTTTTAAAGATGCATACTTGGGTGTCCGGACAAAAGTAATATGTGTGGACAGCCCCAATTGTGAAAGGGGACCAAGGTATCTAACTTTATTAAGTTTATAAACCTTGGGTGGCCCTTAGAAAGTTTGATAAACTTTAAAGGGCCACTAGGATAGTTATGGAGGGGGCTACTCTACTTTTAGAGTACACGCCTCCCTCTCCATGCTCTCTCTCTCTTGCTTTTTGAAAAAAGACGGGTGGTCTGGCTGCGTGGAGAGCAAGCTGGAGCAGGATGCCGGAAGGAGAGCTGTACGGTACAGGTGCTGCAGGGCGACTGGTACAGACAGGTACGGCCTGGTACAGGTGCTGCAGTTTTTTCTGACGCATAGGTACATGCGGGTACTGTACGGACAGATCAGTCCAGCTGTGCAGGCAGCGCAACATTCAGGCAGCTGCAGGTGAAGTTCTGTACGGACAGGTACAGTCGGGTACAATCCAGCCCAGTCCAACAATACAGGCGATGCATCAGTCAGGCGGCTGCAGTGTGAATAGTACGGACAGGTACACACGTGCTGCAAGTACAAATCTGTACGGACAGGTGCACACGTGTGCTGCAGAGTTGCTGACACAGGCAATTGCGGGTACAGGCTGGTACGGTCAGTCCATCCGGTGCAGAACTGTGCATAACAGTTGGTATACTCTGAACATATCTTTCTCTCTTTCTTTCCACTGGCTTATGTCTGCTACAGAGTTGTTTCTTCTGGCCCTTTGTGAGAGGAGGGGTATGGCAGTTTGAAGGGTGGAAACAGAGTTGGACAGTGGATTTGTACTTTGGCTGAGTTTGAAGAGCCATGAACATGGAACAGCCAGATGCGTGCTCAAGGTTGCCCTGTTGTATTGTCTTGGTTAATTAGAGGAGACCACAGTGTATTGTCTTGGTTAATTAGAGGAGACCACAGTGTATTGCTTTTGTGGTACACAGATCTGTATGTGAATCCTCTATGCTAAGAGGTCTTGAGGGCTGCCAGATTGAACATGCAGGTTTACTTTCCTTGACTGGCTTTGTTGTACTCAATTAAACTTTTCCATTGAATTTGAATAAAGAAATACCGAAAGGGGCACCAAGCTTTGGGGCCAACAGGTGTCGTTTTCCTTTTTGTTCTGGAGCATTCTAGCTCCTGTTCATTTGTTATTTGTCTGGACTACAATTGGATAGGTGACTACTATTCTACCGCACTTTGGTTTCTACCAGAGGCCGGTTTCAGAATGTGATTATTGTGGCAGGACAGGTCGTACTGAGGCTCGCTGCTTTGCTCGTCGTGATGATTCTGGAGTAGCAAAAGCCAAGTATAAAGCCCAGGATGCTTCTAAAGCATCTGACAAGGACAACACCAAAGATAAAGGCAAAGTTTCAGAGGAGGGATCTGCCAAGGTTGCATACATGGCAGTCACAAATTCATCCACTTCTTCAAAGGATTCATTCCTCGTGATCACAGAGATGACTTCTCCTGAAGAGGTTAGTGTCACACCTGAAGCGGTGGAATGGGTTGGTAATAGTGGTGCTTCTGCCCACATGACCAATCAGGCCCACACCTTGGAGGACTACCAGACTCTCTCTTCTTCAATTCGTATCAGCAACAACTCTTCGCTTCCTGTCACCGGTGTTGGTAATGTTTCTTTGGGTTCCTGTGCCACCTTACATGATGTTCTACATGTACCACGAATTTCCAAAAATCTGTTTTCAATATACAAAGCTTCTCAGAAGGGACTTGGTGTGTACTTTGATGATGAGGTCATCGAAGTAATCGACAGGAAGACTCTCTCGATTGTTGCCAATGGAGTCCACGATGGGGGTCTCTACAAGATCACCAATTTTTCTTCCCAAATCCCTCACACTGATTCCCATATTCATCAGCTTTTCTCACCCGTGTTGGCTTTGGTTTCTGAGGTAGATACTTCTGTGGCATTCTCGCTTCGGTCATGTATCCATTGCTGCCTTACAGAAGTTCCATTCTAAGCAGGTTGTCAGCGGACTACCTTAGCTCCGGTCTCTCTCACACATCTGCTCATCCTACATGATGGGCAAGCATCATCGAGATGCATTTCCAGAGGAGGCGACTCATCAAGCAACCCGAAGACTAGAGCTTATACATGCAGATCTTGTAGGACCTATGGAGGTTGAGTCTCTTGGCAGGGCTTGATATTTTCTTCTTCTTGTGGATGATTTCACTCGCAAAGTCTAGGTATGTTTTCTAGCTCGCAAATCAAATGCTTTTGCCAGTTTTAGGACTTGGATCGCGATGGTGGAAAATCAATCTGGGGGTAGAGTTTCATTCCTTCGGACTGATAATGTGGCGAGTTTGTACCATTTGATGACTTCCTTGCTTCAAAGGGCATTCACCGGCAGACTACTGTTCCTTACACTCCTCAGCAGAATGGAGTTGTGGAACGAAAGAACCGGACCATCAAAGAGATGGCTCGTGCTTTGTTGCGTCATGCAGGTCTCCCTTGTGCTTTCTGGGGTGACGCTGTGGCTACCTTAGTTTATCTCATTAACCGCTCTCTCACAAAAGTGGTTGAGGAGATGACTCTCGAGGAGGCTTTTATAGGCCACAAGCCGTCTGTTTCTCATCTTCGTGTTTTCGGCTGTGTTGCTTATGTGCATGTCCCAGATAAGAAAAGGACCACTCGTCCCAAAGTCAAAGAGGATGATCTTCACAGGACAATCTGAGATCCAAAGAGTACCGCTTTTGGGATCCGGAGGCTGATGACATTATCATTTCCCCTGATGCTCGGTTTGATGAGAGCTTGTTTGGCATTGATTCCTCTCCACCTGATGCATCTTCCGACTTTTTGGATGATCCATTCCCAGCAGATGCTAGTGATCTTTTACCTCTTCCACGTCTAGCTCCTCCTCCTCCCCTTGCTACAACCCCGGTGCCAGTTACTCCTTTACAGTCACCCGTTCCCATTGCATCAGCTTCTGCAGCTCCCAGACCCTATGAGTCCTGATTTGACTCCGGGATTACCCTCACTAGTGCTTACCTCATTACCACTTCCAGCAACATCAGATGAGGTCCTCTACTGCAGCTGGATCTTCTTCTTCACGCTTTGAGAGGAAGGCTGGCCTACCTCGGTGGGTTCAACAACTCTTTAGGTCTCACTGATGCACAGCTCCATAACTAGATCTCTACCACCACCATTGGACCTCGCCGTTCATCTCGGGCTTCCACATCTCATCACATAGTGAATTATGCTCTCATGAGTTCTCTCCAGGAGATTGATGAGCCTGAGAGTCCAGAGGAGGCTCTTCCACAGCCACAGTGGCAGCAAGCCATGGAAGCAGAGAGGGCCTCTATTGAGAGGAATAACACTTGGTGTTTGGTACCACAGCCTTTACATCGTCATGTTATTGGTGTGAAATGGATTTTCAAAGTCAAATTTCATGCAAATGGTACTTTGGACAAGTACAAAGCCCGCCTTGTTGCGCGAGGATATGCTCAGATGGCAGGTGAAGACTTTGATGAGACATTTGCTCCTACAGCCAGGTATACCACCATCAGGATTGTTTTGGCTCTGGCTGCACACTTCAGATGGCCCGTGTTCCAGATGGATGTCAAATCGGCTTTTCTGAATGGAGATTCAGAGGAAGTTTATTGAGCAGCCTCCTGGTTTTGTGATTCAGGGATAGGACACCCATGTTTATCTTTTGCAGAAGGCTCATTATGGTCTCAAACAAGCACCCCGTGCCGGGTATTAGAAGATCTCTTGGCTTTGAGAGGGCACATGCTGACAGCAATCTTTATGTGCTTCTTTCTGATGGAGATATTTGTGTCTTTTGTATGTTGATGACCTCATTCTTTCTAGCTCAGATATTGGGTTGGTCACACAGGTTCAGTCCAAGCTTTCAGAGACATTTGAGATGACTGATCTTGGCCTTCTACATTATTTTCTTGGGCTGGAGGTTTGGTAGAAAGATGACTGTATCTTCATTTCTCAGCAGAAGTATGTGAGGAAATTGCTCACACTCTATGGGTTGTCTGATTTTACACACCTCTCGTCCCATGGATCCCAATGCCAAGTTATCCAAGGAGGATGATACACCCTTGGTGGATTCCACACAGTACCAGCAGATTGTTGGCTCATTGCTTTACCTTGCCAACACCCGTCCAGACATCTCCTATGCTATGAGTGTCCTCAGCCAGTTCTCATCAGCCGCTCGAAGGTCTCATTGGCAAGCAACTTTGAGAGTTCTTCGTTATCTTCGAGGTACTTCAGATTATGGCATCACCTACTCTTGTGGTGTTGATTTGGTTGGCTTCACAGATTCTGATTGGGCAGGCTGTTTTGATACTCGGAGGTCTACATCTGGATATTGCTTCATGCTTGGTTCTGGATTGGTTTCTTTGAAGTCTCAAAAGCAGAGGACTATTTCTGCTTTGTCATCTACATGATCAATGCCATGTACCTTCTCAAGGCTAATCCGGAAGGGGGCAGCCAGTAAAAGATCAGTAGAACTAGGAGTTTGGAGCATCTGGTGCAGCAGAGGCCAGTGTGGCCAGTGTGGACTTGTAGCAGGGGCATAGGTTGAGCTGTCGGCTGCTTGCAAAGGTGGGCGGCTGGACCAGATCAGAAGCGGCTGGTCCAAATCTGACACAAACGCAAGTTTTGTATGGATTATGCCCACGGCTGCTGGCCGACCAGCAGTCGGCCAGTTCTACAATGATTCCAAGGCCTATAAATAGGCACACATGCTCATTGTATAGGCCATTCAATCCCCTAGGGATTGGGTTAGTAGGAGTCCCATAGGGGGACAGAATTTTGGGTGTTATCACCTTTTCTTCAAGGCAGCCTAGGGCTGCAGACAAGTACCTTTTTGTACTATAGTAATATACTGAATTTCCAGCATCTCTCTCTCTCTCTACTCTCTCTCTATATCTACGTTTTGCATCAGCCTGTTTCCAGGAGTGTTTAGGGCTGAAAGAAGACTCCCAGAGCTTCCGCATGTTACATTGGTATCAGAGCTTCAGGCTCAGCAAAGCTAGACACTGAATCAGTCCCATATGATGGTGTACATGTCCAAGGTACAGGAAAGTACACGGATACGAAGCCCAAGGCAAGGAACACAGATCGGGAAGAGCTCCCAGGAGGTTTGTTGGTGGTGTTCCACAAAGCCAAAGGGGATGGCAGTCCTCTGAGCCAGATAGGTTCACGGGCAACGGTCCCAAGGGAGGTTTATCCTCCAAGGGTGATGTGAGAGTGCCAGACTCATTTCTCAGGAATGAAGACCAAGACAGTGTTCAGAGTCAGGGCAAGAAAGGATTGTGGACTAGATGGAACAGATGCATAGATCTTAGTCTGAGACAGAGTGGTTTGGAGAACAGGCCGAGCTTTCAGAGAAAAGGGTTGCCAGGGATGGATGGATGGATGACAGAGGGACTTCGGGAAAGGATTTGGGATGATGACAGTCATCCAAGAGCAGGTTGGAATCCCGTCATCAAGTTTAGCAAAGGGGGATGTCATGTGCATGATCAATGCCATGTACCTTCTCAGGGCTCATCCACAAGGGAGCAACCAGTAAAAGATCAGTAGAACTAGGAGTTTGGAGCATCTGGTGCAGCACAGGCCAGTGTGGACTTGTAGCAAGTGTGTGGGAGAAACAGAAAATTAGGGTTAGGTCATGTGGGAGACATACACAGAGAAGCAAGGGAGAGAGAGAGAGAGAGTTGTGGGGATAAGTCAACTCACCAAGTGAGTGTGTGACTCCCCTATCACACATGTATATTGCACTAGTACACATAGTGCACTTAGTACATTAAAAGTACTAAGTGTACTATGTACTATAACTTATGGGCTTGTACACACTATAAGGGTGGGCATAACGCCTTTACCCCAACAACCTCCCACTTAAAGGCAAAGTGCCCTTAAATGAAGGAAAAGAAAAATCAGCATGTACATGATAATATACAAGGCCATATCAAGGCTGAAACTGGCCTCATCCAATGCCCATCAAGTGTCTGCAATGAGCAAACCGCTCCGGAGGCAAACTCTTTGTCAACAGATCAGCCGGGTTGTCATCCGTATGAATCTTAACAAGCTGAATTTGCTTGTTCTCTATCACCTCTCTGATGAAGTGATACTTCACATCCACATGCTTCGTCTTTGCATGAAAGACAGGGTTCTTTGCCAACTGGATGGCACTCTGACTGTCACAATGCAACAATGGAATATCCCCTGTATAGCCCAAATCAACCACTAACCGAGATAGCCATAATGCCTCCTTGCAAGCCTCAGTGGCTGCAATATACTCGGCCTCTGTAGTAGATAAGGCTATGCACTTCTGCATCCTGGATATCCATGACACAGCACCTCCTGTGAATGTAAACACATAACCGGTAGTAGACTTCCGGTTATCTGGATGACCGGCATAATCCGAATCCGTGTAACCATGCACTAATGCATCCTGTTTGCCAAAGCAAATGCACATATCCTGTGTGCCCTTCAGGTATCTCATGACACCTTTCACTGCTTCCCAATGCTTCTTGCCAGGGTTGGCCATGTATCTAGAAACCACTCCCACTGCAAATGCAATGTCCGGCCTAGTAGCAACCATGGCATACATGAGACTGCCACAAGCTGAAGCATACGGAATCTTGGCCATATCAGCCCTGTCTCTATCTGACTGTGGGCTGTCCATAGCACTGAGTTTCACATATGGAGGCAAAGGAGTACTAGTCTTCTTCCCCCCGTCCATATTGAACCTCTGCAAAACTTTGCCAATATATTCCTTCTGAGACAAATACAACACATGCTGATTTCTGTCCCGAAGTATCCGCATACCCAAGATGTGATTTGCATCACCCAAATCCTTCATATCAAAGGTTTGATGCAGCCTCTGCTTCAAGGTATCCATCTCCTTACGAGATTTCCCGGCAATCAACATATCATCAACATACAAGATGAGAATCAATAGACTGCCATCCAAAGCTTTCTTGGTGTACAAGCACTGATCTATGTCACTTCTCCTGAATTTCTGAGATTTCATGAATGTATCAAATTTATGATACCATTCTCTTGGTGCCTGTTTGAGCCCATAAAGACTCTTTTTCAGCTTGCATACAAGCTTTTCCTTTCCACTTACTGCATAACCCTCTGGCTGCTGCATATATATCTCCTCATGGAGATCACCGTGAAGAAAAGCAGTCTTCACATCCATCTGAATCAAGTCCAAATCATCATGCGCAACCAAAGCTAACACAGCTCTAAGTGTGGTCATTTTGACCACTGGAGAGAAGATCTCCTCAAAGTCCACACCATATTCCTGCTTAAAGCCCTTAGCCACTAACCTGGCTTTGTATCTTGGCTTTGCATCTGGTGCAGCTTTGAGCCTGTATACCCACTTGCATGGCAAAACCTTCTTGCCTACAGGCAAATGCACCAATTTCCAAGTTTCATTTTTATGCAGAGAATCCATCTCTGACTTCATGGCACGCTCCCAAAGAGCTTTGTCTGCCCTCTGTAAAGCCTCCTTATAACATGAGGGCTCCCCACAGTCAGTAAGCATCAAGTAGTCAACCCCTGGAACAAACCTGTCAGGGGCTCTGGAGGGTCTTGTGGACCTCCGTACCCAATGACCATCATTTGCAGGTTGCTGTCCAGCCTGCATATCACCCATTGGTGGCTCTTGTTCCATGCCATAAGGCTGAAAAATCATGCCCGGTATCTCCTCTAACTGTGGTATATCCATAGGGATATCTTCTGCCATGTCTGGCTGTCCATTTGGACCATTTTCAGCACCATTTAAGGGCTGGTTTTCCTGCTGTAATAGCTGATTTACAGCCCTTTGTTGTTGTCCATGATGTCCATCATCATCAAAGATGACTCTGCCAGGCTCCTGTTGCCTTGCAGGCTCCTTATACATGCATGTTTCATAAAAAATGACATCATTGCTGCGTATGATCTTTCTATTCATGGGATCCCAAAGTCTATACCCCATTTCACCTCTGTCACCATATCCTAGGAATATGCATTTGTGAGACTTAGGATCAAGTTTGGTGCGCATTTCCCTGCGTATGTGCACGTACGCAACGCAGCCAAACACTCTCAAGTGCTTGTATGACGGAGGCTTCCCTGTCCATACTTCTTCTGGCACTTTCCCACCAAGCCTCGTGTTAGGTGACCTGTTTATAAGGTGAACAGCTGTCATAACAGCTTCAGCCCAAAAACCATGAGGTAATGCAGCATGTGACAACATAGAACGGACCTTCTCCTGAATGGTCCTGTTCATCCTCTCTGCTGTCCCGTTTTGTGGAGGATCATAAGGAGTAGAGAGCTCCCTCTTGATGCCTTCAGCATCACAAAAGTCCTGAAACTGTTTGGACATATACTCTCCACCATTGTCGGAACGCAAAGCTTTCAGTGTTTTGCCAGTTTGATTCTCAACAAGAGCAACAAACTTCTGAAACACTGAGAATGTATCACTCTTCAAACGAAGAGGATAGACCCTCACCTTGCGTGTGGCATCATCAATAAAAGACACAAAATATTTTGCCCCTCCCAAAGAAAGCTGAGGCATCTCACATACATCTGTATGCACAAGCTCTAACTGAGCATCTTTCTGTCCAAGAGCTTTCGTGTGGGGACACTGTAGTTGCCTACCATATATACAATGCTCACAAAACTGAAAACTTGAAAACTTTAGAGAAGGCAAGTAACCCAAACGAGACAATTGCTCCATTCCTTTGACACTCATGTGTCCCAACCGGCTATGCCACATAGAGATTTCCGGCAGCTCGGTTGCATTTACATTAGCATGGTGACAAACACCTGCATGCATAAAGTAAAGAGTGTCCACCTTAGAGCCTCTGGCAACAACCAGTGAGCCCTTACTAATTTTCCACTTTCCACTACCAAATGTGGTAACATAATCAGCATCATCAAGCTGTCCAGTAGAAAGCAGATTCTTCTTGATCTCAGGCACATGCCTGACATCATGGAGCATAAGCTGTGATCCATCTGAAAATACAAGCCTCACATCACCTCTGCCAAGAATTTTGCATGCATGGTTATCACCCAAATAAACCACTCCTTCATTGCCAGCAGTATACCTGACAAACAAGTCTCTGCAACCTGTGACATGAAAGGAGGCACCTGAATCAATGATCCATGAGTGCATACCATGACCACCTGTAAGAAGTGAATGGGCATCAAGTGAAGACGTAAATAGGACCTCATCCTCACTGCCACCTGCATGTGACACATTGATTTCTTCAATCTTGACTCCACTTTTGCCCTTTGGCTTTACATCTTTGGCTTCATCCTTCTCTTTGTCTTTGCCTTTTCCCTTTTCTTTTTGATCATTTTTCCATTTGTAGCATTGCTTTTTAATGTGTCCCTTCTTGCCACAATAATGGCATTCCAAATCCTTTTTGGAGCGAGACTTGCTCCTTCCCCTTTCTTGGCTTTTCCTCCTTTGCTGGGATCTCCCACGTGCATTCATTGCATTGGACTTTCCAACAGAGTTGTTTTTCCTGTTCATCTCTTCTTGAAGAAGAGCACCCTCAACATCTGCATATGACAGCATAGCATGCGAATTGCTAGTGGCTGTCCTGAATGTGTCCCAACTCTCTGGCAAAGTGCATAACAGAAAAGTGGCTTTGAACTCATCGTCCATTGCCAACTTTTGATTAATGACCTGGCTGACAATACCATTAAACTCATTTAGATGGGCTGTCATAGACGCCCCTTCCTTCATCTGAAGACCTATGAGTTTCTTCAACCAATACACTTTGCTTGAGGCACTTTGTTGGGCATACAAGTCCTGCAATCTCTGCCACATTCCCCAAGCTGTCTTCTCTTCACGAATGCTGAAAAGTAATGAGTCTGACACAGACAACATGATAGTAGATCTTGCCAGCTCATCCATATCTTCCCACTCTTCAGCAGTAAGAGAAGCGGGCATCACACCTCTTTCTTTGATAGGCTTGTGCTGCTTTTTCTGGAGCAACACATTGTAGCATTGGGTTTGCCAAATATCATAGTTATGCGAGCCTTCAAGCTTCTTGATGTGAAGCAATGAAGAGCTCTCACCTGTGGTTGCCATAGCAAAATGCAACCTGTCAATGCCTGACTCCCTGCAAAATGTGCAAACACTGCACCAAAAGCACACAAAGTGCTCACAGTTATTCTCCCAAGCTTTATCTCCCACTGCGGAAGCACAAATGCAACTTTTCTCCCACTTTATGTGATGAAATCACCAAAATCTGGTTGCTGCAGATTTTGGACAGCACCTTAAATGTGCTCTTTTGCCCTTCCAAAGTACTGTACAGCAGTACCAAGTGCTCACCAATGATGTACCAAACCTGTACCGACAAGTACAGCAGCTGAAATTGAACCTTTTGGTCACTCAAAACAGTGTACAGCCATGCCAAAACTTGCACAAAGCTGTGCCAAATCTGTACCAGCAGGTACAATAGCAATAAATGCTCTCCTGGCTGTCCAAATGAGTGAAAATCAGACTTTTACAGTCCTGTACACTGCATACAACAGTCCCGAACAGAAATTGGGCAAAAGCCCCTTGACTGCAAGCTGATTTTTGAGGATTCAAGGCATAAATGTCTTGCCTGCTGCTTTGCCAAGCTCAACAAGCATACAAACTTGAAAAGCCCCTTGATTTAAGATCAATTTCTGATCATACATGGTACATTAGCGCACATGGAGGCATCCAGAGTGTTCACGATGCTTCCCCTTGGCCACATATACATCAAATACATGAAAGCCCCTTGATTCACAGGCACATTGAGTGCTTGTAAGGCATCAACACATTATCCACAGCATCAAATGCGAGTGCCTGCATGCAAATCAACTCAATCGGCACAAAAGCCCCTTGATTTGCACTGCAATTTGCTGCAATTTTGCCCAAATGTGCGATTTCTCACATCATACAGCTTGTATGAGTGCTTAATTGCACAATTACATCAAAAGCCCCAAATTTCGACATTCAATTTCCTGCAAATTGATCCTGATTGTGACCAATTTCCTGCAAATTGATCCTGATTGTGACCAATGTCACCCAATTTTGCCAATTTTGCTCAAAATTGAGCAATTCGACACCTGTATCTGCTCAATTGTTGATTGTACTTGCTCAATTGCAAATCCCAAAAAAAATTGAGGAAAATACCTTGTAATTTCTGATTTTTTGTTGCAGGAAAGGGGGGTGGTGATGCTGCTGCAGAAAATTTGATGCTGTTGCAGAAAAGGGAGGGAGGCTTCTTGCTGATGTTGCTACACGCTCAGGCTGATCCAAACGCTGCAGAGCTCTGTGGACAGCAGCACGGAAGACCTCAAGAGGGCAGTCGCAGGCACAAGGTGCACAAGATGTAGAACTTGCACCTTCCACGAAGCCCAGCGCTGAAGGCCTGTTCCGCCTGGCTGCTGCAGGCGTAAAGCCACAAGGTGTGGAATCTTCACGTCGGGTTCACCAACGCATTCGCCTTATTGACGTATTCGCATGCTGGATGTTGGTTTCAACATCGTCGATGCAGGCGAACTGCAGGGAGGCCACGCACACCACGCGCTCCAGCTACGCTGCCTTCCAGCAACAAGAGCTTGCGCGCACAGACACTGACGGACAGTTGTGTGTTGTAGCGATGGCCACTAGGCGCACAGTTTGCGCCCAGCACACGAGAACTAGCTCGCGGGTGAATCTGCCCGTCACTGCAATCCAGCGCGCAATTACGCCTTCGCCCAACCTCCGCCTACGTGTGATTCAACGCCCGCCTTCGCTCATGTTTCGCCTAGCGCTTCTTCGCTCCACGCTGAAGGGCCAGCGCTGCCTTCGCCATGTAGAGCTACCACACTCGCCTTTAGCCACTACAAAGGTCTGTTGCAGCACGTCACTTCGCCTCTCTGCTGAAGGAGAAAAGGCTGCCCTCGACTCCTTCTCTTTCCGCCCACCTGCCTGCGAATAGTTCAACACACGCAGCAAATGAATTCCAGTTGAATTCCAGCGATGCAGCACTTGAGAACAAAACCCTAAAACCAGGGCTCTTATACCAGTTGTGTGACTCCCCTATCACACATGTATATTGCACTAGTACACATAGTGCACTTAGTACATTAAAAGTACTAAGTGTACTATGTACTATAACTTATGGGCTTGTACACACTATAAGGGTGGGCATAACGCCTTTACCCCAACAGCAAGGGCATGGAAGGATAAGGTTGAGCTGTCGGCTGCTTGCAAAGGTGGGTGGCGGGACCAGTTCAGAGGCGGCTGGACCAGATCAGAAGCGGCTAGTCCAAATCTGACACAAACGCAGGTTTTGTATGGATTATGCCCACGACTGCTTGGCCAACCAGCAGTCGGCCAGTTCTACAATGATTCCAAGGCCTATAAATAGGCACACATGCTCATTGTATAGGCCATTCAATCCCCTACGGATTGGGCTAGTAGGAGTCCCATAGGGGGACAGAATTTTGGGTGTTATCACCTTTTCTTCAAGGCAGCCTAGGGCTGCAGACAAGTACCTTTTTGTACTATAGTAATATACTGAATTTCTAGCATATCTCTCTCTCTCTACTCTCTCTCTATATCTGCGTTTTGCATCAGCCTGTTTCCAGGAGTGTTTAGGGCTGAAAGAAGACTCCCAGAGCTTCCGCGTGTTACATTCTTCTACCGAGGCTGGGTATAAATCCTACCTTCTCTCCTCCACTGAGGCACTTTGGATTCATCAAATTCTAGAGCATTTGTGCTGTGCCGACACTTCCCCAGTTACTATTTTCTCGGATTCTCAAAGTGCTATTGCTCTAGCACAGAATCCTGTGATATAGGGATGATCCAAGCATATTGAAGTGCATGATCATTTTGTACGCGACTAGATCGAGTTGGGCCTTCTTCGACTGGCCTACTGTTCTACCAAGGACAATGTGGCTGATCTCTTCACCAAACCACTTCCGAGAGCTACTATGGAGGTGTTACTTCAACGTGCTGGTATTGGACCGCCCCTCTGGTGAAGAGGAGGTGTTGGATTATATCATCTCCAAAGGGTCTACATCACTTTTTTCATGCTTGTATTGGCCATTTATGAGGCCCTGCATTGGCATATCTAAGCAGAGATTATTCAGCAGTTTTTCTACCATTTTTTGGTATTTTTAGACATTTTTTGTAGCATTTTATGCTACTGCCATGCTGTCGGCCTGCCACAGCTCGCCAACCAGCATCCTGGGGGAATATATAAGGGCTGACTTCCTTTCCCCCAGTTCATCTCATTTTTCAGCATCCAGTTGAGGTCATTAGCAGCTGCTTCTACTGCTTCTTACCATTGTACAGCACCTACGAGCTTCCCTCGTGCTCAGATTTCAACAATAAACATCAGTTTCCAGCATTTACAGGTCTTGTACCTGGGCCTACATCTGTGTTTTATATTTGCTTCACTTTTCTTCTGAACTGAGAAAAGTGCCTCGTCAGAACTGTTGACTGACACCTTCAACCTACCCTGTGAAACGAGAAAGAACTCCTCCTCCAAAAGTAGGAGCTAAGAGCATCAAAATCCAACTGAGTGGATATGACCTGGCACCGCAAAGATCGACAAATCACACCATAGTCCAGGGGAAGCTTAGTGAGAATAAGTGCAGCCAACTGAGAAGAGGACAAAGTAGCACCCATAGCTAGTAACTAGTCATGGATAACCTTGGCCTTCATGAGGAACAACTACATGGAACTGCCTTCAGGGAATAACAAACCGTAGAGCTGCCCTTGCAAGGTAACTGCCCTCATCGACGAATCTCGAGCAAAGAGATCCTCCAATTTAGACCATACCTCATGAGCACAGGTGAGAGTTTGCACTGTCGGTGAGACCTCCTCTGTGATGGTCCGCACAACAAGCCCCAAGGGCATGGTACCAATGAATAGATACTTTTTTCAAAAATATTGGTGTTTCTAGAAGTGCATCTAATGCTAACTTGTATGTACTCAGAAAGGATGGCAAATATATGATAGTTGTTCTCTATGTAAAGAGTCTGACAAGATCTTCATTTCTCAGCATAAGTATGCAACAGAGATCTTGAAGGCATTTGGTATGACAGAATGCAAGCCAATAAGTACACCAATGGAGGTAAACTTTAGACTTTCCTCTGAGGACACTTCACCTTTGATTGAGATCAAGATGTACAGGAAGCTTGTTGGGAGTTTGATTTTCTTGTGCAATGCTAAACCAAACATT
Source organism: Cibotium barometz (assembly GCF_041138505.1). Lineage (NCBI taxonomy): Eukaryota > Viridiplantae > Streptophyta > Polypodiopsida > Cyatheales > Cibotiaceae > Cibotium > Cibotium barometz. The sequence goes on along the minus strand of NC_141050.1, from coordinate 59,429,633 downwards.
CGCTATGCAGTTAGTGTGTTGAGCAGGTTCTCCAACAAACCAAGGGAAAGTCATTGGAATGTAGCAATGTGTGTGCTCAGGTACATCAAAGGTACTCGAGTATGGAATTACATACATATCTGGTGACTTCTTAGTGGGATATTGTGACTCCGATTGAGCTGGAGATTATGACACCAGAAAGTCGGTTTCTGGATATTGCTTCTCACTTGGATCCGGTGTGTTCTCTTGGATTAGTAAGAAGCAACCCACAGTGGTACTTTCTTCAATTGAGGCAATGTACAAGGCTGTTTTACTTCTTGTGAGGCAGTATGGTTGAAGAGGATTCTAGCAGATATGGGAGTTCCAGTGAGGTCAGCCATGACCTTACGATGCGACAATCAGAGTTGCAGGGCCATTGCAAAGAACCCTGTGTTTCATGCTTGCACAAAGCACATTGAGATTAAATATCATTGTGTGTGGGAGTTGATCGAGAATGAGATTGTGAAACTGGAGTACACCTCTACGAAGTAGAACTGCGCTAACATCTTCACCAAAGCTCTTGGGAAGAACCAGCTCACTCGACATCTTCATAGACTTGGCATTGGGTCAAGAAACTCTTAGTTCATCTTCAGGTGGACATTAAGGGGGGATGTTAGTATATATTTAATGCCCGCCTCTCAACATGTATCTCACATTGATATGTGGTGCACATTTGTACAGCCCCCATTGTGAGGAGAAGCCATTGGTGCACATATCTTTAGTGGGAACCCCAGCTTAGATGCCGGAAGGGATCATAGTTGCAACCATTGATGGTTAGGAGATAATGAGGGATACAAGCATTAGCTGGGGTCCGGGGACCGGCCCGAAATGGTATAGGGAATATTCTCTAGAATATTCCTTCAAGAACTAAGTTCATCATTAGTTGGCGGTGGTCAATGGGTACGCATTATGAATACGCGGGCGATGAGCCGCGTCAAGATTCAGATTCTTATATTAGCTAGAATCTTTTTGTGAGCAGTGCACTCACATTTGTAGACTTTGAATCAACCTAATCATTAAATCCAGCCTTCTTATTTTAATCGCATTGGCCATATTCAGCTCTCAAAAAAGTTTCTGTGTGATCCTCACATCATATGTCTCTCCCCTTCCCTTGGATAAGCTTTTGTGGACAATCAATATCATGAATCAAAATATTTGCCAGATATGAAAAGTTCAAAAAGCTCTGGCTGCTCCAATAGTTGAAGCAATTGCGCATGAAAATCCATAGCATGCTTGGTATGCAACTTCTCTTGTAGTATCTTCGTCTCAACCTCCTTGTATCATAGGCCATGGCCGATGCTTCTTACAAAACAAAGAGGAGGGTGCCATTGTTAAACGTTGATATATGTAGACCTCGGAGGCAGTTGGAAACTTCTTGCACCTTAAAATCCAATGCATATAGCACATTAAGGATAGAACAGATGCCCATTACTGCAACACTTTAAAGTTTAAACATGTCTACCACATTTCAAACAGCATTAAGCCCCACCGCCCCCCACCCCAACCCCCAAACACACACACACACACACACACACACACACACACACACACACATATGTATATGTATCAAAGTAAAGTAGGCAACTTACAAAATGTGTGCCAATGATTGCAGGAAAAAGCCCAGCATACAACAGTTCTGGCACTAAGCAGGCCGAAAACCCGCGACGTTGAGCTTCTGGGAGCTCCAGGTGAATTGGATTTGTAATCTGGCAAAGCTGGCAGAATGACTGCACATCCTTGAGGGTAAAGCAGCGTTCTAATGAGATAGTTTTCCTTTCACAGAGCTTATTGGGCTGGTCTGTACGCTCCTCCGATATGGTTTCTGTGCAGAGGATTCTCCTATCCAGATGGTGAGGGTTTGGTCCTACTGCAGGTCGTCCTGCAATAAATCTATTTCCTTTGAGATGAGGTATGACACCTGAAATTCTTAGGACTTTCGCGCACAGGAGACTCGGTTGAGTTAGTAGCCTCATGAAGAATCACTGGTTTGTGCCGAATTTTAGATGACACTTTGTTAGATTGGAACCCAATACCTCCTCCTCTCTTTTTTTTTCTTTTTTTTTTACCAATATTATATATATATTATTCCAATAAAGAAGCTTTAGATCACATCCTTCCAACCCCGACACAATCAATCAACAACAGCAAATTTAGCAACTTCTATTAGGCAACCTACAAACCAACTCCCATTTATCATCCTTACATACAAAAGATGACTCTTCCCAAGAAATCTGGTACCCAAGCAAGATGCAAGCTTCAACCATAGCTTCAGTAGAACATCCCCTAGGGGCCTGCTTCTCCAGCACATCACCCTTCACATCCCCTTTTTTGAATCAAATTTTGACTGTTGGTCTAATACCTACTAGATTCTCACTAAAAGCAACAAAGATGTGACTTGCTTGCTTGACCTTCTTGTACCATCTCTTCGTTTTTTAGGCGCATATCTGACTAGTTGGCATCCACTTTCAACTTTCTAAGACCCTGCAATCCAGAACACCATATCATTAGACATAGCCTAGTATGTCTACATGTAACACCTAAAAGGAGAAGGGTCAGATAATGGCAGATTGTAGAGCTTGAATCAACTAAAACAGTTCAGCCCCACTCAACTTGTTAACCAAGCATATAGACCAGCACATACATATACACTTATGCATCAACCCACTCACATCAATTCATGTGTCACAAGTTTTCTGAAAAACAATTCAGTTCTAGAATTCCAGATCTCCCACAGGCAATAGAATCTGATAATATTAAAAATCAAATCATCAATATCCCAATCAACCAATCCCCCCACTGACTTTGCACCCACTAAGTTGCTTTGGACCCATTTCCCAATCTTAACCCAAGCTCCCCTAATGGCAGGGCAATCCCAAAATGCATGCTTCCCATCTTCCAAGGCAGTCTTACATCTAGGGCAACATCCACTTGTGAAGTTCCTCTAAACCAGTTTAGAACCAGTGGGTAGAGCTCCCATACACACTCTTCACAAGAAAAAACTGAGATTTAATAGGTATTTCAGTCTCCCATATTGCCTTTTGTTTCCTTCTCCAACAACTGGAGCTCCAGCTCACTTTCCAGATTCTATTACAGTAGATGCCTCACTTATTCTCAAAGCATTGTACAAGACTTTGGTTGTACCTCTGTCTAGCTTAGATCCATTAAACCAGGACTAGTCCCTAATCCAACAAGACTCATCCATTGCTATGGATGTCCAGCCATTTTGCACCTCCTTATATCTGACAAGTTGCACTTCCCTATTAGATAAGGCAAGATTTATCTCCAGTTGCTCAGGCTATTTCCAACCCACTGATGCCCCATCCCAGTCAATAAATCTCATGAAACCTTTTTGTTCAACCTTTTGGCTATTCTAGGGCCTTGTAAAGCTAAAGGGGGGTTAAACTTATGAGTCCACCAAATCCCTAGACACATCAAAGAATTTCGTGAAGCTCTACCACAACCATCCCAGACCATAAGTTCCACACCTCTTTCCGTTTAGTACAAAGCATCCTGCATAGTGAGGACCATGTTACTTTGAGAGGAGCATGAGAAAACAATTTATCTTTCCAACCTAGACCTTGCCAAACTGCATCAAAATAAACACTTGAGCAGTCCACTAGTTTCCTTAGCATCCTTAACCAGATTTCCTTCTATTGAAGACACTTGGGTAAAAGCACTACCAGCCTAGCAATAGTATTAGAAGGGAGATGAAGGATGCCTAAACCACCTTCACTCTTAGGCAAGCTAATTATATCCCAAGCCAGCTAGGCCAATGCCTCTTTATTGGAGCGAGAATAACATGAAAACAAACTTTCTTTTTCACAAAATTCCAGAAAATTTTGCTATAACCTCCTTTGTATGGCTAACCATTTCTCATTTTTATCTTTCTTCACTTAATGTAATTAACCCAATTTAGAATTATAGAACTCTTATCTACACAATTTTCTAAATTCAAGAGAGTAAACAATAAGAAGAGTTTAATTAGTCACTTAGTTAATCTTTCTAGGATTAAGAAAGGTTGGAATGTAAAGAAGAGAAGGGGGTGACCTTTTCATCAAAGGCATAGCATTTGAATTTAATTCAATCATGTGCAAAACATAAAAATCAAGAAAACCATAGATTTTTCATTAAAATTCGTAAACAAAGTAAGAAAATTAACTTACATGGAGCTTGTAAGCTCTCCTTTGGCTTGAGGTATTAAGGGTTCTACTCTTGTTTGAAGCAAAAGTGGCCACCAATTCACTTTGGAGAGGATTAGGCCAAAAACAATTGAATTATTAAAAAATTCAACGTAGATGGCTCAGGACAGAAGTAGAGTAACACTGCATAAACACCATTAAGCTTTTACGAAGGGGGAGGCTTCTATTTATAGAAAAAGTGAGCCTCTAACCAAGCAAACTGATTCTAGAATTTTTCAGATCAGTTTGGTCAATTTTTGACCATTTTTGGGTCAGTTCAGCTTTCTTTTTGGATCTAGTTTTGAAACAGGAGAGAGGAGAGATGAAAATATCTCATTTTATTGATTAAGAATTAGGGGTAATGATGAGAAAAAGGCGCCTACTTCATGAGGGGAGATCCCCACTCTGAGGTGTCAAAATTTAGTTTTTTAATTCTTTTCTTTGGTCCTTAGTCCACTCTTCATCTTATGTGAGCATTTACTCATTTTTTGGGGGTTTTTCTTTTATTCTTCAATTTATCTCCTCCCTACATTTGGATTAATCTTATTGGTCCATAGGAACCTTAATTGCACCATAATCCAAAATTTTTAAAAAATCTTGACCCTTAGGCTAAGGTCTTTTGTGCACATTATAATTTATTTCTAATGCACCTTAGGAATTTCTTTTTAAACTTTTGTTTCGGGGGAATTTATTTTAATAAGAAGGGATATTTTTCCATCCAAAGATATCTAAAAACTGAATTATCTCTCTCCAAAACATTTTCTCTCTCTAGGCCAAAACATGTAGAAACAAGATCTTTTATTATTTTGAAAAGGGGATTGATTACAGGGGAAGAAACTAGACATCTTGAGGGGCTGGGGAGGAACCTTACATCCTACCCCACTTAAAAAACACGAGATGTCCTCATCTCGCAAACTAGAGGACAACTCTTTCCCTTAAGATCCAACTGATTCTGGGGTTTTTTATAGTTTGGTGAACCCGACAGAATCCTGGGATAAAGATCCCTTATATATAACTCATCATCACATAACAATTCATTCAAATCATATCATTCATATCCTTAACACAATAATGGTCCATTAGACCGAAATTTCCATGTGAACATTCCTCCATGAGAATTTCAATTATACAGGTTTTTAATTTGTCATCCCTTAACTTGATCCACTAGTTCAAGTGTTAACAGTAGCAATCTGTCAGCATAATCCACTAATCTCATAGTGATTTGCTGAAGTCATTATCGTCATTCTAGTTATGAACATCATCACAGGAACTCGTCCCATTCATCCTCATTGTGGTTTTGCTCAGCTTATCGCTTTTCAACCAAAATTCAAGAATCATCATTTTTCAATCACAGTCCAAATCAACTCATCAGTTCTCAACTAGAATTTTAAAATCATATCAACCACATTCGAATTCATCATCTGGATAGCATTTTTGCTTATAATTTCAAGGTCTTAGATTTACTCGTATATACTGCCAGTAAAGAGTTACAATTATACCCTCGGTATATACGGGTAGTCACGGTCCTTGGAATTTTAAGGTAAACACTATCATGTCTAGGCCTCAAGCAAGTCAAAGATTCCATACAATTGCGGATTATTCCTATTTGAAGACCTAATTACCTATTTATGAATCTTCATTCTGAATATCAATTTGTATGAATTTCATCACACAATTACAACCTTTTTACTGCTACTTCATAAATTTTTGACATTTCTGGTTTCTCAGTTGATCCACTTTAGCCAATTTGCTTTGATACCAGCTGAAAGATCCATGTCCCCTCCATGCAACGAATTCAAGGGTGCTCACAGTGGAAGTAGCACTTCTTGCACAGGCCAGGGTCCCTCACTCGTCGGGGCCTTGCCCATGGATATCCAGACAAGAGACTAATCCCTCGGTTCTTCCAAAATAGGACCCAGAAAAACTTCCCTCACCCGGAAAGCACGGACAATTTCTCCAGGATAATTTTACTCTAACGTAATCAAGAGCCTTAATTAATTGAAGTGATCTGACTGAACCCGTAAGTCCCATAGTCAGATCAAGAAAAAGACTTGCACTTGGATCATAGAGACCAACGCTTTTTTCCTCATTGAGAGGCACAGCCGTTGATTCTTTTCTATAGAACAATTTTTATCTGAGATTTACTTCATCTATCGTACCATAACAGAATTGAGTCTCATTTTAGGGATCCATCAGTCCAGCCTAACCCTTTCTAGTCCCGTGGGTTAGCCAACCGCCCAACCACTGTAGTGATGGGATCCATTTAAGAATTTGGTTAGGTTTTGTCCCAGGTACCAAGAAAAAGAGTTCCTAGGTCCCCTAGCTGGATATTCATGCAAACTTAAAACTAGTCACACCACTTACACACCTAATATGAAATTGCCTTTTTCACAGATTCAGCTGTCTTTAAAACCATCTTTTAATGAAACTATAGTATCACTAATCATAATCCTCCAAAATACCTGGTTGAATCCTAATTTCCAATTTTTCTTTCATCGGTGTATCTATGGCATCATTGGCAACCAGAACGCTCACCACCTGTCCACTCAAGGGCCTTTTCAATAGTTCCTAGCTCATAGTACCCGGTAATATATTCACTTATAAAAATCAAAGGAATCTCCGTTGAAGATCAGCAAGATCAACCAACACATCCATATAAAAGAGCCATGGACTCATTCGTTGAGGACGAGCAAGGTAAATCAACCATATCCATGCCCAAATTCAGAAAACAACTCTTACTCCTTGTTCCAATATCTTCCATGATGCACGTGTGGGTATCTTCGGCAACCCAGAGCCCAGGCACCGTATGGTCAGCACCCTCTAGGATCCTTCGTATGTCACCTAGCGCTTCACTCATAGGCCGTTTCCTTAGTCCCTCGTCCATCGTACCGGAAGCTCACCATTTAAATCAAATCGAGGCCGTTCAAGACCTCGGCTGACCTTGCTATGCGAGACGTCCTCCTCCGTTGACTCTCCGTCAGCACAGGTGATGCAAATTTAACACATAGGTCTCTCACGACCTCATTCACAAGATGGTCAAAATGCTTCCCCAGCATTATTGACATAAAACGGTCTTAAATACAGTTTCTATAATGAACTCCCGTCTTTCCACATTGTTCCACATCAATCCACATTACTTAATCCACATTCAATTCATATGTATTCCCATTCTCATCCAATCACATCATTTTCCATCTCATCACATCTTTCCTCATTTATCCTCATCACATCTCATCCACTCCCATTTACCCATATTCACATCTCATCACACCTCATCCATTCACATCACATCTCATTCATTCACATTTATCCTATTTCACATCACATCACATATCATCCATTCACATCCCATATCATTTATTTACATCCCCATTCACATGACATGACATCTCATTCATTCATTCACATGACATCACATCTCATTCATTCATATCCCGTTTCACATCACATTACATCCCATCCATTTATTCACATCTATCTGATTCACATGTCATCACATCTCATTCATTCACATCCCGATTCACATCACATTACATCTCATCCATTCATTCACATCTATTCGATTCACATCTATCCGATTCACATCACATCTCATCACATCTTGTCACGTAGGCTGTAACGCCTATGACCGACGGTGGGGCTTTAGCGTCAACGCCTCCGCCGAAGCGTCGAGGACGTGGCCATCCGCCGAGGTTCAGTGGGAGAGGACGCCCATGTGGAGTCATGGACAGCCAGGCTAGTGTGGACGGCAAACCACACACTATATAGCTTGGGGGATGAGGGGCAATCCTCATTCTTCCTCTGTGGCTGGGTGGTGAGCCAGAGGCTGTCCCCTCCTGTGGTAGCACCCGTAGTGGTGCTACGGTGATCTAACATTGGTATCAGAGCTTGGCGTCGGGATCGCGAGTGGTGTGCAAAGCGGGCCCAGCCGTTTAATGATTGGCTCTCAATCAAATTTGGGGGGATAACCTTATCCCAAAGGACTTACAGCAAGAAGTCATGGAGAAGAAGAGGTTGAACATAGTTGGAAGGAAGGTTTCCTCTATTTTCTCTCTCTCTCTCTCCCTTACACACACTCAAGCTCTCCATTGCAGGTAAGCAATTTCTGTGTTTTTTTTTGCTTTGGAGCTTGTCAATTTGTGTTTAATTCTCTATAAGAAAAGAAGTCGACTGTGTAAGGGCGGCTGTCTGGTGCTATTGATTGTGTGTGGGAATCTGGTCGACTATGTAATAGCCCACTGTGTGTGGGGGGGAAGACGGCCAGGCAGAGGGATTTGGGCTGGGAATCTGGACGCTTGGCACTGCTGTGCAGGACCGGTTGCTCGCACACACTGTGGCGCGCCCATCTCCAAGCCCGGAGTGGAGGTCACGGCACCTTATCGGAGGGGGTGAGGTGTCTGCCTTGTCATCTCCAAGCCTGGAGTAAGACGACTAGCGCAGCCCAAGCAGCCAGCCGCCATGCCAGCGCCGGCGGCTAGTCCCCAGGCGGATGCAAAAATAAAAATAAAATTAAAATAAAATTAAAATTAAAATCCAACACCAGGGTGGTTCCTGCATAGGTTCCCGCGGGGGAAAATTTACAGGAGTATATTAAAGCGCGAAAGGAAAATCGCTGCTTTAATTGCAACGATGTAGGGCACACGAAGGCTGAGTGTCCAAAGCTTAAAGCCAGCACGAGCAGAAGTAAGCCCAAAAGAGATGGTAAATCCTCTAGGCAGTTGCATACAGTGCAGAGACTCCCTCTTAGTTTCGCAGAGTTCAGAGAGGTGACAGTGTGTCATTGTGATGAGCATCATGCTTGTTCAGTGACACCAGTGATGTGGCAGCCTACTGTAGGTCCGCATGACATGGTGCGCATGTATGGCACCATAGGTGGCTATAGAGTCAGAGTTTTATTATCGATGAGATGGAGCTAGCCACAACTTCTTGAACTACTGCGCATGTATGGCACCGTAGGTGGCTATAGAGTCAGAGTTTTTATTATCGATGATGGAGCTAGCCACAACTTCTTGAACTACTCACATTAGTCAAGAAGTTGGGGTTGACTGAGACCCAGAGCGATCATGAGTATACTGTTGGCCTAGCCAATGGGTATGACAAAACGGTATGGAATACCGTAGTATTGGGGGTCCCATTATCTATGCAGGACTATGAGGCTCCGCTTAACTTTCAGGTCATGCACTTAGCCAGAGCAGACGTATATCTAGGCAGGGAGTGGCTGTATAGCTTGTTGGGCCCTAGTCTAGCTCAGAGTTACCTACATAATACGCTACGTTTTGAGCATGGAGGTAGAGTCATTACCCTGCAGGGCGATCGTACTATCCCCGCCACACCACTTATTTCTTCCATGGAGCTGTGCACAGTAGAGGCCAGATAGCAGAGGTATATGCTTGTTACCCTCTTTTAAATTTTGTTTTCGTAGATGAAACTGTAGATGATGTTTGCGGTAGACAAACAAGGAAAACAAAATAGCCTTGGACGAGACCCACTGTTTGAAAACCCTGTTTGGCATGCATGTGATTCAAACAAGAAAAAATCCAAGGTGAAAGAGACATTAAAGAAAAAGTACATAGATACTTTAATGAATTTATTAGAGGAATTTCAGGATGTTTTTCTTGATGATTTGCCAGATGGCTTACCACCATCTAGAGAAGTAGACCATGGCATCAAAGTTATGCCAGGATCAAAACCTATAAGCAAACTTGCTTATAGATTAAGCCACTCCGAGGCACAGGAGGTGGAAAAACAATTGACGGAATATTTGAACAAAGGCTTTATTTGGCCTAGTTCAAGTCCGTGGGCATCGCCTATTCTTCTGGTAAAGAAGAAAGACGGATCTATGCGGATGTGCATAGACTATAGGGCTCTTAATCAGATAACGAGTATCCGCCGCCGATGCCATGCATGGATGAGTTGTTTGATCAACTCTATGGATCAAGATACTTTACAAAAGTAGACCTGAGATCAGGGTATCATCAGGTTAGAATTAAAGCAGATGATGTTGCGAAGACAGCATTTAGGACCCGTTTCGGGCATTTTGAGTTTTCGGTTATGCCATTTGGGCTAACCAATGCTCCAGCGATGTTTATGATGCTGATGGACAGCATTTTACGTCCATATCTGGGAAAATTCATAGTAGTTTTCCTAGATGATATTCTTGTGTACAGTAAGACACAGAAAGAACACATAGAGCATTTGCGTCTAGTGTTCGAGTTGTTGCGAGAGCACAAACTATTTGCAAAGAAGAGCAAATGTGAATTTTTTGAAACAGAAATTCACTACCTTGGCCATATTATATCCGCGCCGATGGTACGCGGATGGAGCCAGAAAAAGTAGAGGCTATTCTTAAATGGCCAATATCGAAGAATCTCGAGGAACTGCAGATTTTTCTTGGCATGTCGGGGTTCTACCGACAGTATGTGAAGGACTACGTGAAGATCGCAGTCCCGTTGATTGACCAGTTTACGGTAAAAAACTAAAAACATTAGTTGGGGGGAAGTCCAACAGAAGAGCTTTGATAAGCTCAAGGTGACCGTAGTAGCAGCTGCACGTGTTTTGACTATTGTCGATCCAAATGAGCCATTTGTCTTGGAAACAGATGCTAGTAATGAGGCCATTGGGGCCGTACTTCTGCAAAGGGAACACCCAATTGCATTTGAGAGTAAAAAGTTAGATCGTGCGCAACGTAACTACTCAGCTTATGAGCGAGAGTTACTAGCGATAGTTCATGCATTGAAAAAGTGGAGACACTATTTATATGGTGCTCCTTTTGAGGTCCGGACGGACCATGAAAGTCTGAAATGGCTTTCAAGTCAAAGTGAACTGAAGGGTAGAAAAGCTCGGTGGGCGGAGATTCCACAAGAGTTTGACCTTCAGATACGTTACCAGAAAGGTAAGTATAACATGGTGGCAGATGCACTTAGTCGCATGCCACAGATTAATGAACTTAGTTTCACAGTCTTCAAGAATGATTTCTTGGAGTCACTACATGGTTTATGTGAGCACGATCCATCTTTTACAGAGGTCTAGCATGCTGTACGCGTACGCACTTCTTCACAGACGCGACCACCTCCCTCGTTGGCACGGATTGCTAGTCCGGAGAGACTGGCCGAAGGTGCAATGGGAAGGGAAGTGAGAGTTAGTCCGGAGAGACTAGCCATGTCTTCTGGGTATAGTTTGGAGCCGGAGAGCTCTGATGTAGGCCCTTCATCACCTTTTACTGCCACGGCTTTAAAGGGGAGTGATAAACTTTGTCGGGGGGAGAAATATGTTAATTACTCCATTGACGCGACGACGGGTACTTACTCTACAAGGGTAGAGTATGTGTACCAACTATTGGTGACTTTCGGGCCCAAATTCTTAAAGAAAGTCATGATAGTCCAAGTGTGGGTCATCTCGGGATTCAGAAGACCTATACACTAGTAAAAAGACAGTTTTATTAGCCTAGTTTGTTTAAGGACGTCCAAACTTATGTGCTGAAATGCAATAAGTGCCAGGTCAATAAACACGAACGTCTTAAGGTTGGAGGACTACTCCGTCCACTGGAGATTCCTCAGGGGAAATGGGAAAGCATTTCCATGGATTTCATTACCGGTTTACCCAAGACGAGTCAAGGGAATGACTTGGTGTGGGTGGTAGTGGACAGGTTAACTAAAATGGCAAAATTTATCGCCACGAAGAAAACTGTTAAAACGCCAGAGTTGGCAAAACTCTTTATTGAACATCTCTACAAGCTATATGGCCTGCCCGCAGATAGTGTCGGATAGAGATAGAAAGTTCAACAGTCATTTTTGGAGGGAAGTCTTCAAAAAGTTGGATACTACTCTGAGTATGAGTACGGCAGATCATCCGGAGTCTGATAGTCAAACTGAAAGAGTTAACCAAATTCTAGAGGATACGTTGCGTTCTTATGTTATTAAGAAGCAATCTAATTGGGAAGAGTACTTGCCCTTATTGGAGTTTGCCTATAACAGCTCCAAACACTCAGCGACGACTAGATTTACACCATTCATGTTAATGTATGGACTCCAGGAGATCTCCGATGGCTGTAGGCCTAGAAAAGGAGAAGATTCAATCTGTCAAAGATTTCCTTGAAGATATGAATGATATGCTCAGAGCCGCATGTGAGAGCATTCGTAGCGCTCAGGATCGCGCTAAACTTATGCGGAGAAAGGACGTAGAAAGGACGTAGAAAGGTGACCTTTGTAGAAGGTGACTTTGTATTCCTCAAGGTTCTTGTGAGGTCAGAAACCATGAAAACGGGAAAGTGTGATAAACTTTCTCCGAGATATTGTGGTCCTTTTAAAATCCTTAAAAAGATTGGGGACGTAGCATATAAACTTGAGTTACTGGAGAGTTCTCAAGTCCATCCTGTCTTCCATGCCAGTAAACTGAAGAAATCAGTTCCTGAGTTAGAGAACGCAGTTTCTCCAGAGATTTTGGTGGACTTGATAGAGCCACCAAAGATACCACATGAACCTGAAAAGATTCTAGGGTATCGTTGACAAACAAACCCGATATAAAGTGTACCAGGAGGTACTTGTTAAATGGACAGACATGGATGAGGAGGCAGCTACTTGGGAATGCCGTAATGCAATTTCCAAGAGGTTTCCCCAGTTTGTTTTCGAGGACGAAAACTCTTCTTAAGGGGGGAGTAATGTCACGTAGGCTGTAACGCTTGTGAGTGACTGACGGCAGACCGGATGGCCAGACGGGGCTTTAGCGTCAATGCCTCAGCCGGAGCGTCAAGGACGTGGCCATCCGGGGTTCAGTGAGAGAGGATGCCCATGCGGAGTCATGGGCGACCAGCAGGCTAGTGTGGACGGTAGACCACACACTATATAGCCTGGGGGATGAGGGAAAATCCTCATTCTTCCTCTGTGGCTAGGTGGTGAGCCAGAGGCCGTCCCCTCTTGTGGTAGCACCCGTAGTGGTGCTACGGTGATCTAACACATCAATTCATATCACATCCCATCCATCCATTCATTCACATCTATCTGATTCACATGTCATCACGTCTCATTCATTCACATCCCGATTCACATCACATCTCATCACATCTATTCACATCACATCCCATCCATCCATTCATTCACATCTATTTGATTCACATCACATCCCATCCATCCATTCATTCACATCTATTTGATTCACATGTCATCACATCTCATTCATTCACATCCCGATTCACATCACATCTCATCACATCTATTCACATCACATATCATCCATTCACATCCCATATCATTCATTTACATCCTGATTCACATGACATCACATAAAGGTAAAGAGAAAGTGGTTGAGCCCCTTGGTATGCTTGATATTTCTATAGGGCATTCTCTTGTTGATGGAGAGTCTAGTGGCTCGAAGATGAGCTGAGAGAGCCCTCTACCCCCTCTAGCATTCTAGCGGAAGACATTCCTTTAAGAAAACAGGGTTTCTATGCAAGTTTTCAGTTTGATTTTCTTTTGAATACAAGGAGTATTTCTTGAATCAGTATCCCCAAAACTTCTTATTCGGAATTCTGAATTTCATACGAAATTCCTCGAATACTATAACCTTGATCCACAAATCAATTCGAAGGGTCTCAAACTTAGTTTCAGATTTGCTGGGAGTTTTGAGTGTATTTTTATAAACTAGTCACTCCTTCTTTCCTCGAAACTGACGAAAGAGTTTGGTCTTGGTTGTCTGATTCAAGGTTCGAGTCGGATAAGATTAATAGGAGTAACACTTTTAAAATAAAAAGGATTCCTTTATGCATCTATTTAAGCATTAAAAATCGATTTTTAAAGAGATAACGCTATAATAAAACAAATTCCTTTATGCATCTTTCTATGCATAAAAATCAAATTTAATAAGAATAACACTTTTGTAATAAAAAAAATTCATTTATGCATCTTTCTATGCATAGAAATCAAATTTAATAAGAATAACACTTTTGTAATAAAAAAATTCCTTTATGCATCTTTCTATGCATAGAAATCAAATTTAATAAGAATAACACTTTTGTAATAAAAAAATTTCCTTTATGCATCTTTCTATGCATAGAAATTAAATTTAATAAGAATAACACTTTTGTAATAAAATAAATTCCTTTATGCATCTTTCTATGCATAGAAATCAAATTTAATAAGAATAACACTTTTATAATAAAAAAAATTTCATTACGCATCTTTCTAGGCATAAAAATCAATTTTAATAAGAATAACACTTTTGTAATAAAAAAAATTCCTTTATGCATCTCTCTATGCATAGAAATCAAGTTTAACAAGAATAACACTTTTGTAAAAAAAATTTCTTTATGCATCTTTCTATGCATAGAAATCAAATTTAATAAGAATAACACTTTTGTAATAAAAAATTTCCTTTATGCATCTTTCTATGCATAGAAATCAAATTTAATAAGAATAACACTTTTGTAATAAAAAAATTCATTCATACATCTTTCTATGCATAGAAATCAAATTTAATAAGAATAACACTTTTATAATAAAAAAAATTCCTTTACGCATCTTTCTAGGCATAAAAATCAATTTTAATAAGAATAACACTTTTGTAATTAAAAAAATTTCTTTATGCATCTTTCTATGCATAGAAATCAAATTTGATAAGAATAACACTTTTGTAATAAAAAATTTCCTTTATGCATCTTTCTATGCATAGAAATCAAATTTAGTAAAAATAACACTTTTGTAATAAAAAATTTCCTTTATGCATCTTTCTATGCATAGAAATCAAATTTAGTAAAAATAACACTTTTGTAATAAAAAATTTCCTTTATGCATCTTTCTATGCATAGAAATCAAATTTAATAAGAATAACACTTTTATAATTAAAAAAATTTCTTTACGCATCTTTCTAGGCATAAAAATCAATTTTAATAAGAATAACACTTTTGTAATAAAAAAATACCCTTTATGCATCTTTTTATGCATAGAAATAAAATTTAATAAGAATAACACTTTTATAATAAAAAAAATTCCTTTATGCATCTTCAAATTTAATAAGAATAACACTTTTGTAATTTAAAAAAATTCCTTTATGCATCTTTCTATGCATAGAAATCAAATTTAATAATTAATATCAATGATATCTATGCATATTCATAGGTGAATAAGTACATGGAGTAATTAGAATATTTCTTTTAGATGCAAAAAAGATGGGAATTACTCTTTTGGAATAACATAAAAACAAACTTTCTTTTTCACAAAATTCTGGAAAATTTTGCCATAACCTCCTTTGTATGGCTGGCCATTTCTCATTTTTATCTTTCTTTAACCCAATTTAGAATTATAGAACTCTAATCTACACAATTTTCTAAATTCAAGAGAGTAAACAATAAGAAGAGTTTAATTAATCACTTAGTTAATCTTTCTAGGATTAAGAAAGGTTCGAATGTAAAGAAGAGAAGGGGGTGGCCTTTTCATCAAAGGCATAGCATTTGAATTTAATTCAATCATTTGCAAAACATAAAAATCAAGAAAACCATAGATTTTTCATTAAAATTCGAACAAAGTAAGAAAATTAACTTACATGGAGCTTGTAAGCTCTCCTTTGGCTTGAGGGATTGAGGGTTCTACTCTTGTTTGAAGCAAAAGTGGCCACCAATTCACTTTGGAGAGGATTAGGCAAAAAACAATTGAATTATTAAAAAATTCAATGTAGATGGCTGAGGAACAGGAGTAGAGAATTTTCCAGATCAGTTTGGTTAATTTTTGACCATTTTTGGGTCAGTTCAGCTTACTTTTTGGATCTAGTTTTGAAACAGGAGAGAGGAGAGATGAAAATATCTCATTTTATTGATTAATAATTGGGGATAATGATAAGAAAAAGGTGCCTACTTCATGAGGGGAGATCCCCACTCTGAGGTGTCAAAATTCAGTTTTTTAATTCTTTTCTTTGGTCCTTAGTCCACTCTTCATCTTATGTGAGCATTTACTCATTTTTTAGGTTTTTTTCTTTTATTCTTCAATTTATCTCCTCCCTACATTTGGATTAATCTTATTGGTCCATAGGAACCTTAATTGGACCATAATCCAAAATTTTTAGAAAATCTTGATCCTTAGGCTAAGGTCTGTGCACATTATAATTTATTTCTAATGCACCTTAGGAATTTCTTTTTAAACTTCTGTTTCGGGGGAGTTTATTTTAATAAGAAGGGATATTTTTCCATCCAAAGATATCTAAAAACTGGATTATCTCTCTCTAGAATATTTTCTCTCTCTAGGCCAAAACAAGTAGAAACAAGATCTTTTATTATTCTGAAAAGGGGATTGATACAGGGGAAGAAACTGGACATCTTGAGGGGTTGGGGAGGAATCTTACAAGAAGTATCCTTATAGAACACTTGCAATGATGTCCATATCCACATGGTATTTTGCATAACATAGTCACCACAAGATATTTTGCATAACATAGTCCCCACAACATATTTTTCATAACAGTCACAATTGTGAGCTAGGTTATGAAAGATTAGCTTCTTGGTTGAGTTGTTTTATGCTATCGAGTGCGGTTGGGCAAAGCGCTCTTTCGATGGTGTAAGGCCTTCCCATAAATGGCGTCGCTCCACCGCATAACCACAATGCATTTTGAATGCATGTGTGCATATGATTAATTTTTGTTATAATTATGTTTTCTGTTTTTCAAGAAGGGTAGAAATGAATTGTTGAAAATCTGTCTATTTTGTGGCATTGTTGTTGGAATTTGTAATTTTTACGTGTTATTCAATTTCTATAATTTCTACCTGTTTCTCAATTTCT
This sequence comes from Cibotium barometz, assembly GCF_041138505.1. Lineage (NCBI taxonomy): Eukaryota > Viridiplantae > Streptophyta > Polypodiopsida > Cyatheales > Cibotiaceae > Cibotium > Cibotium barometz. The sequence goes on along the minus strand of NC_141050.1, from coordinate 59,412,679 downwards.
GCATGTTTTTCATTTTCTGTGGGTTCTGCAATTTGTGCATTTAGGTTAATTCTTCTTCCACTTATTATTTACAAATTTAATTTGTGGTTTTTTGCATTTTTTAAATTTGAAATAAAAAATAGTTAATTGAACATGATATTTAGTAAAGAATTGGGTTAAATAGACCATAAAACCGGTTTTCTAGCATATTTTTTCTCCAAAATTTAACTCCTTAAGTTGAGAAATCGGGAAAAAAATAGAAATTAGGGGAGGATTGGCAACACACCAAAATTTCTCTATTTTCTGCACATTCTATGATTTTGCATTGGTGTAATTAATGCGAGTTAATTATGCTTAATCCTCTCTCTAATTTGTGACATCTTGATTGGCTGGCCACATTTAATGTGTGCACGCTTTTAGGCCACTAGCCAAAAAAATCCAAAAGTCTATTTTGAGTAGCTGGAGGCATTTAATGTGTGCAAGCCCCAAGTCAAAGATTCTAGGAAAACCCCTTTGGAGTAAAATAAAAAATTAAAACTATAAATAATAAACCAAAAATGTAAAAAGTAAAAAATAAAAAAAAAATGAAAAGGTGAAAGAGAAAGGGAAAAGGTAAAAGGTCGGTGGGTAAAAAATACAAAATACAAAAAAGGTAAAGGTAAAAGGGAAAAAGGGAAAAGGTCCTGGGGCAAAACAAAAATGTGTCTTTACTTCTCCCCTCTAGAACGGAGAATGTCAAAATAAAAAAAGTGAAAGGGAAAGGGAAAAAGGTCCGTGGGTAAAAAATAGAAAATAGAAAATAAAAGTAAAAAAATAAAAAAAAGAAATAAAAAAAGGTAAACATAAAAGGGGAAAAGGGAAAAGGTCTTGGGGCAAAAAAAACGTGTCTTTATTTCCCCCCTCTGGAACCAAGAATATCCGGATCAATTCCCGAAGAAGATATGTAGGTAAAGCTTATTACATATCAGGATTGTACGAATCTATTTAAAAAATCATCTGTTGAGAGTAAGAAACTTGTTACGCCATAGATGAGAACGAATATAGAATTTTTTCAAAAAGTGTACACACAAACTTAATATATATTTTAGGTTGTTGCGATTATGTTGACACAACTTGTGTGACACCCAAATTTTTTTACATTTTAACATAGTTAAGGAGCTTTCTTAACCATGGGAGCCAGTGCTTGACCCAGAAGAAATATACAATTTCTGGTGCGAGATGGGTTAAGAAACACAAAAGACAAGTTTCTGAAAAACTTTGGATAATCTAATTTTTAAAAAAATAAAAAATAAATAATTTAAAAAAGAAAAATTATCCAACTTGTTTGGGGCATGTGTATGACCTTCCCGCACCCCATATTCACATGCACCTACGATTTGGGTGTGTATTAGAGGCCGATATAGATGATAGTGCATTTATCAAGCTAGGTACATACCAGCCTACATTGGACTCACGACCTTTGGTTTGGAATCTAGTTTAGCATTGTACAAGGATTTGTACTAGGGGCCACTGATACATCGTTAGATTTTGAGTCAATGGAAGGATCCCTAGTCCGAAGAAGTGAGAACCCTAACCAAGTCTCACCAATCAAGCCAGCTACCAGTCTTTTTGATCGTGTAGCTAGCTACTGTTAGAAATAGACCCAAAATCTACAAGTACTCCATAAGCATGTTAAGCAACAAAATAACTCAATAAGACAGAAGATTTAGTCCACAAAGAACTAGGCACATAGCCCTTTTATTCAAGTGCTAATACAAGAGTTATACAATGGTTATATGGAGCTAATTTTGACCTCCCGATTTATAGGGAGAAGGAGAAGAAGGCGCCTACTTGAATGAAATCATCCATGATGTCTTCTGCCCCTTGAGAGCATCTAAGGCCACCTCCAAGACCTCTTCCAATAGGGTGCCCACTTGACCCATGCTATATGACACCCTTGTCACCTAGACTCCTATTTTTGACTAGGCTTATCTAGTCCCTTTTACTCCTTGTAAAAGCACCCACCACAACGATTAAAGATAAACCTAAAACTAAACCATTAGTTCCAATAGCTACCTCAGAGGTTCGGCCTCAACTAACACCTATGAGGGTAGTAACATGAAAAGGTGGCTGCTTTGTGGTAGCTTGGCAAGAAGTGGCATACTTTTGAGCCTCCTGAATCCATGTCTAGCGTATCTCAGGCGAGTTCAAAAAATGACCAATCAGTTGTCTCACGGCCACATATCTCGGTCAAGATATGTGTCGGCCACGTAGGTTCATGAAAATTAGCCACGCAATATCTGAAGCGAGATACATGGCACCATGATTGGGCAATCTAGTCAGCATCTCAACGCATCTCGGGCGAGATAGGTGGAGTTGCTGACTAGATTGCTTGGTCATGGTGCTATGCCAACTCAGTATGTATATTTATATCTCGGGTGAGATATGAAAATCGATAAAAAGTTTCTCAGGCAAGATAATTATATATTTATCATATCTCAAGCGAGATAGAAATTGAAATAATTATATATTTATCATATCTCAAGCAAGATACATAAATCAAAATAATTATATATTTATCATCTCCTCGGGCGAGACACATAAATCGAATTAATTATATATTTATCATATCTCGGGCAAGATACGTAAATCAAATGAATAATTTATATATTTATCATATCTCGAGCGAGATATTGAGATGTCGGTGCCACGCATCTCACTCGAGATAGGTGTACCCTAAAATTCCCTAACTTTTCCCTTTCTTTCATTTTTTTCCATCCTTTCCTTGTAAATTTATGCGCTGTTGTCGATTGGTCTTTTTTCGCTCACCATCATCGGATCTCGATCGAGTTGTCATCACCGGATCTCAATCGAGTTGTCACTAGGAGCTGCTGTTGTCAATCTCGCCCAAGATGTTGTTGCTCTATCACAGACCCACCCTTTTGCCCAAATAATTCTAAATCCCTTTCTCTCCAAAGATGAAGATCTCTTTTTTTTTGGAATTAATAATAAGTATATGTATTTACTGAAATCTGAATACACCACTGAAGAAATAACATCTCAAACCAACCCCCCTACTTCTCAGACTTCACTTTATTTAACAAGTTTCACAGAAAGATGAAGATCTCTTAGAAGGGTGTTGTAGTCTTCTGCAACTCTTTTTATCATATATGAAGCTTTATTAGAAGGGTAAAATAGTTTGTAACTTTGAAATTCTAGGAGTTTTTAAGGGAAAGGGAATAGAGTGAGAGAGAGAGAAGGCAAGTGCAATAGATACATCTACTGGTAATGATGTGAAGTAGCTAGGTGAAAATCAACTAAAACTTGAAGGTAATTACTAGATAATAGATGTCTCTTTGGGAAAGGTAGGCATGCACGACCTTGCAATCTTGCATGCTGAATGGAGTGATTCACATGCACCTATCTTACAATCATATGGGATAAAGTGATTCACATGTTTACTTGTGCCAGCAATTCTCTTGTGGATTAAATTACTCTCTTTCTCCTTCATCTCTTAAATCAATAATAAGTGGAAATTTATATTATAATATATTTTATATTAATTTTTTGGATCCATTAAGTATTCTTTTAGGGGTTCAACATGTTGTATCCATGTAGTGTAGGCTTTAGGGTAGCCTTATAAAATATTCTCTTTTTTGGAAGTATGCTATACACATCTAGTGTAGTTTTTTGGGATTTAAGCATATTTTATATGTGCTGAATAATGCAACCAAATTTTATCGATGTCTAATTTTAATCATTTTCACACTCATGTAAGTTGTGTATTTTTAATTGATATGTGCTTGTCATTTATTCCTTCGTATTTTTCTGTTTGATGTTTTATGCTTTTGTGTTTAATAAGTTTTAGAAGATAAGACATTATTTATAATACACTTGATATCCACCTCAAAAATACAAATCTCCTTTTGTTTTATGATGTACAAATACTTGGACATGTTTTCTCCAAACTCGGGTATAGACCATATATCTCGGGGCACAACCATTTTTTAAACAACCTTATGGTTCGAGACAATCTAAGGGGATGAACAGATTAGATATATTCAAGAGTACTTATGGATAGGGCATTGAAGCCTAGCAAGTCATCATAGGGAGAACTAGTTCTCCTAGTGGACAAGAAGGATATATAAAAGTGTGTGTTTATAAGGACTTAACATATTTAATGTAAAGACTAAATATCCTTTGTTGTGAGGAAGAATGAATTTATTGATTGGCTTTGTTGAGTGTGATACTTTATAAAGATAGATATGATGATAGGTTACCATCAGATTAGGTTATTTGAGGGTGATGTCTTTAAGATAGGTCTTAGAACTAGCTATGGGGGAATTACGAGTTCATGGTTTTTACCATTTAGACTTGCCAATGCATTAGCTATTTTCCAATGGCTATCCTAATATAAATGTTATAAAAGTCTGAGTAGTATCTTGTTGATCCCATCTCTCTTGAGTGTAGTTGCATCACAAAACTATTGAGAATGAGAGAGAGAGAGAGAGAGAGAGAGAGAGAGAGAGAGAGAGAGAGAGAGAGAGAGAGAGAGAGAGAGAGAGAGATGACTTTGCAGTTATGCGACACCCTGCAGTTTTTATCATGGCTTGTGAGGCACGTCCAGAGACCATCGAGATGGTCGCATTCTTAGAGGCTTCATGCAGTCAGCTTCGCGGCGAACAGAGAGATCCAGATCCCTCCACCATTGATCTTGTTGCATCGTTGGAGGGCATGCTGGAGACTCTACGTTCCCTCAACAACGTAGAGTCTTTGAGAGCATGGCTAGAGACACAGTAGAGTGGATGAATATGTCACGATTTGTCACATTGAGAGGTACCCCTAACCACCCTCTATCATAGAGAGGACATTACAGTTGTTCATTCGTGAGAATGGGCGAGCCGCATCTACAATGCCGCTTAAGGCGGCTTGGTGCACACATGCAGCTATGCGTGCCAGCTCCCATATTCTATCATGATATGTGGCGTATTATGGTGCCTTGTCCCATCATCATGAGATTTCAATCTATTTTGGACAACAGTTACATTAGGGGGCATTTGAACGTATTTTGGGCCTCTTACTAATGAAGAAAGTATTTAGCAACGGACCAATAGGAATAGAGGATTGTGCACATTTGGTCTCCTTTGAATATAGGGAGGGAGACTAGGCTGTAGGGAGGGGGACTAGGCTTTCAGTACTAAAAATTACACTTGTCCCTTTAAAAAAGTAGGGCGTTTAGGGTAGGTATGGTCCCACCATTTTTTGTGGCTCAAAAAATCCTTAAAATTTTGAAATTTTTGAGATCCCCCCAAAACTCACTTTTCCCCCCAAAAACCCATCTCAAATTTCATCGTAGTCAAAAAATTTCATTTTCAAGTCTGCTTTCCCTTTCTCTTTCATCTTTATCTCATTTGCCCAACCCTAATGAAACCATCAAAGCCCAAAACCCTAAACTTTCTCCTCCATCTTAATCTCCCTCCCTTCTCGGAGCTCCATCTCTTTCATCTTCAAGGCTCCCATAAAACCCTAGTCTGCACATCATCTTTTGATCTCTTTCCTTTTTACTCTTACCCTAACCTTTCTACTCTAGCTTCCAAGAAGATATGGCTGCACCAAGAAGACCAAAAGCCGAGATTGAGGAGATATCTCTGCATAACAAGAAGGACGATGATGGTGCTTGGGTGGGAGAGGCATTTCGTAAGAGCGCTTGAGTTTATCTACAGCCTGCTGTAATCAGCGGGTCTCATCGAGTTCGACGGGGCGAAATGTACTGCACCATTGGAAAGGTTGTTTACAGGATTCAAGAAGGCAAGTTATGGAAAACTAGTGGCCATGGTACAACATGTTTACACAACATGAGATATCCATCTTCGCCAACAAACTCAATTTCCATGCAATTGTAAGTATCGTGGGTAGAAAGGGGCATGCGAGATTTTATGACATAGATGTTTCAATCTAAGTGAACTTATTTCTTGTTTGCAGATATTTTTCCTTCAAACATGGTAGAGGAGCAGCCATTGGAAAGCCTTACTGGAACATTTCAAGCATTACATGCAGACATTGGTGAGGCAATGTTTTCTTGTAAAACAAGTGCAAAACTTCTTAAGGAAAAGGTCTTCTTTTATCGGCACTCCTATCTGGTGTCAAAGCAGGATGGTGGGTTTGGTAAACTACATATAATCACATCTCCACCCCTATCTTCTGTAGAATGGCCAATTCCAAATGCTTGGACTGTAATGGTCTCATGAAATCAAAGATGCTTTGTGATATACAAGGTCTTTGAAGTTTGCAAAGCCCTCTCGATCTGTGGGTCTTAGTTGGGTATGCCAATACATCTTTTTGCCAAGATGTTCGATCAATTTTGTTTCTCACAAACACCTACCATGTTTGTGTGCAAGAAGGTATTAGGTGATGACATGGTAGCCTTGCTTAGAGACCACTGGGAGGACTGTAGAAGGGATACATAAGGATGACACATTCAAGTGCAATATAGTAGAATCTAGTGTCTCATTTTGGTATCTCAAAGCTCATGCCACACTATACATACGCTTCTATTACGAGCGGTGGATGAAAAAGAATAGTTATTGGATCCCAATGCAGAGGCAGATGAACAAGTTGTTTTGCCTCTTGACATATGCTGTAAGATTCCTCCTCAGTCGAATAATGAATAAGCTTTACTTCAATCCATGTAACCATTCCCTGTTTCTGAATGCAAAAAAAATATTCTTTTTCCTTGTTTTTGCCTAGAGAGATGAAAAATTCTAGAGAGAGATAATTTAATATTAAAATATTTTTAGATATAAAAATTCTACAAATATCAAAAATATATTTTCCTAAAACATAAGTTCAAAATAAATTCTCCGAGGTGCATTAGGAATCAATTAAAAATGATTTAAAAGACCTTAGCCTAAGGGTCAAGATTTTATGGTCCAATTAGGGTTCCTATGGGGCTAATAAGATTAATCCAAGTGTTGGGATGAGATAAATCTAATGAATAAAAGAAAATACCCAAAAATGAGTAAATGCTCACATAAGATGAAGAGTTGACTGAGTACAAGGTTTATTAGTTAAAAATTAGAGATATTACTAAAAAAATGAGATATTTTAGAGAAATGATGAATCTTTGACACCTTGGTAAGGAAGGGGAGACCTTTGAGGTAGGTGCCTCCTTCACATGTGTGGGAGGGTTTTTAATTCAAAAATATTAAGATATTTTTATCTCTCCTCTCTCCCGGATCAAAATGGGAGCTAAATTGGTCTAAATCTTGTCCAAATTCAGCCAAACTAAAGTTGAAAAATTCTAGAACTTAGTTCGACTAAATTAGTGGCCTCCCTCACCTATAAATAGACCCTCATTCTTTTTTATTCTCATCTGTGAACTATACCATGCGAGTATTACATTAAAATACTCATATTTTCTATTATCCCTTAAAAATCCTCTACTTCTGGAGAGATTGGAGCTTCTCTCTCTCTTCAACAATCCTTGGAGCTTTCTTCTCAACATACTAAACCAATTGATTGGTTGGGGGCTTCCTTCTAAGATAAATAAGCAAGCCAAATCTAGAGGTAAGAAGTAATTTCATGGTTTTCATTAATATTCTCAAAAGATTTCACTTCTTAATCCCTCTCAAGCTTGAAAAGTCTCAAATTAATTGTTTTCAATGCAAATCAAGCTTTCTACAAGAATTCTAATGATTAATCACAAAAAAGTTAGTATTTATGCTTAATTAGATGGCTTTTTATGTATATCTCTCTCTCCCAAAAGAATAGTCATTCCTATGACTAATTCTTTATTCAAATCTCATTGATAAATTCTCAATTCAAAAATCAAACTCTATGCTAGTTAAGCTAGAGGTTAAGAAAATAGCTTTTTATGCTTTTATGCTAATAAAATTATGGTAAACTTATGATTTAATTCCATAAATTGGATTTAAGTCTAAAGATAGTTATTCTATCATAATTGTATTACAAAGTCTTATTCTTTCTAGAAATATTGAAAACTATCAGTAATAGCAGAGCGAAGCTATGGTGAATTTTTTAGAAATTAATACATAACTCATTTTATGCATAATGTGAAAAGAGGACTTCCTACCGTATTTTAGCATTGGTCATCCTATGCTAAAAGAATGATTTTCATCGCATTCATGGAAAACTAATTTTTGGTATTTGTGCATAAATAATTAATTAAAGAAAAGAGAAATTTTTGGTATTTCTATTTTTATGCAAAAAGAGGAATTCCCATGATAATGGAGATCCATGTAATTAAATGGAAAAAGAGAAAATTTGATATATAAAAATAATAAATATTTTTATTTAAATTTAAAGAGAAATTTGAGCTAAATTTATTTTATTCATGAAAAAATTTTAATGATAAAAGAGGAATTCCCATGACATTTGGAATTCAATCATTTTAATGGTAAAAGTGGAATTCTTGGCATAATTGAATTAATGTATATTTTTATTTAAATTTACAGAGAATTTTTAGATAAGTTTATTTTATACATGAGAAAATTTAAATGATAAAAGAGAAATGCTCGTGACATTTGGGATTCAATCATTTATATGGTAAAAGTGGAGTTCTTGGTATAATTGAAATAATGAATATTTTTATTTAATTTAAAGAGAAGTTTTAGATAAATTTATTTTAGAATAAAAGAAGAATTTCCATGACAATTGGAATCCAATCATTAAATGAGAAAAAGAGAATTTTAAGCTTATTCAAAAAAATGGATATTGGTATTTAGTTAAAAGAAGAATTTTTATGGTATTTAAGTAGAGAAAGATTTGAATTAATTTTTGGTAACAAAAGAGGAATTTTTACCAAAATTCCACCTAGAGAATTGAAGTTGATAAATTAAAGTGGTAGAAAGAATATCTTTAGATATTTATGTGAATAATTCACCAAATTGATATTTTCCAAAATTAGATTAAATGGAAGAAGAGTATTTTTATAGAAATCCGATATTCTCATATAAAACCATTTCTTAATCTATTATGGTTAAGAAGGAATGAAATTCATAAAGTTAGAATTTTCTTACGATTAGAAGTTCAGTAGATGTTTATTTGAAGAAAATCCTTATTAGAACTAAACCGAATGATTTTGGTTAGACTACGACTATGAGAGGGACGGTCAATAAACTACTTGTCCATCTCTCGATCTGAATCAAACAAAAACTTCATGACCAATTCCAGTTCTTAATACAAAGAATAGACTACCATTGAATTAACCTAGTTTTTCCTTTATCGAAATCACCAAGAATCTAGTTGGACAGTCAGTCAAATGATGGATAGATTACCCTAATGAGAGATCAATGATTCTCATTATGAAAATATGGATTAAGGAAAAAGAGTTTTGGGGAACCAATCTCAAACCGGGAATTTTACTTGCATAGAACTTTTGTTTTCTTTTAAAGGATTGTTTTACGCCAGAATGCTGGAGGAAGCATTTGGTATGTGTTTTACTAAGAGGAGGCTCGTTTGCAAAATAGCTGGTGTGGGGAGTCGTCGAGGGATGTCGCTCGTAGAGCGGCAAAGCCTACCGAGGTCTTGACCAGTCTCGGTATGGTTAAAATGGTGCGTTTCTAGTACAATGGGCGAGGATCGACGAAGTGGTCCTTGAGTGAAGTGCTAGTGTGACATGAAAAATTGATATCTTTCATTTTCAATTTTTGTGCATATTTTGATGGTTTCTCAATGGTAGTAAGGTGGAAGCTTGTCCAAGAAGATTGCGGCGCCCACAATGAAATAACGGTGTGGTGATATGACGGCTTGGCGGCTACCCCGATAACAACATTCTATCTTCAAATATAATGGTTTTACTTGATTTAGGGTGCACACATTGTAAATGCCACAAGTATGCTTGATAAATACTTTGGTATGGTAGATAGGCTAGTGATGTGGAAAATAAAAGTGGGCCTTCATGCTCACATGGATTTTAATTGTATTATTAATATGGTATTCACCATAAGGCTACAAGTTGGGGAGTGTGGAAGGCATGTGGAGGAGTGTGTGTAGGTGCATACTTGGGAAAGATTCTTCTAGAATGCCTACATGGAAGAGGAGAATTCCGCCATGTGTAAGTGGGATCTCCACCTACACGCCACTTAGGCTTGGCTATTATCTCATCACACTCTCAAAGTCAAAAAGTCTTCAATTTAATAATCAATAGAAGACTTAGCCTAAGAGGACAATTGATGGTGACATCTACCCTTATGTCACTGAAGGGTTGAAGATTTTTATGTTGTAATTTGTAACAATGGAAGAGAGGGTGATTCTCCACCTATAAAAGGAGCCCTCCTCTCCCTTTTAAATCAAGGAATGAGCCTCCTCAATTGAGCATTTTGTGCATTGTTGCCATTCTCTTATCTTTCAAACCCCTATTCAAACACTCTCTTTATATGTGAATGTCTCATTTAGCATTAGCTCCTCATGCTTAACCCAATTTTGGACCTCTTTGATGATTCATGATAAGTGGGATAAGGAGTTATTATCTTGGTGGGCCTGTGACTTCTCAAGGTAGCCCTTGCATTATTGCCGCCCTCCTTTGGAGGTACCAATGGTTTTAGCGGTAATGAGCATGCGGAAAGACTTTGGGGACCATAGGTAAATCTTTACGATTGTCCGCTGAGCAATGTTAACCCTTACCCTCTAGCTTGAATCATGAAGGAGATGAAAGGCAAGAGGCTATGTGAAAATTGAGGTTTCATGCAAAGAGAGGGAAGTGCAGTTTTTGTGGTCCAATACCCAATTTTCAACCGGTAATTACTCATCACCCCTCGGGTGTTGGTTTCTTAAATTGATTATATGGCTAGGAAGCTCTTTATATGCTCTTTCCACTCATGTAACTAATTTCTTAATCCCTTACTTCATTGATGATTAGAATTTCTCCCAAATTTGCTAACTTTTAGGCGAATTTTGGCAGTTTTATAGTCTTGTAGTAAAATGCTCATAACTTTTCGCTCGGTTGTCCGTTTTTGAAAGTTTTTATATGGACGCGAAGCTCTCTTCAAGCTCTACGCACCTATATAATCTTTTTTTTGCACAGCCTATATGGATTTAAAACTGCAATTCTCTGTGTATCTCTATTTTTATAGAATTTTGGCAGTTTTATAGTCTTGCAGTAAAATGCTCATAACTTTTCGCTCGGTTGCCCGTTTTTGAAAGTTTTTATATAGACGCGAAGCTCTCTTCAAGCTCTACGCATCTATATAATGCTCTCTTACACAGCCTATATGGATTTAAAATTGCAATTCTTTGTGTATCTCTGTTTTAATAGCTTTTTGGCCATTCTTTCTTCTTAATCATGATTAATTTCTCCTAATCTCTTATCAAAAGGCAAACCCCATGTGTCTTATCCTCTTATAAGTGATTGCTATATTCTTTTGCTTTAATATGTTCCGTCCAAATCTCCCAATTCAAACGGATGAACCTTACCAACATTCCCCGTATGTTTTCGTTCACATAATCCTGAGTCGGAAGATTTTCTTCCAACAAAGAATCGCCCTCTTGTTTGGAGCTGCAAGACTGGCAGAAATTCTTACTTCTCCAGAGCCTTTCATCTTTCCTTCCATGAATTATGATCTCACCTTTGATGTGTATATCTTTATCTTAACCTAGGGAGAGAAAGGGAGGTGAGGAGGCTGTGAGGTTTCATACAAGTGTGTTTTGATTCTGAGAAGTGACCAAAGTCCAAACCCCAACTTCGTGTCACATCTTTTGGTGGAGGCGGCGGGCAAGTTTTATTTAGAATTATTCTATTTCAACATCAAGGTCCCACATGATTAAAGGAAAGTTATTTTGAAACAAGTAAATTTTCCTTGTTGCTACTCATCTTTTGGTGCAAGATGTTCAACATTCCGGTGTTCCAAGGATCGGAAGGAGAAGACCCGGGGAGTTATCTCCGAGAGTTTAATCGAGCATGCCGCTTGACGGGTTGGTCTATGAAGGAGAGGGCAGAAATACTCCCAGATTTCTTGGAGGGTGTAGCCTTAACTTGGCATGAGGCTTTGCCAGAGGAGTCCAAGAATGATTGGGAAAGGTTGACCAAAGCAATGAAGGAGAGATTTGGGACAGTGGAGTCGCCAAATGCTTTACTATTGCAATTGGATCAAATTTTTCAAAAGGATGGAGAGTCAGTTTCTGCCTTTTCAGTGAGGTATGAAGCCTTATTCATCAAATATCAACAAGCTGCTTTACATGTTGTTGCTTCTTCTTCTTCACCTTCTATGGAAGATTCAAAAAGTTCTTTAGCAATGGAGCACCTTAAGATGAGCAAGTTTATCAGGGCCTTGGATCCCCGCTTGCATGGAAAAGTTCTTAGCAAAGATCCCACTAGTTTTAAAGAGGCCCTTCGTATTGCTTTGAAGAAGGAGGCCACTCTTCATATTGAGTCCACATTCCAATCTTCTCCAAGTGTGCCAACCCCACCACAAGTAGAGATAGCCTCAACATCTCAGTACAAGCTCCATCCTTGGATCATAACATTGCACAACTTATGGCAGAATTTGCTGATTTGAAGTTACACTTAGTGAAGAGGAGAATTCTGCCATGTGTAAGTGGGATCTCCACCTACACGCCACTTAGGCTTGGCTATTATCTCATCACACTCTCAAAGTCAAAAAGTCTTCAATTTAATAATCAATAGAAGACTTAGCCTAAGAGGACAATTGATGGTGACATCTACCCTTATGTCACTGAAGGGTTGAAGATTTTTATGTTGTAATTTGTAACAATGGAAGAGAGGGTGATTCTCCACCTATAAAAGGAGCCCTCCTCTCCCTTTCAAATCAAGGAATGAGCCTCCTCAATTGAGCATTTTGTGTCATTGTTGCCATTCTCTTATCTTTCAAACCCCTATTCAAACACTCTCTTTACATGTGAATGTCTCATTTAGCATTAGCTCCTCATGCTTAACCCAATTTTGGACCTCTTTGATGATTCATGATAAGTGGGATAAGGAGTTATTATCTTGGTGGGCCTGTGACTTCTCAAGGTAGCCCTTGCCTTATTGCCGCCCTCCTTTGGAGGTACCAATGGTTTTAGCGGTAATGAGCATGCGAAAAGACTTTGGGGACCATAGGTAAATCTTTACGATTGTCCGCTGAGCAATGTTAACCCTTACCCTCTAGCTTGAATCATGAAGGAGATGAAAGGCAAGAGGCTATGTGAAAATTGAGGTTTCATGCAAAGAGAGGGAAGTGCAGTTTTTGTGGTCCAATACCCAATTACTCATCACTCAGGTGTTGGTTTCTTAAATTGATTATATGGCTAGTGTTGAAATTTGAGCATAATGATGAGCTATGGTGGATCATACACTAGAATCAACATGATTAACAAAGTGATTAAGAAATGATTAAGATGTAATTAGTGAATAATTAGCAAATAGATTAATGTAGGCATGGATACTCAAAAAACCAGCAAATTCTCATTAGGGCTATGCCTCAATTTATAGAGTTTACGTCAAGCATCAAATCCCATTGATTTCTCCATGATTTACTCCCAGAATATCTCCACCTTTTGCCTGATTCTCTCCACCTCTTCTCTTTTCCCTGAATATCTCCCAGAATATCTCCACACTCCTAAATTCCCTCATGCTACCCTTTATTCTCTCCCAGTAGATTCTTCTAACCTTTTCACAGGTTCTTTCACAATTACATCTCCTCTTTTACAGCCTCTATCCAAGAGCTTGTTCCCACACACCCTATTCACTTGTATTTTCAACACCTCCCCTCAAGTGAATACTCCTAGTACACCTAGACCCTATACCAAGTTTGCCTCCCCTTACTTGATAGTCCGCGACCAATGTCTACTCCTCCCCTCAAGTTATCTCAGCACACCTGGACCCTGTATCAAGTTTCTTTCTTACTTGACAGTCCGCGACCAGTGCCTCAAGTCCCTAAACTCCATAGTCCTTGACACACTCTCTCTCTATGTGTCCAAGGCTACTATAAGTGCCCGCGACCTTGACTAAAGTGCTCACACATACATCTACCACGTGGCCTACATCATCTCGGTGGCTCAGAGGTGGTTTTACTTTATTGGGGCAGGTTACATTGGGTTGTGGGGTCTCTCTCTCTCTCTCTCAGAGATTTTCATATGGCTCCTCACTCTTTGGAGCCTCACATCTTCTCTTGTCTTCACAGTCTTCTTGTCGTGGCAGCATCTCTCCACGCGTCTGTCTGTTCTTTCAGTCTTCTTGGGGCAGCTTCTCTTCTTCTGGCAGCTTCTCTTCTCGTGTCCACGTCTTCCTTCAGCTTTTCTTCTTGGTGTGGATCCTCTTCTTGGAAAGAGATATTCTTCTTCTTTCATGGCTGGGGCCATGAGCTCGTCTGTCAGGTCATTTTGCTCCATGTGAGCAACATGTTTCAATGTTTTGCTGACAGTTCCTTTGGGCTTTTTATGTTTATCTTGTATCATTATGCAATGCAAACCCAAATTTATGCGGGAGGTCTTACCTCTTGCCTTAATCTGGACAAGGGTAGTGTCTGTTCCCATTTTTACACTGATAAAATGTGCCCAATACATAATGCGTATAGCATTCATTCTCATGCACATTCCCAAATGCAACTCTGGCTGTGAATAATCTTGATTTTGAGTGAGATTTACAGGCATTTACCAAGGGTTAAATGCAATGATGATTTTCACAAATTTATCAATACAATTTTACCAGAAATTACATTAAATTAAGGGTAACCAATTTGTACGGGATGGTTGGAGTATCAAACCAACTCCGATTTGTAATCTGAAGCTTTAGGGATCTATATCAGATACCTAATGGTTAATTTGAACCCTCAATTGCACCAAAGTACAGTGATTAGCACTGATTAATCACTGATTAACAAATTAATGCTCTGTTTTGTGTGCAAAAAACAGAGTATGCGGGGAGTCCAGATCTGGTGCCTTCCACTTCAAATGAGCTCAAATGCTTTCAAAGGCATCAATAGCAATGAGTCTTGTAGAGGATTAAGCCAAGAAACACAAGATTTGACCAAATAATGAAAGCTTAATCTTTTCTTTGGGGAGTGCTGCTATGACTTGGAGTAGCAAGAAGCAGCCTACGGTTGCTCTATCCAGTACAGAGGCCAAGTACAGAGGAGCTGCTATGGCAGCATGTGAGGTAGCTTGGTTGAGAAAGCTACTTGCAGATTTGGGTCTATCAGTGGATAGACATGTTGTCATTTTCTGTGACAACATTAGCAGTATACAGTTGGCGAGGAACCCAATCTTTCATGCTCATACGAAGCACATAGAGGTCCACTACCACTTCGTCAGAGAGAAGGTCTTGGCAGGAGATCTTGACCTTGTTTATGTCAGCACAGAGGATCACGTAGCTGACATCTTCACCAAAGCATTGGGTACAAAGAAGCTCCGCAGATTCAGGGCTTCACTTGGTGTACATGAGATGGAGTTGAGCTCGAGGGGGAGTGTTGAGATATCGAGCTCGTCTAGTGAGGCGGTGGCCACTGATGACCCGCCTGGGGGATAGGCCTCACACTTACACCACTGGCATGGTTGGTGAGATCATGGGAGATATGCGGCCAGTGGGATGACAGGCTGTGTGACAGCCATTCTAGAGACTAGCATAGTTATAGCGCCAGCTCATTTAGTCGGGTTCACACTATAGAGAACCCGTGTATGTATTTGGTTGAGTACCTTTCATATTGTGTGTACTCTTATTCTTGTATATGGTGTGTTGAGTGTTGAGTAGAGAAGAAGAAGATTTTCAGCCTCTCACCTTGTGTGTTCTCTATTAGGGTTTTGTGAGTGTGTGTGTGTGCTTGCAAGAGCTCAAGCTCTCTTCCCTCCTGCATCTTTTCACTAAGGCCTTGCAGTCTATTACTCCATACGAAGCTTGGCATGGCAGGAAGCCTTCTATTGGTCACTTGCGTGTCTTTGGTTGCTTGGCCTATGCTTTAGTGCCTGTGCAACAACGCAGAAAATCGGATGATAAGGCTGTTAAATGCATTTTTGTTGGTTACAGTGCTCAGAGCAAGGGTTACAGATTGTATCATCCGCAGTCAAAGCGTATCTTGATTAGTCGAGATGTTGTTTTTGTGGAAGATGCTGTGCAGCCTTTGTTATCATGTACCAAAGAGACAGGTGTGAACTCACGGGATGTATTTGATACGTTGTTGCCTCTATTTACAGATGGGAATTCAAATGTAAGTCCTAATGAGGCAAATATTCAGCCTATGTAGATTTCAAACGACATCATAGATCAGCCTATTTCTGATGCAGATTTACAGGATATAATTCATGAGGATAGGGCTGAAAATGAGCAGGCTAGAGGTATGCCTAAATGGCTGGTGCAAACCTTGCGTGATAGTAAAATTGATGCACTTATATCTAGTCATACTCGTTTAGGTTTTCAGCATGCCTCTTATGCATCAGATTGTTATGCTTTGGCTGTGTCTAGTATGTGTGAAGAGGAAGAACCTCTTTCATTTGATGAGGCACAAAAATCAGAAAATTGGTTGGCTACAATGCAAAGTGAATATGATGCTACAATGAAGAATGGTACATGGTCTTTGTGTGATTTGCCTATTGGTAAAAGGCCATTGGTGGATGTAAGTGGGTTTTTAAGTTGAAACAAAAGCCAGATGGCAGTGTTGATCGCTATAAGGCTAGGCTTGTTGCAAAGGGTTATGCTCAAGAAAAGGGCATTGATTTTGATGAGACCTTTGCTCCCACTTGTCGTATGACTACCATTCGTAGCATTTGTGCATTGGCAGCTCATAATGGTTGGAATGTACATCAGTTGGATATAAAGACTGCGTTCTTGAATGGAGATTTGCATGAGGAGGTGTATGTATCGCAGCCTCGTGGTTTTGTTCAAAGAGGGTAGGAAAACAAAGTGTGCAGGTTGAAAAAGGCTTTATATGGTTTAAAGCAAGCTCCACGAGCTTGGTATGAAAAGATACATGCATATTTGACTGCACATAGTTTTCAGAATAGTCCAACAGAAAGCACTTTGTATGTTAAATGTGTGGATGATGTACATCTAATCATTGCTCTCTATGTCGATGACATGCTGCTCACAGGACCAAATGAGAGTCATATTGCTGATTTTAAGGCTGATTTGAATGCCTCTTTTGAGATGTCAGATTTGGGACATTTGCATCATTATTTGGGGATACAATTTAAGCAGTGTGATGGAGGTATTGCTTTGTGTCAGACAAAGTATATTGAAACATTGTTGCGGAGATTTGGCCTTGAAGACTGCAAGCCTATTGCTACTCCAATGGAGACAGGTTTGAAGTTGAGTCTTCATGATGCTGGAGATCACTTTGATGTCACACTCTATCAGACGTTGGTTGCCTCATTTATGTATGCATTACGAGGCCGGACATTCAATTTGCAGTCTCACAGGTGAGCAGGTTTATGCATAGCCCAGGGTCTCAGCATTGGAAGGCAGTTAAACGCATCTTTCGTGGCACCATACATCTTGGGTTGTTTTATCCCAAGGGGAGATCGTTGTCGCCAAATTTACATGCCTTTTCGGACTCAGATTGGGCTGGTTGCTATGACACAAGAGTGTCCACAAGTGGTTTTTGTTTCATGCTCGGTAGCTCATGCATATCTTGGTTGAGCAAGAAGCAACCTACTGTGGCCACTTCTAGTTGTGAAGCTGAGTACAGGGCAGCTTTCACAGCTACGGTTGAGTGTGTGTGGCTCAGACGGCTTATGGCTAATTTGGGTGTTGGACAGGAGTCTGCCACCTCTATCTACACTGATAGTCAGAGCGCATTGGCAGCTGCGAGAAACCCAGTTTTTCATGCTCGCACAAAGCACATTGAGGTGCATTATCACTATGTCAGGGAGAGACTCTCAGCAGGAGAGATCAGCTTGGCCTATGTGCCAACACAGGACAATCTCGCCGATCTTTTCACAAAGGCGCTTCCTCGTGAGAAGTTCGAAGCTTTCCGCAAAGCTTTGGGCTTGCTCCCCTTTGTGGATTGATCTCCTTCGGGCATGGCACTCCCCTATACATGAGTGCCATCTCTCGTTCACACCATCACTCCCAAGGGGGATTTGTTGCCATATACATAGGCAGTGATGTGTGTGAACACACTTAGGACCGCCGGGGCACTTTTTCCCTCTTTAGGAGGTTTTTTCCCCCGTCTTGTATATACGCCCATCATTCTAGGGCTAACTTATCTTTGTACATTGACACAATCTAATACACTTTGTGTTGTGTGCATTCTTGCTTCTTCTTCTCCAAGCGTTGTGTGCTTTCCTGCAACCCTAATTCCAACATCGATGGTAATGGATATGGAAGTTAGTAACTCCACTAAACACAAGAACTTAAGAAAAAGCCACAAGAGCCTTCTCAACTAGACGTCATAAGAGATGCCAAGAACCTTCTCAACTAGACGTCATAAGAGATGCCAAGAAAACCAAGGTAAAACAGGTGAATTACCCATTTCCCTATCCCAAAGGTAAAGCTGTTATAGTAGACCAACAAGAGCACATGTCCGAGAAATACATATTCACACAAGAACCTACTACAAATTCTATGGATTGGGTAATTCAATGGATGGAGCAAGAGCTGATATGTTCCATAAAGGAGCTACAAGAGTTACACCAACATAGTTCCTCTACACCCCGAGCTTCATCCAGATATTCTTGGGCCTCTCCCATGATGTAGCATATCAGGCAAGCTAACCCTAATGATCCTCCCACACAACAGACCCTAGAGAACTAACTAAGTAACACTCTCTCTAAGAAACCCCAAATTCACCACCGTGATTTTGTAGAATCACGTTATGTTACTTCTTCCCATCATCAACTTAGAGGACTAAAATCAGTTACCAAATACATTAAGACCCAGCTTGAATCCCCTAATGGCCATACCCTCATTATCGTGTCACCATGATTTTGGTTAAATCACAATAGTGATTTCTACCACCTTTAGTAGAGTCATGCTCTAAACTGTTATAAAACTCACCTTTTTTGAGCCTTGGTAGTGTTTTATGCCTGGAAATGAATGAATTAGATCCCTTTTTACACTTTCACTCGACGTGATTATCTAACAATCACGATGGAGAGATCACAGTCGCTCGTGAATGACAAAATCACGTCGAACGTTGGTGTGATCTCATGGTACAAATACCAAAACCAAAATTAACTTGGGCCACGTGTTAAAAGCATTAATCCACTAGCCCCCGTGATCCCCTTGGCTTTAAATAGGCAATGTTTTTCTATTTCTATCACAATTTTCAAGCTTTATTCAACTTTTGTCTTCTTCTTGAAGTTCTTCATTGCACATGCATCTTCCTCTTCCTTGGTTGTTTGCACATTTTTCTCCACTAGCACCACCCATTTTAGGTAGGACTCATGGTCCTTTTTCACTTGCTCTGTATTCTTGAAAATGGTAGAACAACGTAATCATCTAACCGGTGGGTATTTTCCTTCCACTTCAATGTTTATTTAAATATCCTCATGCTTTCTATCCCAAAATAAATGATCACTAACTCTTTGCACTCCTCTCCATCAATCACACACATGGGCTAGCTACCGTGATTGTGCACTCTCAGTCATGGGCCCTAGAAACTGACTGTAAATCACGTTACTCCCACCATACTAAAAATTAACCACTCAATTGAAACATTCAAGTTTCCAATGGCAATATTTGATAGTTGATTACATCCCATGTCGACTGTGATTTGACAATTTGCGAAATCACGTCTTGTGTCTAACACGTCATCGATCACAGTGCCATGTCATCAATCACGAGAAAAAAAATGATGATGTGATTGCCACATCACCGTTTATGATGTAATAGTCACATCACCAATCATGCCACCCAATCACAACATGATTTCTATGTCATCTCTGCATGTCCCCATGGCTTGCACAATCATGGATTTTAATTCTTCAAGCCCACACTTCAATCTTCATTTACAAGCCTGCTCCCATGTTTTGCTACTCTAAACAATTGCAATACTAAAGATTGTCACATCATGACTTTGAAGTATGCTAAATCACGACAATGTGACTGGAAAAACAAAGAATTTTTTTTCCCTTAACAAATTCTTCACCATTTTTATACTAACATATAATTCTAACATCTAATATTTAAGAAATCATGATGCTCCTACCAGTTAGTAGACTAATCAAAGTTCTGTGTTTTAGCATTATGGTAGGCAAAGAGACCCACCAAGACCCACCAAGACCCTCTATATAAGGAACCAGGCTCATCAAATTTCTCAAGGGGAGACGGAAGGACCCCAAGAAAAAGTCTAAGGGGAAAACCAAGCAAAAGAACAATTACCTTAAACCCCTAATGGATACGCGTCAAGGTACCATCATAAACCACACAAAGACAGTGGGAAATGAGAAAGTGTGATTCTAATATCACTCCCCCCTAGCTATATGCAATTGGTGCATGACTCCATACTAGTGAAGACAAAGCTAGAGAAAACAACGCTCAAAAACCTAGCTGAGGCAATCCAGTGCTGGGAGGTAGAGTTACTGGCTTCATACCAACAAGGCACAAAACGGGGCATGGTAACAAGAGCCGATGGCACCAAAATGCCACTTTTGATTTCAAAGAGGTTAATCAGAGAGGCACTCCACCTACCACTCGGCCCAAAATCTAGATCCTTTTCCAAAAAGTTTGACTTTTCAGACATTTACCCACCTACCAAAGTGAACAACAATGGAGAAAATTTCAGAGCTCTCAAGGATCCAAAGTTGGAAAAGGCTTGCCAGGGTAGCCAACTCAATGATCATGTAGGTGAAGCTAGATTCTGATAGATATAACGGCATGGACGTGCGTAAAGTTTATCATGTGCACTAGGGTGAACAAGATGATTGGGCTAGCATGCTCCATTGGGACTTTACCCACTACCTCACCAAACATGGCAGTAAGGTAGTAAACCCATATCTCTTCACCCAGATCTTAGGCCATGTTGCTAGTGTCCCATTTCCAAATGCTCTGCGTAAAGAACCTGAAGTAATCCCCATGACATCAAAAAAGTTACAAAGAGAGCTAGTAGAAGGAACCACAATCCTAGAAGATACCAGATGCCTACTGGGGTGGTGTAGATTGGTGTAAGCTCTCCAAAGAAACCCCCATTGATACTGGAGTCCTATTGCCGGATGCTTTGCATGAAGAACCCGAAGTAATCCCCATTGCATCGGAAAAGCTACAAAGAGAGATGGTTGAAGGAACTGCAATCCTAGAAGATACCATGAACCTTCTAGTGGCATACATTAGTGTAAGCTCTCCAGAGAAATCCCCAAAGAAGTGGTTCAAGAGCACACCTCTCAACCCTCATTCTATTTCCCCAACTACATCAACTCATGCTAAAGGCCAAGAAAGCACCCGAGCAGCAAAAGTCCCAAGCCCACCACCACCATCTTCTCTAGCACCACAGGAACCAAAAGTGCATGTAGATGTCACAGGGCCAAGCATGCCTAGCCAAGAGCTAACCATGGCAGATGAGGCCTAAATCCATCCACTCATCTTTTCTCTCCCATACCATCAAATCCCATTTGTTCCACCTAGGGAGCTAGTGGACCCATGTGAGCTAGAGGACCTCATTGCATGAGTCCAAACCTGTGCCTCCCTCCAACCTTCCTCTTCCAAAAAACATGCAAGAGAGACAATGTGAGGATGCGAACACTATAACCAAGTGACCAAAAAGAGAGGCTCCCAAAGAAATCAAGAGTGTTAACCAACTATTGGTTAACACATTCCTATGACAACTATGTCCAAACCTGTGCCTCCCTCCAACCTTCCTCTTCCAAAAAACATGCAAGAGAGACAATGTGAGGATGCGAACACTATAACCAAGTGACCAAAAAGAGAGGCTCCCAAGAGTGTTAACCAACTGTTAACACATTCCTATGACAACTATGTCCGTACACTTATATAATGGGTGCCCATACTATATTGTAAATCCCGTCATTTGATGAGGGAAACACCCTAAAGACACTCCCAAGTATTGAGCTTCGAAGGACAAACAAGAGCACCTTGGTCAATTGGCCAATCCATAGAGAAAAGCCTTGTAACTATGTTTTGGGTGCCCCAGGTCACTTACTCTCGCAGCCTAGTGGGAAAAGGCTTGGAATAATAAAAGCCAATTTCTCTTCTTTGTAACTCATTCTCCCATTTGTGCAATAGAAGTGGAGTGTTCTCTCTCTCCCTCTCTCTTGCAACTCTAATCTAGCATATGTGGTGTGCTTAGGGTTAGGGTTTGGGAGTGATTAATGCTAATCACTTATTCCCTCTTGCTCTCTCTCTCTCTCTCTCTCTCTCTCTCTCTCTCTCTCTCTCTCTCTCTATTAGGCTAACCAACGCGATCCTCTTCCACGGAGATCCCACACAATCTTTGCGAGAGAGTTTGCATTGCCTATTGGATTAGAGCAACCGTCTGAGTGTGACAACGAGTGCGGGAGGATGGCAGTGACAACTCAAGCGGCTACGGTGGAGCTCTTGAGCCATGCTCGAGCTCGGAGGATAGGAAACTTACCATGACACATTAGGGTAGGGTTTCCTTAACAAAGATCTATACAAGCCACTCTACATGCAGTGTAGGAAATGGATGCGACAACAAATCGGCTGGTAGTTCATGAGCTAGAGAAGGGCCTCTTACACTGCTTACATCCAAAGTACACCCATGTAGAGGAGTACCTAAAGCAAGGGGAATGGGAGGACTACAAGATGGATTCCTACCTGTTTGACCTAAATATCTTCTCTACCCAGATAATGGAGCACAACTTTCACATGCAAGCCTCTACCAATCACATATCAAATAAACAGACAACTTACAAAGTTCCCAAGGACCCAGACCTAGGTGGTCAGTGTCACTCTAAACTATATATATATGTGTGTGTGTGTGTGTGTGTCGTAGGCTAACTAATGTACATAGCATTGATTTCATCATTACTCTTAGTCTAAACTATATATATATGTGTCCTAGGCTTACTAATGTGCATCACAGTAATGGCATTATTACACTTAGCTCGATCATCTCTTCTTTACATTGTATAAATGAGTGCATTAATAGATATATATTAAGTGCCAAGACTTTACTGTTGGAAACCCTATCCAAATAGGCAAAATGAATTAGAGTAAGTCTCCCTATTTAACCACCATAAATGGGGTTAACACATGCTAAAGTGTACGGACCATTATTGACACATATCCACACATGGGGATAATTAGACTCTACTCTTGGAAATCCTATCCAAATAGCCTACATGCTAGAGTAGACCATTATCCACACATGGGATAGTTAGGCTACTTTAATCTTGAAACCACACTACCAAATATACTACACGTTAGAGTAGACCATTAGCCACACATGCGATAATTAAATGATTTTGTACAAATAACTTACATATAATAATTGGCATACTACCAAATAGGCTACATACTAAAGTAGAACATCATCCAAACATGGGGTAGTTAGACTTTACTAGGCTCTTAGAAACTCTATCCAAAGTTTATGGGGCTAAAAAATACGCCAAATGGGCATGGAAGGTGTGGAAATTGAATTATTGCAATCTGAAGTTATAAGGATCCTTATCAGATACTTAATGGTTAATTTGAACCCTCAATTGCACCAAAAAATAGTGGTTAGTGTTGATTAATCATCACTGATTAGCAAATTAATCCTCTGTTTTGTGTGCAAAAAACAGAGTATGTGGGGAGTCCAGATCTGGGGCCTTAGAGTTCAAATGAGCTCAAATCCTTTCAAGGCCATTAATAGCAATTAGTCTAGTAGAGGATTAAGCCAAGAAACATAAGATTTGACCAAACATTGAATGCTTAATCTCTGTTTTACCAAAGTCACCTGTAGATTTGATGAAGAGCTTGGATCTCACTGTAGACTTGATCAAATAAAAAGCTGTCTTCACTAGCTTGTAGAGCACCCTTGAAAACTCCTAGGGCCAAGAGGAATTAGAGCCATTGAATCTGGTGTAGACAGGATCTCATATTTTCTTCAGAAAATAGGCGTTGGAAAAAATACAAATTTTGCAGCTTGCGTTGGTGGTGTGCTGGTTTGTCTTGATGGGCTGAAGCACAAGGCTTGTGGCTATGTGTGGCTAAAGTGGTTTGGGCCAATTTTATGTATGAAGGGAGAGAGAGCTCCTCCACCAGCTCGGGGTACAGAGGCTAATTAAAAAAGAGGTAAAAAAAACTTAATTATCTACTAATCCTCATTAACTAAGTGATTAGCAAGATAATGGGCTCATAAATTTGATGGATTCTAGGCTACAATTTGCAGCAATTTGATGAGCTATGGTGGATCAAATGCTATAATTAACATCATTAGAAAAGAGATTAGATGATAATTAAGATATGATTAGTGAGCAATTAACTGATAGCTTAATGTAGGCATGGATAATCAAAAACTAGCAAATTCTCATTAGGCCAATGCCTCAATTTATAGAGTTTACATCCAAGCATCTAATCCCACTGATCTCGTCCTTGATTCACTCCACCTCTTTTGCTTGATTCTCTCCACCTCTTCCCAGAATATCTCCACACCTCCTAAATCTCCTCATGCTACCCTTTATTCTCTCCCAGTAGATACTTCTCACCTTTTCATAGCTTTTCTCACATTTACAGATTCTCTTTTATAGCCTCTTGCTAAGGGCTTATTCTCGCAGACACCCTATCCACTTGTATATTTCAACATCCTTAGGAAGTTAGTAAGTTGTATGTTTATTCAATATGCAATTGGTAGAGGCTTGCATGTGAAAGTTGTGCTCCATTATGTGGGTAAAGAAGATATTTAGGTCAAACAAGTAGGAATCCATCTTGTAGTCCTCCCATTCCCCTTGCTTTGGGTACTCCTCTACATGGGTGTACTTTGGGGGTGTACTTTGGATGTAAGCAATATAAGAGGCCCTTCTCCAGCTCATGAACTATGAGTCGCTTTTTGTTGTCGTATCCATTTTCTACACTGCATGTAGAGATCTTTGTTAAGGAAAACCTACCCTAATGTGCCGTGGGAAGTTTCCTATCTGTTGAGCTCGAACGTGGCTCAAGAGCTCCATCGTAGCCGTCTCAATGTCATCCTTGCGCACTAGTTATCACACCGAGACAGTTGCTCTAATCCAATGGGTGATGCAAGATCTCTCGTGAAGATCATGTGAGATCTCCACGTAAGAGGATCGTGTTGGTTAGCCGAATCGAGAGAGAGAGAGAGAGAGAGAGAGAGAGAGAGAGAGAGAGAGAGAGAGAGAGAGAGAGAGAGAGAGAGAGAGAGAAGCAAGAGGGAACAAGTGATTAACAGTAATCACTCCCAAACCCTAACCCTAAGTACACCACACATGCTAGATTAGAGTTGCAAGAGAGAGGGAGAGAGAGAACACTCCAATTCTATTACACAAATGAAACTATTGAGATAGAGTTTGTATGCCAATAGAAACTAGGGACTAAATTCATAATGATAATGATAATTGGTAATTTATATGTAGAAGGGGATGATAGTACTTTTATAAAGCCTTGGATACGTGGGATGGACATGACTAGACCACATTGGTTTGTGATTGCAGTGACACTATTCATAGTGTAGAACTAGCCATCCTTTAAACAACTACTAGAGACTATTAAACAATTTCCACACCTCCCATTTCCCATTTGGCTTACCTCATAGTGCTACTATTCATAGTGTAGAACTAGCTAGCCTTAAAAAACTCATAGTGTAGAACTAGCTAGCCTCCCATTTCCCACTTGCTAGCCTTAAAAAACTACCATAGACTATTAAATAATTTCCACACCTCCAATGCCCATTGGTTTGTGATCATAGTACCACCGTGTAGAACTACCTTCAACAACTACTAGAGACTACTAAACAATTTCCACACCTCTCATGCCCATTGGTTTGTGATCATAATGCCACTATTCATAGTGTAGAACTAGCCGTAGAACTAGTCAGCCTTAAGAGTATTATTTGATACTCCAACCATTCCAT
This sequence comes from Cibotium barometz, assembly GCF_041138505.1. NCBI lineage: Eukaryota > Viridiplantae > Streptophyta > Polypodiopsida > Cyatheales > Cibotiaceae > Cibotium > Cibotium barometz. The sequence continues at coordinate 59,386,787 of NC_141050.1, read as the reverse complement.
ACAGATTTGTTACCCTTAGTTTAATGTAATTTCTGGTGAATTTATGCTGAATCATCACCTAAACACCAGATTGAGTTGTAAAAGGGTAGACACTGCTCTTGAATCTTGAAATTGGATCAAGAGGTAAGACCCCCTTCACATCATCATGAGTACGGCACAAGAGATAGCCAAATTTAATGGGGAGCAGTTTTACAGATAGCAGACAAAAACCATGTATTTGCTCATGAGGAAAAATCTGTGGGGGCTAGTTGAGGGAAGAGATGAATGCCTAGAGGAGGGTAAAATGAGTGGAAGAGCAAGAATGAGAAAGCATTAGGACTAATCGCACTCAGTTTAAATGATGAAATCATTCATCACATCACAAGGATACAATGGGCAAAAGATGCATGGGATGAACTCAATAAATTATTTGGCACTCAAGCAAAAAATTCAAAGATAAATCTGTTAATGCAATTCTACAAATTGGATATGAAGGAAAGTGAACCTTTAATCACAAACTTGAACAAATATAAAAGCATTAAGCAACAACTATCAGCCACCATTGGCAAAAATGTAGAAGATGATGAGGCACTAGCAGTGCTTCTGAAGAGTGTGGACAAAGGTGAATATGAAAACATTGTAGCAACATTAAAGAATGTACCTGAATTGAAGTTGCACAAGATAGAAGGAGCTCTACTAGAGCAAGAGACCAGAGTCAAAGAGAAGAAATGGCTGGACTCAACAACTGGAGAAGAAAAAGCATTCTTCACCCGAGGAGGATTCTCTCGAGGATGAGGATGAGGAAGAGACAGAGTAGGAGGAAGGACCTTCACTTGCCCCACAACTGTGGAAAGCCAGGACACATGGCAAGAGACTGCTACAGCAAACCTAGTGGAGAAGGAACGACATCGGCAAACTTCATGGAGGCTCCTAAGGAAGTGGAGTTAGATCATCTTTTCTAAGAGAGCGAGAGAGAGAAACCCCACAACCCAATGTAACCTACCCCAACAGAGAGTAAAACCACCTCTGAGAGCCACCGATGATGTAGGCCATGTGGTAGATGTATGTGTGAGCGCTTTAGTCAAGGTCATGGGCACTTGTAGTAGCCTTGGACACATAGAGAGAGTGTGTCAAGGACTATGAGTTTAGGGACTTGAGGCACTGGTCGCGAACTACCAAGTAAGAGGGAAACTTGATATAGGGTCCAGGTGTGCTAGGATTATTCACTTGAGGGGAGGTGTTGAAACATACAAGTGAATAAGGTGTGTGCGGGAACAAGCCCTTAGCAAGAGGCTGTAAAAGAGAATCTGTAAATGTGAGAGAAGCAGTGAAAGGTGAGAAGTATCTACTAGGAGAGAATAAAGGGTAGCATGAGGAGATTTAGGAGGTGTGGAGATATTTTGGGAAGAGGTGGAGGGAATCAAGCAAAAGAGGTGGAGTGAATCAAGGAGATATCAGTGGGATTAGATGCTTGGATGTAAACTCTATAAATTGAGGCATTGGCCTAATGAGAACTTGCTGGTTTTTTATTATCCATGCCTACATTAAACTATCAGTTATTATCCATGCCTACATTAAACTATCACTAATCATATTTTAATTATCATCTAATCTCTTTTCTAATAATGTTGATTCTAGCATTTGATCCACCATAGCTCATCACATTGCTGCAAATTTAACAAAGGACTCAGACCTAGGTGGTCGGTGTCACTCTAAACTATATATATATATATATACGTGTTGTAGGCTAACTAATGTACATATCGTTGATGTAAATATTAATCTTAGTCTAAACTATATATATGTGTGTTCTAGGCTAACTAATGTACATCACAGTAATGGCATTATTACACTTAGCTTGATCATATCTTTGTTACATTGTAATAATGAGTGCATTAATAGATATACATTAAGTGCCAAGAAACTGCTTGGGAAGCTAAGTTATAAAAAAGTAATGTTAAAATAATAGATCATATCTTTGTTACATTGTAATAATGAGTGCATTAATAGATATACATTAAGTGCCAAGAAACTGCTTGGGAAGCCAAGTTATAAAAAAGTAATGTTAAAATAATAGATTAATGATGCACATCACTCATAAATACTATGTTACATATATTTTTTAATCATTGTGGTGTGCATTAGAGCTGTCTCCCCAGTTAACCATAAATGGGGTTGACACAGGCTAAAATGGACGGACCATTATTGACACATATCCACACATGGGATAGTTAGACTTTACTCTTGGAAACCCTATCCAAATAGGCAACTTGCATTAGAGTTGTCTTCCCAGTCAACCACCATAAATGGGGTTAACACATGCTAAAGTGGACGGACCAGCATTGACACATATCCACACATGGGATAGTTAGACTTTACTCTTGGAAACACTATCCAAATAGGCTACATGCTAGAGTAGACCATTATGCACACATGGGTACCCACACATGGGATAGTTAGGCTACTTTAATCTTGAATCCACACTACCAAATATGCTACATGTTAGACTAGACCATTAGCCACACATGCGATAATTAGATGATAGTGTAGAGATAACTTACATATAATAATTGGCATACTACCAAATAGGCAACATACTAAAGAAGAACATCATCCACACATGGGGTAGTTAGACTTTACTAGGCTCCCAGAAACTATGTGGACAAAGTTTATGGGGCTAAAAGATAAGCCGAATGGGCATGGGAGGTGTGGAAATTGTTTAATACTCTTAAGGTCGACTCGTTCTACAGCTAGTTCTACACTATGAATAGTGGCATTATGATCACAAACCAATGGGCAGCACGAGAGGTATGGAAATTGTTTAATAGTCTCTAGTAGTTGTTTAAGGTAGCTCTACATAGTGGCACTATGATCACAAACCAATGGGCATTGGAGGTGTGGAAATTATTTAATAGTCTCTAGTAGTTTTTTAAGGCTAGCTAGTTCTACACTATGAATAGTGCCACTATGAGATAGTAGCACTATGAGATAACCCAAATGGGAAATGGGAGGTGTGGAAATTGTTTAATAGTCTCTAGTAGTTATTAAAGGATGGCTAGTTCTACACTATGAATAGTGTCACTATGATCACAAACCAATGTGGTCTAGTCATGTCCATCCCATGTATCCAAGGCTTTATAAAAGTACTACCATCCCCTTCTCCATATAAATTACCAATTATCATTATGGTTATGACTGTACTCCCTAGCTTCTATTGGCATACATTCCAAATCAACCATCAACAAAGGTTCCCTCCTAAGACCACTCATAGGATCACATGAGTGTGGGTCTTTTCCATCTATTGTACCATTTTTATAATACTATATTATTCTCTATCTCTATAATTATGTGAGTTGGGAGATTTAAAGTTATGTGTTGTGAAAGATCCTACTTATGCTGCCTATTTTATCCACACATTATATCTTCTTACAAATCAGATTTTATTAAATTAGAATCTCCTTAAAAGCTTACGAGTTCTATCTAGTAGTAAAGCCTACTAGAAATAATTAGCCTATATACCTTATTGATATTGATATAGCCTACACACCATAATTATTCCTTACAATTACAAATATAATTCTTTCTATACTAACTATGTAAATGAAAAAAACATATGCAAATGTAGAAAAATAAATTTATATTTAAATTGTAACCCCCTTATAGCATTTAATTCTTATGTCTAGGGATTTCAATCATGTAATTACAGAAACATTAACATGTTAATAATGTTCACCAAACCCGTTAATGTTAATTAACATTAATATTCGTGCTATTAATTTTTAGTCACTTGAAAACTCCCACTAGGTTCTCCTATCGTGATTTGATTCTTACTATTGGGACTTGTACACTCTTATCATGCTTCATGATAGTGATATTGTGGTGTCATAATGTGTGTAATAGGCAAGAATATTTGGCGTTAATATAGCCTATTATCATTGTGATCATGAACATGATATTAAGGTTTGTTAATAACATAGAAATTTCAAGTAATTACATAAATATTAAATCCCTGCCTATGTCGTTTAACCATAGTCTTTCAATTTAGATTCAAGTTATGAGTTTTAGTACTTTTATGGTTGAATTATGGTATTAGTATTAATTTATGAATATACTTCATTTTAATATGAATTTTACTACGTTTATGGTGGAATTGTGGTATTAGTGTTGATTTATGATTATGTTTTATTTTAATATGCCTTTTTCTACTTTTATTCAAGTTATAACTTTTACTACTTCTATGTATGAATGATGGTATTAGTGTTAATTTATGAATATATTTTATTTTAATATGAATTTTACTACTTTTATTCAAGTTATGACTTTTACTTCTTTTATGGTTAAATTATGGTATTGGTGTTAATTTATGAATATATTCTACTTTAATATGACAAAAAAATAATAAAACTATTCAACCTTATATGGAAAGTCCACATACCATATTTCACAAGGATAACAAGTTTAAAAAATATGCATTGTCCATTGTCATAACAACATCCCCTCCACCGATTTTTTTTTTTGGGGGGGGGTGGGAGATGCCTAATATTATATAAGGTAGCAAAATTCTTCAACCAAATGATTTTTCTACTTTTATAGAGCTACAAAAACTATACATGTATAAACACTTTTTAATTTCAAAACATGTACTAAGTTCATAGAAAGTGCATCTTTTAAATCTTAATATGTGTAGAAGGGGTTCTCTAAACATCACTTGAATGATTGTGGACCTATGATATATGGGGTTTCTATAAAATTAACACCCTACAAGCTACTACATAAAATGATAGTGATAGTGGGCTTGCAATTAGGATGTAAATTATTTAGACATTAGCACAATCACATCATGGTGTGGCATGCAATCTCTTAAAATTTGGGTAAGCGTTATCAACAGAGAAATCTCAAAGCTTTATGCTTTGATTTGATATCTTAACGTGTATGCTTTGATGTTGATCTTATCTTTTGTACATTAAACGGATTCACAATCTTGCCTTGATAATACAATTTTGCAAAAGAATTAGGATGGGGGTTAATTTCATGAGTGGGTTTCTTGGTGGATGAGATACCATAAACAACTAGAATGAAAAAAATACTCCAATGAGCATGAAAATCTATAGGTTATACTTAACAACATATAAATGTAATCACATACACTTATGACACAAGCCATATATTGTGTCGAAAACAAATTATAGATTTCAATTTTTGTAACATGTTGATTAGTGCATCATACTAGGATGAATGTTGATAAACCTTGTCTAGTCACTCATATCCATGCATATTATTTTGTAATTATTATCTCATTCACATGGATAGTTAGTTATATTGCAATCATTGTCTCTTTCACATGATAGTAGGTTATATTTCTTGAAAAAGTGTGCAAGCATCCATAAGAAAAAGGGATAAACTTTGGCATATTATAATATTATGTAGTGGAAAACCCTTAGGTTAGTTGTAGTGAAAACTCCTTAAAGAAAGAAGGACTATCCTTACAATAAACCAAACTAACACCGGGGAGTTAAGCGGGCGAGGTTTTCAATTGTGCCATCAACTTCCATAATTTGGAAAATTGTAAATGCTAGGAGCCTAGATAGAAATCAAGGATGGCCAATGGGCATTCAGCCTTGGATTTTGTGGGGGTTGGTTGGGGAGGGGGGAAACCAAGTCTATTGGTTTGACCTAGTTTGAAAATGGAGGATTGAGAGTGGTCTATGAAATCGCTCTAAGAGCTCTTCCTTTCCAAAATAAAAAGTGTGTTGCCTCACTTGACATGGTCTATGAAATCCCTCTAAGATCTTCCTTTCCAAAATAAAAAAGTGTGGAGGATTGTCACTTGATGAAATCCCACTAACATCTTCCTTTCCAAGTGTGTGCCATGCCTTTTTTTTCCTTTGAATCCCAAAGAGCTTTCACCTTAAGAGTCACGACTCTTTATCGACTCACAAAAGTAAATAGGAATATTTTTATTTATATAAAAGTCACAAAGGTGCAACAAGGAGAGCAATTTCACTATAATAAAAAACAGGTGCACTTGCAAGCAGCTGCATATTGCAGTCGTTCTCCTCCCTTTCAGTGATCCAATAATTGACACAGCTATGGCTCATATCCGCTTCATACCCATCACTGTGATCCGGAGGAACGCTACTCCGCTCCAAATAGTAGACATCACAGAGACAGTTGATGCGTTGGTTTTCACAGTCAGCCTCGCAGGTAAAGCCAATTTATTTTATTTGTAAAAATTGGTGAGCATAATACCTTACTAGACTAAATCAACATAGTGCTACTAGAAACCTTGTTGGTTTGAGACAGGATTCGTCGGCGATGGTTCCGGATTACAGGTGGAGATAAATGGTCGGGTGTTGTTTGTGACCGGCAAACAATTAAGGTGGCCGGCTGCTCGTCAGCAGCCAATGCTACCTGCTGGCCAGGAAACCGGCCATTGCACGTTTCAGCTGCCCAAGAGTGTGGACCCTGACCAGGCCAAGGCAAGCATCAAAAATGGGGTTCTTGTGGTCACCTTCCCTCGGTTGCCTCTCATCTGATCTCGGGTTCGCTATCGTGCGTCATGAGACTAAGTACCATGAAGACGAGCTTGAGGATATTCTGCGCGTTGACACTCTTATCTAATGGACATATTAGTATTTGACTCTTGCATCTGATTCGGCAGCGCTCTCTCTCTCTCTCTCTCTCTCTCTCTCACACACACACACACACACCCACCCACCATGCACGCAGTGGTTTATTTGCATCTACCTCCACAAGTATGACACATTCATTGACTGAACAAACTCCCCATCACCTTTCCACACACATTTTGGTTCTTCCTGAGCATTCCGGCTTGCCTCCTCTATTGATGGCCTTATGGGGATGCACTCCTCATCCTTACCACATAAGGCACCCAACGTAGAAAAATGGTATTTATTTGTTTATGGTAAATGGTATTTATTTGTTTATGGTACGGGTGGTTAATATGGGTGCCTTAGTTCAAAGTTAGGGGAAATAAATATTTTACTTTTGCCAAGGTTTTTTTGATAAAAAAACTAGAGAAAGCGACCGGTCGTATTCACTTGGCAGATCGATGTTGGAGAGGAGCTCGTGTCTAGAGTTTGCTTGGCAGATGAATGTCGGACGAGGAGCTTTCCTGGCAAGAGGATGGTGGGTAGGCAAAAGGACGGGCACCCTGGGAGAGAGGACACACGCTGTGTGAGAGGATCACGACAACCTTGGGGAAGAGGATCATGTTGGAGGTGTCGGTGGAGAAGGGAGACGTACAGAGAGGCTGGGGGAATGGAGAGAGCGAGAGAGAGAGGGTGCGAGGAAGGGAGAGCGCTAAGGTTAGAACAGAGCAATCACATACACATAATTGAAAGAGATACCAGTAGAGACACGACATCAACAGAAGCTATGCCAAGCCCAAGAGGCCCTTTGCTTGAACACACGGTGTTTAATGTTCTTGTAAGAAGCCAATACAAAAAGTGGAGCCCATGACCAAGTGATTTAAAGCACAATAGATTATTGTAGCACATGTAGGAAAGAGATCACATATTGTTGATCATTGGATCAAAGGTCAATATATCACTAGGAGGTATCAAAATGGATTTTAAGATAGAAGTCTAGTTTGTTTGTGAGAAAATAAAGTTACAAGAAAAGAGAGTGTATGTGTGCATGAGTTTGAATAGTTTGAAAGTAAGTGAGGTGCATCGCACGCTCAACCTCGATTCTAACAGCTCCGCAGAGCGCTGCTGCTTTCATATCTACTGTAGCTAGACCTTGGCAGCGTTCCATTCCATTGCTAAAAAAAGCATGGTCGTGGGCTTTGGCAGAGTTTACGCTCAACAGCAGAGCAAGCGACGTCAACAGGCGTTTAGCGCATGTTACCTTAAGGCTACTTGCTGCCTTCTCACAGTTTTCTCTGTGTAGAGACCTTGACAGAAACAACAAATTGTTTCGGCCATAACTCTCTGATGAAAATCAGAATATGGTCATATAACCAGTCAAAAGAACAGGAAGGCATCTGGTCTACAAGCCATCGTGGGCAGAATAGGCAAAAACGTCTGTATATAGCCACAAACGCGCCATCTTTAGAAACACGTTGTTTTTCCACATTTTTAGTATGCATGGACTCTAAATGTGTAAAAGTACTCTAAATATGACCTCTTATCACCTAAATTCGAAATTCTATTTTTGGGGATACTTATCTCTTAATAGAACTATTCTTATGTTCTTATTTCTTTTAGGATTTTTGGAGCTAATATTTTTATTCTAACACTTTCCTAATGTTTCTAGTCTTATTGTCTCACTCTTCTCTAATTACACTCTCTTTCCTTATTGAAATCTATATTAAAAGAGACACATACATACATGGCTTGGGAGGGACCTTACAATCTCCCCCACTTAAAAGATTCGAGATGTCCTCATCTCGCGAGCTGGGGTAGTATCTAAGTAAATCCTCCTCTCTTTCAAAGTGGTGTCCCCACTAGGTAAAAATCTTCTTTTATCTAAATATTGTTCTTAAAGATTCGTTTATTTCATGTGCTTGGCTCGTTTTGTTGTGCCTCCAAAAGGTCTTTATTATTCTAATTTCATGTATCCATATACCTCTCATATGGTATGAACCTTTGAATTCCTTATTCTATACCCCCATGTAATATGGTACTTAACAAATTATCATGGAAAAACGTAAGGAAATCAATTCTTTACGCAATCTAACATATGATAGCAATTTCATAATCTTAGTATCGTCTTGTAGAATACATCTATTCATCATGCACATTACTTCACATGAATCTTGCATCAATCCTCTTCTATTTACTCATAGAAATACTTGTTGAATTCGGTTATCTTTAACCCTGCTATCCCTATTTCCTTGACCTAATTTTTGCTCTAGCCCATGATTCCTTGTAGCCAGGGGTGGGCTTGACGTTCCTCTTGAATTAGGAGACCTCTTCTTGATTAACATGGGAGGACTCATGTCCTTCTTGACACTTTCTATATAAAAAACTTTATCACAGTCTCTGGCTATAATTATGGCTTCTGAAATAGAGGATGGTTTCACATTCTTGATGAGGTTATTCAAAGGTAGATTAAGCTTCCAAATGAATCGATGGAGAAGAGTTACCTCATCCATCTCTAGAGCAAATCGGAGAAGTTTAACAAAAGTTTGGTGGTATGGGTCTTTCCTTCTTGGGTTAGCTCCAAAAATTCGTTCATTTTATCCTCTTGAAATCCTAGAGGACAAAACCTTTCACGAGGTGTACTTTCATGGCATCTCATAACTGATTCTAGCTCCAGTGGTTAGATTGACAACAATGCTTCTAACTTTTTAGCTCCAATGGTTAGATTGACAAAAATGCTTCCAACTAATTTGGCATTTCTTAGATTTTTAGACGCGACCAAGGATGAGCTTGCTTCTTTCATTGTATCCATTAAAAGTTTAAAACTATCAAATACTTATCCATAGCACCACATTTGAAGGCAATCAGGATTAATACATCTGAGATCTTCATTTTTTTGAGAATTACACATCTGGTGCCTTGGGATTGACACATTGACATATCTGAGATGATTAGTTTTCTGAAAATTACACACCTAGTATCTTGGGATTAACACATCTAAGAGCATGATCCTCTGGGAATTACACATTCGAAGTTAGACCCATGTTTGTCTGAGATGGGTTCTAGATCTTGGATGATCGTCCTAGTGTAAAGCATCCAATGGATGGCATTCACATGTCAACTATTCAAATCTTAATGGAGTTATAATCTTAATAATTTACAATACACAAATTAATGAGATATCCTGAAAATTTCTCGAAACAAAGTTTCGGTCTATCCTTCTAGTCATTCAGTCTCTCACTAGTTTCTTAATTTGATCACCCTATGTTTTCTCACAAAAGGTTTTCTCCCCAATCTTATTTCTCAAATTTATTGTACAAATATCTTGCGTGTGCACCCCCAAGATATAAGCACAATTTCATAGGATGATTGTCTCAACATGTGAGGATATTCAAATCACTTCTATGGCCAGTAGAGATGATTGATTCGTCCTCATATGATAAACAATCACTTGTTTTAATCCCTTGATAGTTAACCTTTGAAAAAAAACCTAGGAACTAAGATCCGCTCTGATACCACTTGTAAGGTTCCCCCCTTCCGAAAATAGGGGAAACACTTAAGATAGTCCACTAAGTCTTATCTTGGAGAAAATTTCCTACTCATCGACACCTTGACCATGCAGAGATTCAAGGATACGATTCATAGGTAAGACCTAGTTCTATCCCGCAGGGGAGCGTGGTCTTCCAAAAATCAAATCACCCATAGGGTAATTGATCATAAATTTGGGCAACTACTAGTCTTGATTCCTAGAGGCAACGCTTTTTTTCCTCATCCATGCAAGGCACAGTCTCGCTGACCTAGTCTTCTAGAATAGAATTGCCCGAGAACCTATTTATCTAACGTAGGGCTTTCACTTAATATGTTGGAAAGCTACCTGACTAATCGGGTCCACCCGTCCGTAGGATGGTGCCGTCGAGGCATTCCATCCTCCCACTTTGCACCCTACTCCCGTCGGGGCATTCCATCCTCCCACTTTGCACCCTACTCACGCGTCAATTTGTTTTCTAATTAATCCTACCACATTGTTTGACATAAATAAACATGTTCCTTAATTAAGACCCTTTTCACAAGGTTTATTAAAACAGCCTTTTTCCACAGTACAATAATGCCAAGACAAGATTTAAAAGAAAAGTTTATACATGAATCAATTTCATACAAGCCAAACCGGCTCTCTTATTCTTTTCCTTTATACCGCCGATGCTCTAGAATTCGACCTTCCAGCCTCTACATGCTGGGCAAAACCCTAGGGGACCATACACCTCATCGTCGTCGGCTGCTTGGCGAGGACTCAAGCCGGCCTGTCGCTCTCTCAGGCTCCATCGCTCGATCCTCCCGCCCCTCAGAGGGATGTCTACGCATTAGGGTGGGCTAATTCACCGCACTAGCCTGGGCCCTCAGAACTAGGCAGCATCACAATCACTCGCCTCAATCGGCAAACCTCATTCTCCCAATGGTATGAGGGATACCATGGGCCAACTCCGGGCCTTACTAACGTCTTTGTCGTTCGGCTACACAAGTACAAGAACGGGGCAGTGTCAAGGCAGGGAGAAGTTATACCTGTACCTTAATTTAACCAAGATAACAATCCATTTACTCACTAAACCATAGGACTAGGATCCATGTCACCTTCTTAAGAAAGCAATCCTTTTCACAAAGATTTTAGCATTTCAACTTGAGATTGCGATAAGACATTCTTTATTAAGGCATATGCTGTTGTTTAAAAGAATACAAACTCTAAATAGTAAATTAATCAAATAGACCACTATTAAAAATTAATAGAGAAGATGAGACCATACCTCAACCCCTAAGAATGATATATAATTGAAAAATAAAATATGTATATACCTTATAGAAATTTATCGTTTATCGTTGTCTTTGCTCGTTAACAAGAGCTTTAGAACTTAACATATGAGAATAGAGTCTTCTAATACCTTGTCTTACGATTGAAATCATCCAATCATCCCCAAGCTTTATCTCCTCTTTCTCGTACTGTGACTCTTCTCTCTTTCTAAGGTCTATGGCAAAATAGCCTTCTCTTACAGGGCTACGACATACTATTCTTTCTCTAAAAGAAAAGCTATGGAGTTTTGGTCTCTTCCTCCGAAAGACCATAGCAATCTAAGCTTCTTTTGTAAGATATTAGATAAGAATGAAAGGATATATACATCTCAAACTCTAGGATTACCTTAAGGCTACTTGCTGCCTTCTCACAGTTTTCTCTGTGTAGAGACCCTGACAGAAACAGCAAATTGTTTTGGCCATAACTCTCTGATGAAAACTCAGAATATGGTTATATAACCAGTCAAAAGAACAGGAAGGCATCTGGTCTACAAGCCATCGTGGACAGAATAGGCAAAAACATCTGTATATAGCCACAAACGCGCCATCTTCAGAAACGCATTGTCTTTCCACATTTTTAGTATGCGTGGACTCTAAATGTGTAAAAGTACTCTAAATATGACCTCTTATCACCTAAATTCGAAATTCTATTTTTGAGGATACTTATCTCTTAATAGAACTATTCTTATGTTCTTATTTCTTTTAGGATTTTTGGAGTTAATATTTTTATTCTAACACTTTCCTAATGTTTCTAGCCTTGTTGTCTCACTCTTCTCTAATTACACTCTCTTTCCTTATTGAAATCTATATTAAAAAAGACACATACATACATGGCTTGGGAGGGACCTTACAGATTACATTTATATGTTGTTAAGTATAACCTATAGATTTTCATGCTCATTGGAGTATTTTTTTCATTCTTGTTGTTCATGGTATCTCATCCACCAAGAACCCACTCATGAAATTAACCCCCATCCTAATTCTTTTGCAAAATTGTATTATCAAGGCAAGATTGTGAATACGTTTAATGTACAAAAGATAAGATCAACATCAAAGCATACACGTTAAGATATCAAATCAAAGCATAAAGCTTTGAGATTTCTCTGTTGATAATGCTTACCCAAATTTTAAGAGATTGCATGCCACACCATATGTGATGTGATTGTGCTAATGTCTAAATAATGTACATCCTAATTGTAAGCCCACTATCACTATCATTTTATGTAGTAGCTTGTAGGGTGTTCATTTTATATAAACCCCATATATCGTAGGTCCACAATCATTCAAGTGATGTTTAGAGAACCCCTTCTACACATATTAAGATTTAAAAGATGCACTTTCTATGAACTTAGTACATGTTTTGAAATTAAAAAGTGTTTATATAGGTATAGTTTTTGTAGCTCTATAAAAGTAGAAAAATCATTTGGTTGAAGAATTTTGCTACCTTATATAATATTAAGCATCTCCCCCCCCCCCCAAAAAAAAAATCGGTGGAGGGGATAGTGTTATGACAATGGACAATGCATATTTTTTATTAAGTCTCCCAACTCACATAATTATAGAGATAGAGAATAATATAGTATTATAAAAATGGTACAATAGATGGACAAGACCCACACTCATGTGATCTTGTGAGTGGTCTTAGGAGGGAACCTTTGTTGATGGTTGATTTGGAACTATTGAGATAGAGTTTGTATGCCAATAGAAGCTAGGGAGTAAAGTCATAACCATAATGATAATTGGTCATTTATATGGAGAAGGGGATGTTAGTACTTTTATAAAGCCTTGGTGGATACATGGGATGTGTTGAGATATCGAGCTCGTCTAGTGAGGCGGTGGACACTGATGACCCGCCTGGGGGATAGGCCCCACACTTACACCACTGGCATGGTTGGTGAGATCATGGGTGATATGCAGCCAGTGGGATGACAGGCTGTGTGACAGCCATTCTAGAGACTGGCATAGCTATAGCGCCAGCTCATTTAGTCGGGTTCACACTATAGAAAACCCTTGTATGTATTTGGTTGAGTACCTTTCATATTGTGTGTACTCTTATCTTGTATATGGTGTGTTGAGTGTTGAGTGAAGTAGAAGAAGATTTCCAGCCTCTCACCTTGTGTGTTCGCTATTAGGGTTTGGTGAGTGTGTGTGTGCTTGCAAGAGCTCAAGCTATCTTCCCCCCTGCATCTTTTCATGGTATCAGAGCCTGGTTCATGCTAAGGGCTGAGCTGCAAGCAAGAGAACCACAAGAAGCGGTACGAGGGTAAGAGCTTCAACTACTCTTCCCTATTTGTGTTGGTGACTACACCCTTGTCGGGAGCTCTACGGGAGGCATCAGCAAACGATCTCTGATTGAGGAGCTTTCTTCGCGGGAGTAAAGCTATAGGGAAACTATATTGTCCTATCGGATGATGTTTTTGGGACCGAAAATGCGTTTCGGGCGAGTCTGGACCTCCGTTTTTCAAAAAGCAGGCGATTTCGAGCACTGTGGGTAAGTCATCGATTCTCTGCAGAACTCTGTTTTAAGAACTGTAGGAAGACAGATTGACTGTGCAGGCAGACACTGTGGGTACTGCAAAGAGGTCAACAATTGCCATTGGGTGTATGTATGCACATTGAAGTCACTGGTTGTGACATTTGAGAGTACTACACATTAGAAAATTTTTAAGCTCATTTTGGGGCCCTGTAAGGAAGTTTGACCGGAATATTCCCTCCAAAAAGGGGCACTGGATAAAATTTTTGCAAACGAACTCCAAATTTGTCGGACCTCACATATTTAGATTCTACTCTTCAAAAGCTATCCATTGATATATAACACGATAGGGTTCAGAGAAGGGACAAGATAGATACCTAGAAGATTCCTTTTTTGCCTAGGAATCTTCTACGTAATTTAGATTCTACTCTTCAAAAGCTATCCATTGATATATAACACGATAGGGTTCAGAGAAGGGACAAGATAGATACCTAGAAGATTCCTTTTTTGCCTAGGAATCTTCTACGTAACGTAGAAGATTCCTAGGCAAAAAAGGAATCTTCTAGGTATCTATCTTGTCCCTTCTCTGAACCCTATCGTGTTAGTAACGTAGAAGATTCTTAGGCAAAAAAGGAATCTTCTAGGTATCTATCTTGTCCCTTCTCTGAACCCTATCGTGTTATATATCAATGGATAGCTTTTGAAGAGTAGAATCTAAATATGTGAGGTCCGACAAATTTGGAGTTCGTTTGCAAAAATTTTATCCAGTGCCCCTTTTTGGAGGGAATATTTCGGTCAAACTTCCTTACAGGGCCCCAAAATGAGCTCAAAAATTTCCTAATGGTACCGCTTCTACAGAAAATACAGCAGTTTGTGCAGGAAAAACCAGAGTGCTGTTTCGGATAAATTTGTGTATCTGGCAAGATGTCAAATGATGGCATAACCCAGATTGTGGCTGAGAAGCTTGATAAGAATAACTTCCATGCTTGGAGGTTCAGGTTGACGAATTTCCTGATGGGAAAGGGCTATTGGGACTACATAGAAGGTGAGCATGAAGAGGCACCAGAGATACTGGACATAAATCCGCGACTGCTGTAGATGTGAAAGAGTTTAAAGACTGGAACCAAGGAGCCAGGAAAGTAATGTATTGGCTCTCCATTAGTATACAGGACACCATGATTAGGCATATTCAGGATGCCAAGTCCCCTAAGGAGGCATGGGACACCTTGGTTAAACTCTATGAAACAAATACCAAGGCACGCAAGATACAGTTGAAGAACGAACTTCATACTGTGGAGAAAAAGAGCATGTTTTTGAATGACTATGCATTGAAGATAAAGGGTATTGTGGAATCCCTTGCATCTATTGGTGTGTTAGATGATGATGATAAGGTGGAAGTCTGTCTACGTGGTCTCAGGCCACAATACAAGGTGTTCAAGACGTCTATTCAGACTCGGGAAAACATTCCCAACTTTACAGATTTGGTGTCTATGCTGATTATAGAAGAGAAGAGCTTGGGTGAAGACCAACAGTCTTCACAAAACAAAAACAGTTCAGAGAAACAGGCCTTCTACACAAGTTCAGGAAGAGGACGAGGTAGAGGAGGCCGTGGACACGGTCAAGGAGGTGGCCGAACAGGTAATCAGAATTATGGCCAGCAGCAACAGCAACAACAACAGTCCCAGAATACACAACAACAACAACAACAACAACAACAACAACAACAACAACAACACGCAGGTGGAAGAGGCAAATTCAGAGGTAGGGGGAGTCAAAGAGGCCGTGGAAATTGGCAAAGGCAGTATAATGATGCACGTGAATGCTATTATTGTGGTAAGCCTGGACATGTGCAGGTAGAATGTTATAAGAAGCAGGCTGACATGCAAAATGGGAAAGTGCAGCAGAACAACTATGCATCCTCAAGCAGAAACAATGAGGATAATGAAAGGTTATTTGTTATGCAGCATGTCGTGAATGCCATGTCTGAAAATGTTGAAGCAGCACAAAAAGATGATGTATGGTATGTGGATTCAGGTGCTTCGAACCACATGACAAGTCATGGGGAGTGGTTCAAGGAGATGAAAAACCTTGAAAGACCAGGTTTTGTGGAAACAGGGGATGACACTGCTCATCCAATTGCCCATGTTGGAGATGTGCCATTGTCGATGCAGGATGACAAAGTGAAGTACCTTGCAGATGTACTTCACGTTCCGAACATAACAAAGAATCTGGTTTCAGTTAGCCAGATGATTGAGCAGGGTTTGCAGGTTCGGTTTAATCCTGATGGTTGTTATGTTAAAGAATTTAAAGACAAGCACAGGTTGGTTGCAAAAGGCAACAGAGTGGGCAGAATGTTTACATTGAATGTAGACATGCCTGAAATGAGTGCTGCGATGTTTGCAAATGGTTCAGGGCTTGTTGCAGACATAGACATTTGGCATAAAAGAATTGGACGTGAATGTGCAGAGCGAATGAAGTCTATGCAGACTAAAGGAATTGTGACAGGGCTGCCAAAGTTTAAAGTGGAAGGTATGCAGAGAATATGTGAAGCATGCCAATTTGGAAAGCAAACAAAGCATGTATTTCCACGTAATAGATATGTAAGCAAAAATGCACTAGATGTTGTGCATTCAGATGTATGGGGTCCTACGAAGACCATGTCTATGGGAGGCTGCATATATTATGTGAAATTTATTGATGACCACACAAGGAAAGTGTGGGTATATTTCATGAAGGAGAAGAGTGAGGTGTTCACTCACTTTCAAAGTTTTGGTTGAAAAGCAAACAGGGAAATATGTAAAGTGCCTAAGGTCAGATGGAGGGGGAGAGTACTTCTCCAATGAGTTAATCAAAAACTATCTTCACCAACTTGTAGAGCACCCTTGAAAACCCCTAGGGCCAAGAGGAATTAGAGCCATTGCATCTGGTGCAGACAGGATCTCATATTTTCTTCAGAAAATAGGCGCTGGAAAAAATGCAAATTTTGCAGCTTGCATCGACGGTGTGCTGGTTTGTCTTGATGGGTTGAAGCACAAGGCTTGTGGCTATGTGTGGCTAAAGTGGTTTGGGCCAATTTTATGTATGAAGGGAGAGAGAGCTCCTCCACCAACTGGGGTACAGAGGCTATTTGAAAAAGAGGTTAAAAAACTTAATTATCTACTAATCCTCATTAGCTAAGTGATTAGCAAGATAATGGGCTCATAAATTTGATGAATTCTAGGCTAGGCTCTGATACCATGTTAAATTTGCAGCAATGTGATGAGCTATTTGAAAAAGAGGTTAAAAAACTTAATTATCTACTAATCCTCATTAGCTAAGTGATTAGCAAGATAATGGGCTCATAAATTTGATGAATTCTAGGCTAGGCTCTGATACCATGTTAAATTTGCAGTAATGTGATGAGCTATGGTGGATCAAATGCTAGAATCAACATCATTAAAAAAGAGATTAGATGATAATTAAGATGTGATTAGTGAGCAATTAATTGATAGCTTAATGTAGGCATGGATAATTAAGATGTGATTAGTGAGCAATTAATTGATAGCTTAATGTAGGCATGGATAATCAAAAACCAGCAAATTCTCATTAGGCCAATGCCTTAATTTATAGAGTTTACATCCAAGCATCTAATCCCATTGATCTCGTCCTTGATTCACTCCACCTCTTTTGCTTGATTCTCTCCACCTCTTTCTAGAATATCTCCACACCTCCTAAATCTCCTCATGCTACCCTTTATTCTCTCCCAGTAGATACTTCTCACCTTTTCACAGCTTCTGTCACATTTACATATTCTCTTTTACAACCTCTTGCTAAGGGCTTGTTCCCACACACCCTATTCACTTGTATATTTCAACATCCTTGGGAAGTTAGTAAGTTGTATGTTTATTCAATATGCAATTGGTAGAGGCTTGCATGTGAAAGTTGTGCTCCATTATGTGGGTAAAGAAGATATTTAGGTCAAACAAGTAGGAATCCATCTTGTAGTCCTCCCATTCCCCTTGCTTTGGGTACTCCTCTACACGGATGTAAGCAATATAAGAGGCCCTTCTCCAGCTCATGAACTACGAGTCGCTTTGTTGTCGCATCCATTTTCTACACTGCATGTAGAGTGGCTTGTATAGCTCTTTGTTAAGGACACCCTGGTGAGCTCGAGCGTGGCTCAAGAGCTCCATCATAGCCACTCGTACTACCGTCCTTGCGCACTACTTATCACACCGAGACAGTTGCTCTAATCCAACGGGTGATGCAAGATCTCTCGTGAAGATCATGTGAGATCTCCACGGAAGAGGATCATGTTGGTTAGCCGAATCACGAGAGAGAGAGAGAGAGAGAGAGAGAGAGAGAGAGAGAGAGAGAGAGAGAGAGAGAGAGAGAGAGAGAGAGGAAGCAAGAGGGAACAAGTGACTAGCAGTAATCACTCCCAAACCCTAACCCTAAGTACACCATACATGCTAGATTAGAGTTGCAAGAGAGAGGGAGAGAGAGAACACTCCACTTCTATTGCACAAAAGAAACTATTGAGATAGAGTTTGTATGCCAATAGAAACTAGGGACTAAATTCATAATCATAATCATAATTGGTAATTTATATGTAGAAGGGGATGATAGTACTTTTATAATGCCTTGGATACGTGGGATGGACATGACTAGACCACATTGGTTTGTGATTGAAGTGACACTATTCATAGTGTAGAACTAGCCATCCTCTACTAGAGACTATTAAACAATTTCCACACCTCCCATTTCCCATTTGGCTTACCTCATAGTGCTACTATTCATAGTGTAGAACTAGCTAGCCTTAAAAAAATACTATAGACTATCAAATAATTTCCACACCTCCAATGCCCATTGGTTTGTGATCATAGTGCCACTGTGTAGAACTACTAGACTACCAAATAATTTCCACACCTCCAATGCCCATTGGTTTGTGATCATAGTGCCACTGTGTAGAACTACCTTCCACAACTACTAGACTACTTAACAATTTCCACACCTCTCATGCCCATTGGTTTGTGATCATAATGCCACTATTCATAGTGTAGAACTAGCCATAGAACTAGTTGACCTTAAGAGTATTAAACGATTTCCACAACTTCCATGCCCATTTGGCTTATTTTTTAGCCCCATAAACTTTGGATAGAGTTTCTAAGAGCCTAGTAAAGTCTAGCTACCCCATGTTTGGATGATGTTCTACTTTAGTATGCAGCCTATTTGGTAGTATGCCAATTATTATATGTAAGTTATCTCTACACAATCATCTAATTATCGCATGTGTGGCTAATGGTCTACTCTAACATGTAGCATATTTGGTAGTGTGGTTTCAAGATTAAAGTAGCCTAACTATCCCATGTGTGGATAATGGTCTTCTCTAGCATGTAGGCTATTTGGATAGGGTTTCCAAGAGTAGAGTCTAACTATCCCCATGTGTGGATATGTGTCAATAATGGTCCGTACACTTTAGCATGTGTTAACCCCATTTATGGTGGTTAAATAAGGAAACTCCCTCTAATTCATTTTGCCTATTTGGATAGGGTTTCCAAGAGTAAAGTCTAACTATCCCATGTGTGGATATGTGTCAATAATGGTCCGTCCACTTTAGCATGTGTTAACCCCATTTATGGTGGTTAACTGGGGAGACAACTCTAATGCACCCACTCCCAATCCCTAACCCTAAGCACACCACATATGCTAGATTAGAGTTGTAAGAGAGAGGGAGAGAGAGAACACATATGCTAGATTAGAGTTGCAAGAGAGAGGGAGAGAGAGAACACTCCACTTCTATTGCACAAATGGGAGACTGAGTTACAAAGAAGAGAAATTGGCTTTTATTGTTCCAAGCCTTTTCCCACTAGGCCACCCGAGAGTAAGTGACTTGGGGCACCCAAAACATAGTTACAAGGCTTTTCTCTATGGATTAGCCAATTAACCAAGGTGCTCTTGTTTGTCCTTCGAAGTTCAATACTTGGGAGCGTCTTTAGGGTGTTTCCCTCATCAAATGATGGGATTTACAATATAGTATGGACACCCATTATATAAGTGTACGGACATAGTTGTCATAGGAATGTGTTAATGAATAGTTGGTTCACACTCTTGATTTCTTTGGGAGCCTCTGTTTTTGGTCACTTGGTTATAGTGCTCGCATCCTCAGATGGTCTCTCTTGCATGTTTTTTGGAAGAGGAAGGTTGGAGGGAGGCATGGGTTTGGACTCGTGCAATGAGGTCCTCCAGCTCACATGGGTCCACTAGCTCCCTAGGTGGAACAAATGCGATTCGATAGTATGGGAGAGAAAAGATGAGTGGATGGATTTAGGCCGCATCTGCCATGGTTAGCTCTTGGCTAGGCATGCTTGGCCCTGTGACATCTACATGCACTTTGAGGAGAGTTGGTTCCTGTGTGGTGCTAGAGAAGATGGTGGTGGTGGGCTTGGGACTTTTGCCGGGTGCTTTCTTGGCCTTTAGCATGAGTTGATGTAGTTGGAGAAATAGAATGAGGGTTGAGAGGTGTGCTCCTGACCCACTTCTTTGGGGATTTCTTTGGAGAGCTTACACTAATGTATGCCACTAGAAGGTTCATGGTATCTTCTAGGATTGCAGTTCCCTCTACCATCTCTCTTTGTAGCTTTTTCGATGCCATGGGGATTACTTTGGGTTCTTCATGCAAAGCATCCGACAATAGGAGTTCAGTATCAATGGGGGCTTCTTTGGAGAGCTTACACCAATCTACGCCACCAGTAGGCATCTTCGTTGAGGATTTCAAAAATGGATGTAGAGTCATTGTGCCAAAGGCAAGAAAGAAGGTAGGTTATTTAAGTTGGATGCTGGGATTCTTGAGTTGAAATCGGCCATGTTCTCTAAAAGCCGAAATGTGGTACAAGACATTGACATGTAGCATAAAAGGATTAGACATGTGAACATACAAAGGTTAAAGAACATGCAGGCAAGAGGCATTGTTAGTGGGCTACCTAGATTCAAGTATGATGGGAATATGCATGTCTGTGATGCTTGCCAGTTTGGAAAGCAAGCAAGGTTGCCATTTCCTAAAGAAGGCAACATGAGTAGCAGGCCACTTGAGATAGTTCATAGTGATATATGGGGCCTTGCACAAAACCCATTCATTAAAGGCAGCTTGTATTATATTACATTCATTGATGATTTCAACAGAATGACATGGATTTACTTTCTCAGAGAGAAAAGTGAAGTGTTGGGAAAGTTTATGGACTTCAAAGTTTTTGCAGAGAAGCAATATGGCTCTTGGATAAAATGTTTGAGGACAGATGGAGGTGGTGAATACACCTCACATGGTTTTGAGAATTTCTTGAGAAAGCATGGCATAAGAAGGCAGCTAACTTGCAGGTATACACCTCAACAAAATGGTTGCTGAGAGAAAATATAGAGTCATTTGTGATGTGGCTAGGGCAATGCTCAATGAAAAGAGCATGCCAGACTATTATTGGGCAGAAGCTTGTGCCACAGCGGTGTATGTACTTAATAAGACACCCACATCAGCCATACATGGAAGTATGCCAGAGTTGCATCTTACAGGTTTTAGGCCAGACATTGGACACCTCAAAGTGTTGGTAGCATAGCTTATGTGCATGTGCCAGATGAGAGAAGAAAGAAGTTGGATCCTAAGGTAGAAAAGTTCATTTTTGTTGGGTATGCACAGGATCGCAAGGCATATAAATGTTACAATCCACAAACTAGGCAAGTGGTTATCTCACGAGATGTGGTCTTTGATGAACTTGCTAGTTGGTACAAGGCAAAGGATGAGGGTGTCATTGATTCCATTGATGCTGATGTGCATGTGAACTTGCCACAAGCAAGTTCTATTTCTATGTTTGGGCCAGCAGAGTCTAAGAGTAGCACTATACGTACATGGTTAAGATGCTTGAGACAGAGAGTGTAAGCACTGGGAGTAGTGCTGTGGATAAAGGGAAAAAGAAGGTTGAAGGAATTGGCATTACAGGTTATGAGTCGTCAAGTTCAGAAAGTTTAGATGAGGAACTTGGCATACCAGTTTTATGCACACCAGGTTGCAAGGTAGGATAGATATGTGCCTCCACATGCTAGAGTGACAGGTGTTCAGAGTGATCCGTATGCATTGCGGAGATCCCAAAGGGTCAGGTATCCAGTTGGCAGGTTGACATATCATGACTTTGCTATGCATTACGCATATATGACCTCTTTGGTGAAGCATGTGGAACCTACATGCTATACATAAGCTATTGGGAAGCATGTATGGGAGAAGGCAATGGATGTTGAGATGGACGCATTGGTTCAAAATGAAACTTGGGATTTGGTTGCCTTACCACCACAAGGCAAAAATGTCATTGACTGCAAATGGGTTTATAAGGTGAAATGCAAATCAGATGGTTCCATTGAGTGCCATAAAGCACAGTTGGTAGCTAAGGATTATGCACAAACCGAAGGCTTGGACTATGATGAAACATTTAGTCCAGTTGCAAAGATGGGAACAGTGAGAGCAATCATTGCTATGGCTGCAGCAAATGGTTGGGAAATGCATCAAATGGATGTGAAAAATGCATTTCTAAATGGTGATTTACAAGAGGAAGTTTATATGGCACAACCAGAAGGATATGTACACCTGAGGTACCCCACTCATGTATGCAGATTAAAGAAAGCATTATATGGTTTGAAGCGAGCACCTCGTGCTTGGAGTGATAAGAAAAGCCAATATCTTATCTCCCTTGGATTTTAGGTTTCTTCAGTAGATTCTTCACTCTATGTGAATAAAACAGATCATGGGATTGTCTTGCTTGTCATCTATGTAGATGACTTGCTTGTCATCTATGTAGATGACTTGATTGTCACAGGAGATCATGCTACAGATGTTATACATGTCAAGAAGGCATTGAGTGGATAGTTTGATATGAAAGGCTTGGGTGAATTGAGATATTTTCTTGGGATTGAAGTGATCAAAGATCATGCAGGAACATGGTTAGTGGTGCAATGCCAATATGCATTGGATATGTTAGCAAAATATGGGATGACAAGGTGTAAACCAATGAGTACACCTTTGGAGCAGAATGTGAAGCTGCGGGCTGATTTTGGTGAAGACTTGGATGATCCATCTATGTATAGAAAGATGGTTGACAGTCTTATTTACATGACTATCACACGATCGGATCTCAGTTATGTTGTGGGGCTAGTAAGCCAATTTATGCAGAGCCCCAGAAAACCTTATTTGGATGCAATGAGACACATTATGTGCTATGTAAAGACCAATGCACATTATGGTCTTCTTTATGAGCATGGTAAAGGCTTGGATGTACACGGCTACACAAACGTAGATTGGGCAAGTAGCTCGTATGTGACAGGAGGTCTACTAGTGGTTATGCCTTTACATTTGGAAGTGCAATGGGTGAGTTGGAGCAGCAAGAAGCAACCTACTGTTGCTTTATCTAGTACAGAGGCTGAATATAGGGGTGCAGCCATTGCTACATGTGAAGGAGTATGGTTAAAGAGTCTATTCTTCATTGATTTGGGTGAGCCTATTGATGGCAAGGTTGTCATTCATTGTGACAACATGAGCAGCATACAGTTGGCCCCAAGAATCCAATTTTTCATGTGCAGAACAAACATATAGAGGTCCACTATCATTTTGTCAAAGAGAAAGTGTTGGATAGTATAGTGTATTGGAGTATGTGAAGACTGAAGAGCAGGTGGCCACCGACATCTTTACAAAGCCACTTAGTAGGAAGAAGTTTGAGTACTTCCATACTATGTTGGGAGTACATGGGATGAGCTTGAGGGGGAGTGTTGAGAGCTTTGATAGCCCAAGCTCATCTACATCTTCATCTATGGTAGTACATCATGAGCTTGAGAGGGGCTGTTGAGATTCAAGCTTGATGTCAGCTTGTGCCAATTGCACTATGTGCTAGCATGTTAGGTAGTAACATGTGTGAGACATAAATGACCGCGTCCAGCTGGTCATAGTGTGTGGACATTAGCTAAGGTTAGCTGTGTGTGGACAAAACACAACCGACGGCGGTTCCTCCGAAACCGAGCCCGGAAAAACTTCCCTTGCACGAAAGGCACAGGCGATTCCACCAGGAAAATCTTCGAACAGGAGAATTAATCTAACGAGTCAAAGTCTTAACTATTCAAACTGATCCGACAGAACCTGAAGTCACATGGTCAGATCAAAGAAGAGACTTGCACTTGGTCATAGAATCACTGCTTTTTTCCTCCTTTAACGAGGCACAGCCCGCTGATTCCCTCCCACGGAACAAGGGTCTTCCTAGGACTTAATCTAACTAACGTAACTAATCGTAACTTATTTGTATCGCAAGAATCCTCCGATCCAGCCCATGGATTAGCCAACCACCTAACCACTGTATTGGTGGGATTCCTTTATAAAAATTTGGTTATGTTTTTGCCCGGGTAAAGGAAAAGAGTTCCCAGGCCTCCTAGTAGCCGGTGTTTCATGCAAAAATTAAGGTAGGCATACCATGTACACACCCAATATGAAATTGCCATTATAATAGATTCGATTGTCTTTAAAACAATCTTTCAATGAAAATCATAGTATTACTGATCATAGTCCTCCAAAAATATTGAGTCCATTGTATTACAAAATATATAATCTGGACTCTCCATTGAAGACCAGCTAGTCACCCAACAAGATCCAATATCAAAAATCGATTCACAAAAGTCATCCTTTTCAGTCCATCCGAATCTTCCTCGATGCACGCATGGGTGTCCTAGCAACCGCGAGCCCATGCATCACTTGGTCAGAACCCTCTAGGATCCTACTCAGGTGTCCTAGCACTTCACTCAAGGACCGCTTCGTCGGTCCTCGCCCATTGTACTGGAAGCGCACCATTTTAACCAGACCGAGGTTGGTCAAGACCTCGGTAGGTTTTGCCGCGCGCCGCGAGCGACATCCCTCGATGACTCCCCACCAGCTGTTACAAACAAGCCTCCTCTTAGTAAAACACATACCAAATGCTTCCTCCAGCATTCTGGCGTAAAACAGTATTTTATAAGAAAACAAAAGTTCTATGCAAGTAAAATTCCCGGTTTGAGATTGGTTCCCCAAAACCCTTTTTCCTTAATCCATATTTTGATAATGAGAATCATTGATCTCTCATTAGGGTAATCTACCCATCATTTGACTGACTCTCCAACTAGATTCTTGGTGATTTCGGTAAAGAGAAAACTAGGTTAATTCAATGGTAGTCTAATCTTTGTATTAAGAACTGGAATTGGTCACGAAGTTTTTGTTTGATTCACATCGAGAGATGGACAAGTAGTTTACTGACCGTCCCTCTCATAGTCGTGGTCTAACCAAAATCATTCGGTTTAGTTCTAACAAGGATTTTCTTCAGATAAACATCTACTGAACTTCTAACCGTAAGAAAATTCTAACTTTATGAATTTCATTCCTTCTTGACCATAATAGATTAAGAAATGGTTTTATATGAGAATATCGGATTTTTATAAAAAAACTCTTCTTTCATTTAATCTAATTTTAGAAAAATATCAATTTGGTGAATTATTCACATAAATATTTAAAGATATTCTTTCTACCACTTTAATTTATCAACTCTAAGTCTCTAGATGGAATTTTGGTAAAAATTCCTCTTTTGTCACCAAAAATTAATTCAAATCTTTCTCTACTTAAATATACCATAAAAATTCTTCTTTTAACTAAATACCAATATCCATTTTTTTGAATAAGCTTAAAGTTCTCTTTTTCTCATTTAATGATTGGATTCCAATTGTCATGGAAATTCCTCTTTTATCATAAAATAAATTTATCTAAAATTTCTCTTTAAATTAAATAAAAATATTCATTATTTCAATTATACTAAGAATTCCACTTTTACCAATCCCAAATGTCATGAGAATTCCTCTTTTATTATTTAAATTTTCTCATGTATAAAATAAACTTATGTAAAATTTCTCTTTAAATTTAATTAAAAATATACATTAATTCAATTATGCCAAGAATTCCACTTTTGCCACCATTAAAATGATTGAATTCCAAATGTCATGGGAATTCCTCTTTTATCATTTAAGTTTTTTCATGCATAAAATAAATTTAGCTAAAATTTCTCTTTAAATTTAAATAAAAATATTCATTATTTTGATATATCAAATTTTCTCTTTTTCCGTTTAATTACATGGATCTCCATTATCATGGAAATTCCTCTTTTTGCATAAAAATAGAAATACCAAAAATTTCTCTTTTCTTTAATTAAATATTTATGCACAAATACCAAAAATTAGTTTTCCATGAATGCGATGAAAATCATTCTTTTAGCATAGGATGACCAATACTAGAATATGGTAGGAAGTCCTCTTTTCACATTATGCATAAAAATGAGTTATGTATTAATTTCTAAAAATTTTACCATAGCTTCGCTGCTATTACTAATAATTTTTAATATTTCTAGAAAGAATAAGACTTTGTAATACAATTATGATATAATAACTATCTTTAGACTTAAATCCAATTTATGGAATTAAATCGTAAGTTTACCATAATTTTATTAGCATTAAAGCATAAAAAGCTATTTTCTTAACCTCTAGCTTAACTAGCATAGAGTTTGATTTTTGAATTGAGAATTTATCAATGAGAAGCATCCATTTGAATAAAGAATTAGTCATAGGAATGACTACTCTTTTGGGAGAGAGAGATATACATAAAAAGCCATCTAATTAAGCATAAAGACTAACTTTTTTGTGATTAATCATTAGAATTCTTATAGAAAGCTTGATTTGCATTGAAAACAATTAATTTGAAACTTCTCAAGCTTGAGAGGGATTGAGAAGTGAAATCTTCCAAGAATATTAATGAAAAACATGAAATTACTTCTTACCTCTAGATTTGGCTTGCTTATTTATCTTAGAAGGAAGCCCCCAACCAATCAATTGGTTTGGTATGTTGAGAAGAAAGCTCCAAGGATTGTTGAAGAGAGAGAGGAGCTCTAATCTCTCCAGAAGTAGAGGATTTTTAAGGGATAATAGAAAATATGAGTATTTTAATATAATATTGGCATGGTATAGTTCACAGATGAGAATAAAAAAGAATGAGGGTCTATTTATAGGTGAGGGAGGCCACTAACTGAGTCCAACTAAGTTCTAGAATTTTCCAACTTCAGTTTGGCT
Organism: Cibotium barometz; assembly: GCF_041138505.1. Lineage (NCBI taxonomy): Eukaryota > Viridiplantae > Streptophyta > Polypodiopsida > Cyatheales > Cibotiaceae > Cibotium > Cibotium barometz. The sequence goes on along the minus strand of NC_141050.1, from coordinate 59,359,751 downwards.
AAATTTGGACAAGATTTGGACCAATTTAGCTCCTATTTTGATCTAGGAGAGAGGAGAGATAAAAATATCTTAATATTTTTGAATTAAAAACCCTCCCACATATGTGAAGGAGGCACCTACCTCAAAGGTCTCCCCTTCCTTACCAAGGTGTCAAAAATTCATCATTTCTCTAAAATATCTCATTTTTTTAGTAATATCTCTTAATTTTTAACTAATAAACCTTGTACTCAGTCAACTCTTCATCTTATGTGAGCATTTATCCATTTTTGGGTATTTTCTTTTATTCATTAGATTTATCTTATCCCAACACTTGGATTAATCTTATTGGTCCCTAATTGGACCATAAAATCTTGACCCTTAGACTAAGGTCTTTTAAATCATTTTTAATTGATTCCTAATGCACCTTGAGAATTTATTTTGAACTTATGTTTCAGGAAAATATATTTTTGATATTTGTAGAATTTTTATATCCAAAAATATCTTAATATTGGATTATCTCTCTCTAGAATTTTTTATCTCTCTAGGCAAAAATAAGGAAAAATAATTTTTTTTTTTTGCATTTAGAAACAGGGAATAATTACAAGGGATTGAAGTAAAGCTTATTCATTATTTGGCTGAGGAGGAATCTTACAGCATATGTCAAGAGGCAAAACAACTTGTTCATCTGCCTCTGCATTGGGACCCAACAACTATTCTTTTTCATCCACCGCTCGTAATAGAAGCGTATGTATAGTGTGGCACGAGCTTTGAGATACCAAAATGAGACACTAGATTCTACTATATTGCACTTGAATGTGTCATCCTTATGTATCCCTTCTAGAGTCCTCCAGTGGTCTCCAAGAAAGGCTACCATGTCATCACCTAATACCTTCTTGCACACAAACATGGTAGGTGTTTATGAGAAACAAAATTGATCAAACATCTTGGCAGCAAAAAGATGTATTGGGCATACCCAACTAAGACCCACAGATCGAGAGGGCTTTGCAAACTTCAAAGACCTTGTATATCACAAAGCGTCTTTGATTTCATGACCATTATAGTCCAAGCATTTGGAATTGGCCATTCTACAGAAGATAGGGGTGGAGATGTGATTATATGTAGCTTAACAAACCCACCATCCTGCTTTGACACTGTGAGGTGAAAAAAAGAAAAAAGAACCATGCCTCTATAGCCCTTCACCTCCCAAACTTGGAAAACACAAACACAACCACCAGAGTTCCAGCCACCATCGGCTGGAACTCTTCTCACACTTCACCACCCACCCATGCCAGAAAGATAGCACAAAATAGGGGCACCATACACAAAGCAAACACCCAGTAATATATTCCCAATCACACTTCATACAAGCTTCTCCCGACACAGAAGCCTTACTCACACAACTCACAAACACTCAGGCCTGGATTTACTGCCAAGGGAATTCCACCACGGCCACACCACCTTTGGGATTCAACCTCGACCAAACCTTCCAGCCCCACGAACACATCAACACTCTGACCTGTCCACTGCTGAGGATACACCACATCCTCAATCACCGCGAACTCTCGCCTGCCTGCTGTGTACCAATCACACCAAAAAGAACCCGACCACTCTCACTCTTCAGAGGGCACCCCACCAGCTAACCCTCAACTCTCTCTGCTTCACTCGGCACCCGCTCACGCTGTCCACTGTCGGCTTCACCTACGTGGCCCACACCAGCCCTCGTAGATCACCTATCAACCCCTTGCCAGCCAATCAGCCATCAGCCGCACACAGAGGCCTTCTCCTCAGTCACCTGCACTGTCACCTCAAGGGCGGCCTTTACTCTCCACTATCACTAGCCCGTCACCCTTGACCAAGGCGGTCCTCTCTCAAATACAGTCGACGCTGTGCTACCACCACCGCAGCTTAACACCAAAATCGCTTCTCCCACGCTGTCCTGGTTCCCAGCCCGTCGTCCTCAGGGGGCTCCAACCACCGCCAACACCACCTCACCAGGGACGTTCTCGTCCCCATGCCGTCCTTCCTACTGCTGCAGCTTCTCTTCTGGGCGACCTCCCCTTGTCTGTGTATCTGCGGCTACGCCCGAGAGCCCCAAAACAAACAAGGCGGCCTCTAGCTCCTTATTCTCTCCGTTGCGCATCTCCCGCCAGCTTCTCGAACTCGCCATTCACGCGCTGGCCTCTACTCTAGCCTCCACGTGGACCTACAGCTGGCCATGTCAATATTATTTTTTAATTTCTTTTAAGGCCTACAAGATGGCTACACCATGCTTTTCACACCATAGCTCAAGGCAACACCTTTCACTATAATTTGTCCATGCTTCCACACCTTCAATTACGACCTGCTAGTACCTACTCCACTTAAGGGGACGCATACACATTCAAGCGGCCGAACAGCTGAAACCATCCCCAACAAACCTCGTTCTTGGACAGGCCTGCACAAGCCCAAAACAAAACCGTCCACCCTGTACACCTGGCAATGCATTCCAAGGCCAAGCCTTTATTCACACCATGCATTCATATGTACACAAGCCCAAAATACCTCTCAGAAAAACGCCTGACAGACACCAGATAGGAGTGTCGATAAAAGAAGACCTTTTCCTTAAGAAGTTCTACTCTTGTTTTACAAGAAAACATTGCCTCACCATGTCTGCATGCAATGCTTGAAATGTTCCAGTAAGGCTTTCCAATGGCTACTCCTCTACCATGTTTGAAGGAAAAATATCTGCAAACAAGAAATAAGTTCACTTAGATTGAAACATCTGTGTCATAAAATCTTGCATGCCCCTTTCTACCCACGATACTTACAATTGCATGGAAATTGAGTTTGTTGGTGAAGATGGATATCTCATGTTGTGTAAACATGTTGTACCATGGCCACTAGTTTTCCATTGCTTGCCTTTGTGAAGCCTTGTAAATGACCTTTCCAATGGTACTCCAGTACATTTTGCCGTTGAACTCGGTGAGGCCCGATTGCAGCATGCTGTAGATAAACTCAAGCGCTCTTACGAAATGCCTCTCCCACCCAAGCACCATCATCGTCCTTCTTGTTGTGCAGGGATATCTCCTCAATGTCAGCTTTTGGTCTTCTTGGTGCAGCCATATCTTCTTGGAAGCTAGAGTAGAAAGGTTAGGGTTAGAGTAAAAAGGAAAGAAACCAAAAGATGATGTGCAGACTAGGGTTTTACGGGAGCCTTGAAGATGAAAGAGATGGAGCTCCGAGAAGGGAGGGAGATTAAGATGGAGGAGAAGTTTAGGGTTTTGGGCTTTGATGGTTTCATTAGGGTTGGGCAAATGAGATAGAGATGGAAGAGAAAGGGAAAGCAGACTTGAAAATAAAATTTTTGACTACAATGAAATTTGAGATGGAGTTTTGGGGGGGATCACAAAAATTTCAAAATTTTAAGGATTTTTCTAGCCACGAAAATGGTGGGACCATACCTACCCTAAACGCCCTACTTTTTTAAAGGGACAAGTGTAATTATTAGTACTGAAAGCCTAGTCTCCCTCCCTATAACCTAGTCTCCCTCCCTATATTCAAAGGAGACCAAATGTGCACAATCCTCTATTCCTATTGGTCCGTTGCTAAATACTTTCATTAGTAAGAGGCCCAAAATACGTTCAAATGCCCCCTAATGCAACTGTTGTCCAAAGTAAATTAAAATCTCATGATGATGGGACAAGGCACCATAATACGCCACATATCACGGTAGAATATGGGTTGGCATAGCTGCATGTGTGTGCACCAAGCCGCCTTAAGCTGCATTGTAGATGCGACTCGCCCATTCCCCCAAACGAACAACTGTAATGTCCTCTCTATGTGATAGAGGGTAGTCATCAGGGGTACCTCTCAATGTGACAAGTCATGACGTACTCGTCCACTCTACTGTGTCTCTAGCCATGCTCTCAAAAGACTCTACGTTGTTGAGGGAACGTAGAGTCTCCAGCATGCCCTCCAACGATGCAACAAGATCAATGGTGGAGGGATCTGGATCTCTCTACCCGCGAAGCTGACTGCATGAAGCCTCTAACAATGCGACCATCTCGGGGATGGTCTCTGGACGTGCCTCACAAGCCATGATAAAGACTGCAGAGGGTGTCGCATAATTGCAAAGTCATCTTTGTCTCTCTCTCTCTCATTCTCAATAGTTTTATGATGCAACTACACTCAAGAGAGATGGGATCAACAATATACTACTTAGACTTTTATAACATTTATATCAAGATAGCCATTGGAAAATAGCTAATGCATTGGCAAGTTTGAATTGTAAAAACCATGAAATCGTAATTCCCCCATAGCTAGTTCTAAGACCTATCTTAAAGACATCACCCTCAAATAACCTAATCTGATGGTAACCTATCATCATATCTATCTTTATAAAGTATCACACTCAACAAAGCCAATCAATAAATCCATTCTTCCTCACAACAAAGGATATTTAATCTTTACATTAAATATGTTAAGTCCTTATAAACACACACTTTTATATATCCTTCTTGTCCACTAGGAGAACTAGTTCTCCCTATGATGACTAGGAGAACTAGTTCTCCCTATGATGACTTGCTAGGCTTCAATGCCCTATCTATAAGTACTCTTGAATATATCTAATCTCTTCATCCCCTTAGATTGTCTCAAACCATAAGTACTCTTGAATATATCTAATCTCTTCATCCCCTTAGATTGTCTCAAACCATAAGGTTGTTTAAAAAATGGTTGTGCCCCGAGATATATAGTCTATACCCGAGTTTGGAGAAAACATGTCCGAGTATTTGTACATCATAAAACAAAAGGAGATTTGTATTTTTGAGGTGGATATCAAGTGTATTATAAATAATGTCTTATCTTCTAAAACTTATATAAACACAAAAGCATAAAACATCAAACAGAAAAATATGAAGGAATAAATGACAAGCACATATATCAATTAAAAATACACAACTTACATGAGTGTGAAAATGATTAAAATTAGACATCGACAAAATTTGGTTGCATTATTCAGCACATATAAAATATGCTTAAATCCCAAAAAACTACACTAGATATGTATAGCATACTTCCAAAACAGAGAATATTTTATTAAGGCTACCCTAAAGCCTACACTACATGGATACAACATGTTGAAGCCCTAAAAGAATACTTAATGGATCCAAAAAATTAATATAAAATATATTATAATATAAATTTCCACTTATCACTGATTTAAGAGATGAAGGAGAAAGAGAGTAATTTAATCCACAAGAGAATTGTTGGCACAAGTAAACATGTGAATCACTTTATCCCATATGAATGATTGTAAGATAGGTGCATGTGAATCACTTTATCCCATATGAATGATTCTAAGATAGGTGCATGTGAATCACTTTATCCCATATGAATGATTGTAAGATAGGTGCATGTGAATCACTCCATTCATCATGCAAGATTGCAAGGTCGTGCATGCCTACCTTTCCCAAAGAGACATCTATTATATCTAGTAATTACCTTTAAGTTTTAGTTGATTTTCACGTAATTACTTCCCATTATTACCAGTAGATGTATCTATTGCACTTGCCTTCTCTCTCTCTCACTCTATTACCTTTCCCCTTAAAAACTCCTAGAATTTCAAAGTTACAAACTATTTTACCCTTCTAATAAAGCTTCATATATGATAAAAAGAGTTGCAGAAGGCTACAACACCCTTCTAAGAGATCTTCATCTTTTTGTGCAACTTGTTAAATAAAGTGAAGTCTGAGAAGTAGGGGGGTTGGTTTGAGATGTTATTTCTTCAGTGGTGTATTCAGATTTTAGTTAATACATATCCTTATTACTAATCCAAAAAAAAAAAGATCTTCATCTTTGGAGAGAAAGGGATTTAGACTTACTTGGGCAAAAGGGTGGGTCTATGATAGCAACAACATCTTGGGCGGAGATTGACAACAACAGTTCCTGGTGACAACTCGATTGAGATCCGGTGATGACAACTCGATCGAGATCTGGTGATGGCTAGTGAAAAAAGACCAATCGACAACAACGCATAAATTTATGAGGAAAGGACGGTAAAAAATGAAAGAAAGGGGAAAGTTAGGGAATTTTAGGGTACACCTATCTCGGGCGAGATGCGTGGCACCGACAACTCAATATCTCGCTCGAGATATGATAAATATATAAATTATTCATTTGATTTACGTATCTCGCCTGAGATATGATAAATATACAATTAATTCGATTTATGTGTCTCGCCCGTAAATATATAATTATTTTGATTTACGTATCTTGCCTGAGATATGATAAATATATAATTATTTCAATTTCTATATCTCGCCTGAGATATGATAAATATATAATTATCTTGCCTGAGAAACTTTTTATCGATTTTCATATCTCACCCGAGATATAAATATACATACTGAGTTGGCATAGCACCATGACCTAGCAATCTAGTCAGCAACTCCACCTATCTCGCCCGAGATGTTGACTATATTGCCCAATCATGGTGCCATGTATCTTGCTTGAGATATTGCGTGGCTAATTTTCACAAACCTACGTGGCCGACACATATCTCGACCGAGATATGTGACCACGAGACAACTGATTGGTCATTTTGAACTCGCCCGAGATACTCTGGACATGGATTCTGGAGGCTCAAAAGTATGCCACTTCTTGCCAAGCTACCGCAAAGCAGCCAGCTTATCATGTTACTAGGTGTCAGTTGAGGCTGAACCTCTGAGGTAGCTATTGGAATTAATGGTTTAGTTTTAGATTTATCTTTAATCATTGTGGTGGGTGCTTTTACAAGGAGTAAAAGGGACTAGATAAGCCTAGTCAGAAATAGGAGTCTAGGTGGCAAGGGTGTCATATAGCATGGGTCAAGTGGGCACCCTATTGGAAGAGGTCTTGGAGGTGGCCTTAGATGCTCTCAAGGGGCAAAAGACATCATGGATGATTTCATTCAAGTAGATGCCTTCTTCTCCTTCTCCCTATAAATTGGGAGGTCAAAATTAGCTCCATATAACTCTTGTATTAGCACTTGAATAAAGGGCTATGTGCCTAGTTCTTTGTGGACTAAATCTTGTTATTAAGTTATTTTGTTGCTTAACATGCTTATGGAGTACTTGTAGATTTTGGGTCTATTTCTAACAGTAGCTAGCTACACGATCAAAAAGACTGGTAGCTGGCTTGATTGGTGAGACTTGGTTAGGGTTCTCACTTCTTGGGACTAGGGATCCTTCCATTGACTCAAAATCTAACGATGTATCACTAGCCCATAGTACAAATCCTTGTACAATGCTAAGCTAGATTCCAAACTGAAGGTCGTGAGCCTAGTGTAGGCTGGTACGTACCTAGCTTGATAAATGCACTATCATCTATATCAGCCTCTAATACACACCCAGATCGTAGGTGCATGTGAATATGGGGTGCAAGAAGGTCATACACATGCCCCAAACAAGTTGGATAATTTTTCTTTTTTAAAATTATTTAATTTTTTATTTTTTAAAAATTAGATTATCCAAAGTTTTTTAGAAACTTATCTTTTGTGTTTCTTAACCCATCTGGCACCAGAAATTGTATATTTCTTCTGGGTCAAAAGTGCTGGCTCCCATAGTTAAGAAAGCTCCTTAACTATGTTAAAATGTAAATTTTTTTGGGTGTCACACAAGTTGTGTCAACATGATCGCAACAGCCTAAAATATATATTAAGTAAGTTTGTGTGTACACTTTTTGAGAAAATTCTATATTCACTCATCTATGGCGCAACAAGTTTGTTACTCTCAAACAGATGATTTTTTAAATAGATTCGTACAATTCATGATATCTAATAAGCTTTACCTACATATCCGGGAATTGATACGGATATTCCTAGTTCCAGAGGGGGGACATGTTTTTTTTTGCCCCAAGACCTTTTCCCTTTTTCCCTTTTATGTTTACCTTTTTCTCGGGGGGTCCACTATATGGAAGCCCCTCCTACGACGTGCGTTCAAGCGGTATTTAAAAATCCCCTTATCTGTGAATTTTGAGCTAATAAAACTACCCCTTTTTCTTTATAAACTTACGGTTTTTTTTCCAAAGTACAATTAAAATACCCCACTTGTAATTGTATTTCTGTAAATTTACCCAATATTTTGGATTAAAAAACCCCACCTAATGATCGCACGTGGTAGACTTACATATTTTGAGGTGCACCCCCCGAGACCTTTTTTTGATTTCTTTTTTTTTTTTAACTTTTAACTTTTATTTTCTATTTTCTATTTTTTACCCACGGACCTTTTTCCCTTTCCCTTTCACTTTTTTGATGTTGACATTCTCCGTTCTAGAGAGGAGAAGTAAAGACACGTTTTTGTTTTGCCCCAGGACCTTTTCCCTTTTACTTACCTTTTTCCTTTCTCTTTCACCTTTTAATTTTTTTATTTTTTACTTTTTACATTTTTGGTTTATTGTTTATAGTTTTAATTTTTTATTTTACCCAAAAGGGGTTTTCCTAGAATCTTTGACTTGGGGCTTGCATGCATTAAATGCATCCAGCCACTCAAAATAGACTTTTAGACTTTTTTGGCTAGTGGCCTAAAATCATGCACACATTAAATGTGGCCAGCCAATCAAGATGTCACAAATTAGAGAGAGGATTAAGCATAATCAACTCGCATTAATTACACCAATGCAAAATCGTAGAATGTGCAAAAAACAGACAAATTTTCGTGTGTTGCCAATCCTCCCCTAATTTCTATTTTTGTCCCGATTTCTCGACATAAGGAGTTAAATTTTAGAGAAAAAATATGCTAAAAACCGATTTTATGGTCTATTTAACCCAATTCTTTAAATATCATGTTCAATTGACTATTTTTTATTTCAAATTTAAAAAAATGTAAAAAAACCACAAATTGAACTTGTTAATAATAAGTGGAAGAAGAATTAACCTAAACACACAAATTGCAGAATCCACAGAAAATGAAAAACATGCAGAAATTAAGAAACAGGTAGAAATTATAGAAATTGAACAACACATAAAAATTACAGATTCCAACAACAATGCCACAAAATGGACAGATTTTCAACAATTCATTTCTACCCTTCTTGAAAAACAGAAAACATAATTATAACATAAATTAATCATATGCACACATGCATTCAAAATGCATGGTGGGTATGCGGTGGGGCGACGCCATTTATGGGAAGGCCTTACACCATCGAAAGAGTGCTTTGCCCAACCACACTCGAGAGCATAAAACAACTCAACCAAGAAGCTAATCTTTCATAACCTAGCTCACAATTGCATAGGCAAGGTGTGTCACTCACCTCCTGAATACTTGTGCTCTGATTCTCTTAGGAGACGATGTTGCCGCATAGCCACACTCCAAAGCTCCCCTCAAACGCAAGAAGCTCGACCCTTCTTGCACTTAATCTCTCTCTCACACATACACAATGCGAATATAATAGCTCTAATTAAATTAGTAGAGACACACAAGAGAGCAAGGGAGTAGAGAAGAAGAGCACTCTATTAGTTGCACTGAGAGAATGAATGGTGAGAATACAAATTGACCCTTATCTTGGCTCCCTAGCCTTCCCACCTTGGCCGACCATACTTAAAATATAGGTCCATGGCTTTCCAAGGCCACGTAGGCTTGTGTAAACACTTAATCTAAGCATGCAATCTCCATAATTAATCTCGTGGCATGCCTTTCATAGACAAGCGGCGATCGCACACGTAAAATATATAATATTAGCATTTTTAATGTCAATGACCAAATGAATTGACGGTTACCAGTAGTGGATGGCGTCGATGTTAGAGAGGTGTCCAATGAGGGTTAACAATCATGTTTATGTTTATGATTGTGATGATGTTCTGGAAGAAGCCTTGGGTGATATGATAACTTTATGTACTCATAAAAGAGTTTTGCAAAGCTCTAGTGGGTTTGGCATGCATGAACATGGTGACAAGTTTATAAGAAGCACTCTTTATGCAGTTAAGGAAACCTTGGTTATTAAGCACATATAATGTGGTCGAATAGAACATGGTGAAGCTAATGAAGATACTCAAGTGCTCTAGGATAGAGTGGAAGATTCAAAATTTAAAAACCTGAGGATACCTATGGAGGTGCCAATTATCAATTTCAAGATGGTACACACATTGATGAATTTCTTGTTGGGAGAGAGATGAAGGTCATCCTTTGGGGATTATGTTGATGATTTGAGTCTACAATGGTAATAAGCATTTTCTTTTTGGGAGTTTCTTGCATGTGGTGACTGTTATGAAAAATATGTTGTGGGGACTATGTTATGCAAAATATCTTGTGGTGACTATGTTATGCAAAATACCATGTGGATATGGAAATCATTGCAAGGGTTTTATAAGGAGACTTCTTGTAAGATTCCTCCCCAGCCCCTCAAGATATCCAGTTTCTTCCCTTGTAATCAATCCCCTTTTCAGAATAATAAAAGATCTTGTTTCTACCTATTTTAGCCTAGAGAGAGGTAATTCAATTTTTAGATATCTTTGGATGGAAAAATATCCCTTCTTATTAAAATAAATTCCCCCTAAATAGAAGTTTAAAAAGAAATTCCTAAGGTGCATTAGAAATAAATTATAATGTGCACAAAAGATCTTAGCCTAAGGATCAAGATTTTCTGAAAATTTTGGATTATGGTCCAATTAAGGTTCCTATGGACCAATAAGATTAATCCAAATGTAGGGAGGAGATAAATTTAAGAATAAAAGAAAAACCCCCTAAAAATGAGTAAATGCTCACATAAGATGAACAGTGGACTAAGGACCAAAGAAAAGAATTAAAAAACTGAATTTTGACACCTCAAAGTGGGGATCTCCCCTCATGAAGTAGGCACCTTTTTTACATCATTACCCCCAATTCTTAATCAATAAAATGAGATATTTTCATCTCTCCTCTCCTGTTTCAAAACTAGATCCAAAAAGTAAGCTGAACTGACCCAAAAATGGTCAAAAATTGACCAAACTGATCTGGAAAATTTTAGAATCAGTTTGCTTGGTTAGAGGCTCACTTTTTTCTATAAATAGAAGCCTCCCCCTTTGTAAAAGCTTAATGGTGTTTATGCACTGTTACTCTACTCCTGTCCTGAGCCATCTACATTGAATTTTTTAATAATTCAATTGTTTTTGGCCTAATCCTCTCCAAAGTGAATTGGTGGCCACTTTTGCTTCAAACAAGAGTAGAACCCTCAATCCCTCAAGCCAAAGGAGAGCTTACAAGCTCCATGTAAGTTTCTTACTTTGTTTACGAATTTTAATGAAAAATCTATGGTTTTCTTGATTTTTATGTTTTGCAAATAATTGAATTAAATTCAAATGCTATGCCTTTGATGAAAAGGCCACCCCCTTCTCTTCTTTACATTCCAACCTTTCTTAGTCCTAGAAATATTAACTAAGTGATTAATTAAACTCTTCTTATTATTTACTCTCTTGAATTTAGAAAATTATGTAGATTAGAGTTCTATAATTCTAAATTGGATTAATTATGTTAAGTAAAGAAAGATAAAAATGAGAAATGGTTAGCCATACAAAGGAAGTTATGGCAAAATTTTCCAGAATTTTGTGAAAAAGAAAGTTTGTTTTTATGTTATTCCAAAAGAGTAATTCCCACCATTTTTGCATCTAAAAGAAATATTCTAATTACTCCATGTACATATTCACCTATGAATATGCATGGATATCACTGATATTAATTATTAAATTTTCTATGCATAGAAAGATGCATAAAGGATTTTTTTAATTACAAAAGTGTTACTCTTATTAAATTTGATTTTTATGCCTAGAAGATGCATAAAGGAATTTTTTTATTACAAAAGTGTTATTCTTATTAAATTTAATTTCTATGCATAGAAAGATGCATAAAGGATATTTTTTTATTACAAAAGTGTTATTCTTATTAAAATTAATTTTTATGCCTACTAAAAAGATGCGTAAAGGAATTTTTTTTATTATAAAAGTGTTATTCTTATTAAATTTGATTTCTATGCATAGAAAGATGCATAAAGGAATTTTTTTAATTACAAAAGTGTTATTCTTATTAAATTTGATTTCTATGCATAGAAAGATGCATAAAGGAATTTTTTTATTACAAAAGTGTTATTCTTTATTAAATTTGATTTCTATGCATAGAAAGATGCATAAAGGAAATTTTTTAATTACAAAAGTGTTATTCTTATTAAATATGATTTCTATGCATAGAAAGATGCATAAAGGAATTTGTTTTATTACAAAAGTGTTATTCTTATTAAAATGGATTTTTATGCCTAGAAAGATGCGTAATGGATTTTTTTAATTATAAAAGTGTTATTCTTATTAAATTTGATTTCTATGCATAGAAAGATGCATAAAAGATTTTTTTTATTACAAAAGTGTTATTCATATTATATTTGATTTCTATGCATAGAAAGATGCATAAAGGAATTTTTTTATTACAAAAGTGTTATTCTTATTAAATTTGATTTCTATGCATAAAAAGATGCATAAAAAGATGCATAAAGGATTTTTTTTAATTACAAAAGTGTTATTCTTATTAAATTTGATTTCTATGCATAGAAAGATGCATAAAAGAAATTTTTTAATTACAAAAGTGTTATTCTTATTAAATTTGATTTTTATGCATAGAAAGATTGATAAAGGAATTTTTTTAATTATAAAAGCGTTATTCTTATAAAAAATGATTTTTATGCATAAATAGATGCATAAAGAAATTTCTTTTATTTTAAAAGTGTTATTCCTATTAAATTTAATTTTATGCATAAAAGGATTTTTTTATATATAAGTGTTATTCCCATTGAAGTTGATTTTTATGCATAAAGAATTTTTATATCAAAATTAGAATTCTCTTAAATTTTATGTTTAAATTCTATGAGTATTTGATAAATGAGTAATTAAATACTCTAAGAGAAAAATTTCTATTGTTTTATATTCACATGGATTGTAAAAAGAAAATTCAGGAAATCTATCGAGATCAAAATTGTTAGAAGTAGGGTTGCAAGAAAGCACACAAAGCTTGGAGAAGAAGAAGCAAGAATGCACACAACACACCATGTATTAGATTGTGTCAATGTACAAAAGATAAGTAAGCCCTAGAAGGATGGGCGTATATACAAGCCAGGGAAAAAAATTCCTAAAGAGGGAAAAAGTGCCCCGACGGTCCTAAGTGTGTTCACACACATCACTGCCTATATATATGGCAACAAATCCCCCCTGGGAGTGATGGTGTGAACGAGAGCTGGCACTCATGTAGTATAGGGAAGTGCCATGCCCGAAGTAGATCAATCCATAAAGGGGAGCAAGCCCAAAGCTTTGCGGAAAGCTTCAAACTTCTCAACACAAGGAAGCGCTTTTGTGAAAAGATCGGCGAGGTTGTCCTGTGTTGGCACATAGGCCAAGCTGATCTCTCCTGCTGAGAGTCTCTCCCTGACATAGTGATAATGCACCTCAATGTGCTTTGTGCGAGCATGAAAAATTGGGGTGGCAGACTCCTGTCCAACACCCAAGTCGCCTTGTAATGCATACATAAATGAGGCAACCAATAGCTGTCTGATAGAGTGTGACATCAAAGTGATCTCCAGCATCATGAAGACTCAACTTCAAACCTGTCTCCATTGAAATAGGCTTGCAGTCTTCAAGGCCAAATCTCCGCAACAATGTCTCAATATACTTTGTCTGACACAAAGCAATACCTCCATCACACTGCTTAAATTGTATCCCTAAATAATGATGTAGATGCCCCAAATCTGACATCTCAAAAGAGGCATTCAAATCAGCAATATGACTCTCATTTGGTCCTGTGAGCAGCATGTCATTGATATAGAGAGCAATGATTACATGTTCATCATCCACACGTTTAACATACAAAGTGCTTTCTGTTGGACTATTCTGAAAACCATGTGTAGTCAAATATGCATGTATCTTTTCATATTAAGCTCGTGGAGCTTGCTTTAAACCATACAAAGCCTTTTTCAACCTGCACACTTTGTTTTCCTGCCCTCTTTGAACAAAATCACGAGGCTGCGATACATACACCTCCTCATGCAAATCTCCATTCAAGAACACAGTCTTATTTCCTTATTGGAATTTGTAACTAATTTAGAAATCAATTTAAGTGAATATTGAAAGAAATAAATTCAGTAAAATAGTAAACTGAATTATCAAACCCTTTCGAGAAAGATAGTTCATCCGATTCGAACCTTGAATCAGACTATGACCAAGATCAAACTCTTTCGTTAGTTTCGAGGAAAGAAGGAGTGACCAGTTTAGAAAAATACACTCAAAACTCCCGCCAAATTTGAAACTAAGTTTGAGACCCTTCAAATTTATTTGTGGATCAAGGTTATAGAATTCGAGGAATTCTGGTATGAAATTCAAAATTCCGAACAAGAAGTTTTGGGGATATTGATTCAAGAAATACTCCTTGTATTCAAAAGAAAATCAAACTGAAAACTTGCATAGAAACCCTGTTTTCTTAAAGGACTGTCTTACGCCAGAATACTAGAGGGGACAGAGGGGTCTCTCAGCTCATCTCCGAGCCACTAGGCATACCAAGGGGCTCAACCACTTTCTCTTTACCTTTATGTGATGTCATGTGAATCGGGATGTAAATGAATGATATGGGATGTGAATGGATGATATGTGATGTGAATAGATGTGATGAGGTGTGATGTGAATAGATGTGATGTAAATTGGGATGTGAATGAATGAGATATGATGACATGTAAATCAAATAAATGTGAATGGATGGATGGATGGGATGTGATATGAATAGATGTGATAAGATGTGATGAGATATGATGTGAATTAGATAGATGTGAATGAATGGATGGATGGGATTGATGTGAATAGATGTGATAAGATGTGATGAGATGTGATGTGAATGAATGAGATGTGATGACATGTAAATCAGATAGATGTGAATGAATGGATGGATGGGATGTGTTGTGAATAGGTGTGATGTGAATGTGCCAACTCTTTTCTGTGTGCTTCTGCTTGGCTTGCACTTATTGTTTAGGTGGGTTCGCTTTCAAGTCCTGAAATAGCCGCAACGCTCATACATAAATATCTAATCAAATTGTGGTCATTTCTCTCATCGAATCAAGGAGATCTCCAAAATACAGGTGTAATTCTTCCATACCCACTCTCTTTCGTTTTTACTGTTCAATTAATTGCATAAACTATAATGCATGACCACATGGAAATTGTCAATGTACTACTTAGTTTTTGAAGTTGCTTGCATGCTAGTGTAAATCATTAAATGAGCTTAACTTTATTGGAAATATTCCTAGGCAGCATGACATCTTTAGTTAACCTTGGAATACGATTGTCTTAGGTCTAGGGTCAAACCATCTTAATGTTTGACACCTTGCCATGTGTGTGTTGACCTCTAGGACATAGCTATTACCCCTTTGTCGAAAGGATGCAAGACAAATTATAGTTCAGGAGAGCGAAGATCAAAAGAAATAAATTTTAAAAAAAAACCTACAATAAATGGCAATACAAGTCTATGATGTGCTTTAATGTTGGCCTATCGCCTTATTGATACTTGGTAGGCGAGGAGTATTCTACTCTAGACCGATGCCTTGGTTGGTAGGGGGTAGCCTTGCCTAAGGTGAACTAATAGATTCCTGGATAATGCCTTGTGTTAAACATGGTATCAGGATCGATGTTAGTTTTGCCTTAGGAAGGTCGCCATTGTGTTTAAAAATTGTCACGTGCATAAAGAAATAAAGGCAAAAGGCTCCTGTAACTCTGATGTTTCTTGTGTCCCTCCTAGGCTCGTGGTATTAACTTGTTCTTAGAGTAGACACAGTGTGGTCATCTGTTTATTTATTAAGCTTGGTTATTTCCCTTGACTTAGGCTAGTTAAAAACCTTGATTAACCTTTGACACCTTGCTAACTCTTGATTTACTTTTTGTTAATTTGCTACACTAGCTCATTCATGTGACCCTTAAACTAAGTTCTCATAGCAACATCCATTGTGGTCTAACATGCTTGAATTTATACACTTTATATCTTTTGAATTCCAGCATACTTTCACTCTACTTCCCTGTTTTGCAAATGGTCTACCACAACAACCCTATCGAGCTTACCATACCATAGCTTCCGAGGACGGAATCTACATCAGGAAGGGGGGCATGTTAACCTATGACGGACATTGAGACGTACTATGTTTTACGTCATGAAATTAGTTTAACTATTCTGAGTCATGGGCCGGGCTTGTCGGCACCATATGTTAAGGATGAAGGGATTGGGTGATCGCCGATGAGAGGTGCACCTTGAATATCAGTAGGATAAGGGTTAGGGTCGGTCGGCCATGTATGGGCGCCCAAGTGTGAATGGCCAAGTCACCTATAAGAGTCAAATGTAACCCTAAAATCCTCATTCTCATGTGTTGTGAATACAAGAGTGCTCTTGCCTTATCTCCTTGGTTTCCTTCTCCTGCGTGTGAGAGAGAGAGAGAGTGAGAGAGTGAGAGAGCGATCGAGCACTGTGTAGCGGTACGGCGGCGGAGAGGCAGTAGAGCGGCGACGGCGGCCCCTTCACTGCGACGCGAGAATCCTTCAAGGCGACGGTTGAGCAGTGAGTGACACACCTTTTGCATTCTGTTTGAGCTTACTTTCCTGGTTGTATGCTTGCAGCCATTCGTGGCTCGCATACGGTGTTCGGCAAGTCCCCAGCTATGACCTGTGCGGCAAAAGCGCACATGGTCTTAAGCCAAACAATAGTACAAAGGATCAAGGAGAATGTTGCCCTCAATGCAAGGAACAGCTCCAGCACAAGAAGTCACCCACACAAAGGAACTCATGACACTTCATGCACAACAAGTATAGGAGTTCCAAGCCACTGCCAAGGCCAAGGAAGAAGCAATGCTATTACCAAATCACACAGCTAACAGTATAGCTCAAAGCAGAGGAGGAGAGGGCAAACCATCTACAACATGAAAGGGAACAAACCAACAAGGCTCATGCAGAAAAGATTAGATAACCTACCTACCAGTCACCACACTACTACTGAGGATACGGTAAGAGGATGTTGTAGAGTCCTGGCTCTAGCCCTAAGGCTAAGCCTCTATCCGCATCATCCAAATAAATAAAGTCGTAGTGCCATGAGTTTCATCCGTTCATTCATCATTGTCAGATATTTCCTTTTCATTTTCCCATCCACATAAACTCATCAAGAATGTAACCATGCGAGGATAGTAATCTTGTGGAAAAGGAAAGCATTGGGCTATCGGGGATATTTCCTCTACGGAGTAGGGGTCAGTCATGGTCAATAGGCGAATTAGCCATTCTAATTCCTCAACATTTTCCTCTCTGGCTAGTACATCTATATGATCCCATTCAGTTTCAATTATTACAGGATAGCACATGTGAAATATTTGAGAAAGGTACAGATGATACCTCTCACCAAAGGGATGAAGTGTATGATGATTGTGCATCTGCCATATCTGCAAACACAGATATAGCATCAGTAGGTTTATGAGACAGGTCAATCTAGTTCTTGATTGTATACGGATATTTCTCCTCTTTTTGTGCTCTTGTTGTTTTTACTATTTTTTGTTTTTCTTTTCTTTGTTTTTTTTAAAAAATGTATGAAGCTATATATATACATCCCCTTGAATTTGGCAATTACATGGTCAAGGGAGAAGGTTATAAGGAGGAAGCATTAGAATGTCGAGCGTGAGTACATGCTCCCCGTTTCCTTGTGGGTAGATCATATTATTTGCAATGATGTTGCAGCCTCTTGGAACCAATTTGTCCAGCGGGTCATAGGTTGTGATGTGGGCAGATAGCTTTTTATGACCCTTGTGGCCACATCCAATTGCAGAGATGGTAGTGTACGCTCCCATTGACGAATGGAGGAAATGGTTTCCGACGATACTATTACAAGGGGAGACGTAGACTCATCGGTTTTTTGTTGGGTGTTGACAAGAATAGGTGTAGAGCATGTAGACACTTCTATATCAATGTGTGCCTGGCATGAGGAGCTAGAAGCTTCATGTGGCTCCCCCCTTCCTGAGCTAGGTGGTATTGATCGATATCGTTTGGGAATCCAAACTAACTCTGGAAGAAGTGGTGCGGAGCACTCTGTTACCTTTTTCTTACCCACGATCTTGAATTGTCGTTGGGGTGGCAACAATTGGTTTGCAAGGTTTTACAGGTGATGTAGAGGGATTCAGCTTATGTTTAGGGACCCAAATCTGGTCATTTCCCTCATAGTACCCTTGGGCTACTAATAATTTTTTAGGGATCCATTGCGATGTTACATTGCCCTTTCTCGGGTGGTTAGCTGCTTTCCTTTTACGAGGCTTCTTGGTGGCTGAGCTCTTAGAGACCACCTTACCTGTTTCCACTCTTGGCGTTGAAGCGTTAGAGGGATGGCAAACAATCAAAGATGGTTTTGCCACTGGGCTTTGTGATTTTTCATTATCTAATATTTGAGTGGATGACTTAGGTGCGGGATTTTGAGCGGTCAGACCTAGTGTTGGTTCTTGTGTTGTGACTCGTCTAGTTGCCCAATCGATATTGCACTTGGTGGCCATCATCCATTTGCGCCCTAAGTTTACAGTCCCTTCCATGGTACCCACAGGCATAACCAAAAAGCTTTGAATTACGGTCCCCTTGTCATAGGCAACCGGAGTGTGCAGAATTCCTGAGACAGGGGTTTTTTTCTTGTTGATTCCTTGAACTTGGATAGCACTCTTGGATAAAGGTGGTTTTCCAAGTTGACACCACATGCCATATGATAGCAAATTGTGTTGAGCTCCTGTATCCAATAATGCATTATATAGCACCTCCCCGTAAGGACTCTGTAACTCAATTGGGTATCTTAGAGGTGGGTCAGATTCCAGTGCATCCTCCTCTGCTTCCTCGAAAGATACTTGCGTAATTCCCAAGTTAGCTTCTCGTTGTCGCCTAGCACGCTGTTGATGTTCTTTGGCTTCGACTCTCGCTTGTATCTTTTTAAGCTCAGCTTGTTCTTTAGCTGCCTTCTTTTGATGGATTGCATGTAACTCCTCTTGGCTCAGGGGGTCATAGTATCTTTTGAATTTACTCCCATTAAGGAATCCAATGGTTTCAACTCCGTCGAGAGTCTCCACTCTAATGGTACCTTGCAGGGTAATTTCAACTCCGTCGAGAGTCTCCACTCTAATGGTACCTTGCAGGGTAATTTCACATACTCTATACGGTCCCTTACCAGCGTATTTGAGCTTCTTCTTTTCGTTACGCACTCCATACATCAGGACTCTATCCCCAACCTTGATGTCCTTGTCCTTGAGGTGGCGATCAAACCATTTTTTCCTTCTATCCTTCTCCACAAGGGCATTGTATACAGCCAATTGTCTTTCTTCGTTTAGCCGCTCAAGGATATATAGATGCTCATTACTGTCCCAACCCTCTTGAGTAGCAACACGAAGACTAGGAATAACAAATTCCCACGGCATGACTACTTCTTGGCCATATACCATTTTGAATGGTGTGCAATTAATAGCCACTTTGTACGCAGTACGATAGGCCCATAAAGCTGTCGTAAGCTTTAGATCCCAATCCGTGCGATGAGCTTCAACTATCTTTGTCAAAACAGAGATTAATGTCTTGTTTATACTCTTGGCTTGGCCATTCACTTGCGGATAGTAAGGAGTAGATTTATGATGGGAGATCATGAAATTTGTTGTGAGCTCCTTAATCACTTCATTTATAAAATGCGTACCATTGTCGCTCACAAGTTCAAAAGGACAACCGAATCATGTCATTATATTTTCAAAGAGGAACTTGGCTATTGTCCTTGCATCTACCTTACGTGTTACCTTCGCTTCAGCCCATTTGGTCATATAGTCAGTGGCCACAATAATATAGCGAGATTGTGTGTTTCTGGCCGCTGGGCTAATTGGACCTACAAAGTCTAAACCCCACTTTTCAAATGGTTGGTTTACTTTGATTGGATGTAGGAGCATCTGATCTTTCTGTTGGGGTTTCTTGTATCGTTGGCATTCATCGCAACCTTTCACAAAGAGTGATGCATCTTGGAACATAGTGGGCCACCAATACCCTGATTGTAAGATCTTTCGCGCAGTTAAGTCTCCTGAGAAGTGACCACCGGCTATGCCCATATGTGCCTCTTGCAAAATGTATAGATACTCATCCTCTCGGGCACAACGCCTAAGAACGTCATCCTTTCCTCTTTTATAAAGAGTCCCGGCTATCAGGCAATAGGGTTCGCATTCTTTGATTAGCTTTCGAGCTAGATCTTTACAAAGCTCCTTGGGTGGAAAGCCATTAACCAAAAAGTTAACAATCTTCTCACTCCATTCAGGCATTGTCTCCACCCCATGAACAGGGAAGTGTCATGTAAGTCATCATCAACCCCCGTAGGAGCCTCGCCATTAGGTATGCGAGACAAATGATCATCCATAACATGTTTTTTGCCAAGTCTCACAACAACAGTGAAATCAAACTCAAGAAGAATCAATAACCATCATGTGATTCTTCCTGTGGAGCATGGTTTGTTTACCAGATACAACAATGCTTGATGATCCACATAGAAAACAAACTTGGTGGCAAGGAGGTAATAACGAAATTTCCTTACTGCATATATCATTGCCAACCCTTCTCGCTCCGTAGTGGTGTAGTTCATCTCAGCATCGTTCAACTGGCGGGACTGGCAAAGCTAACGGGGTAGTCTAGCTTGTGTTCTCCAGGTTGCGTCAACACACACCCAATAGCAAAGTTTGATGCATCAATATGCACATGGAAGAGTAAATCCCAGTTAGGCATTCTCAAGATTGGAGCACTCGCCAAGGCCTTCTTTAATAGCTCATAGGCACGGTCACATTCTTCGGTCCAAATAAACTCGATGAGAAGCTTATACAATGGTCGAGCTATCTTGGCAAAGAAGAGGATAAACCTTCGATAATAACCAATGTGACCCATAAAGCGTTGGACTCCCTTGTAGTTGGTGGGTGGTGGCAGTTCCAAAATGACCTTGATTTTACTCTCGTCCGTGGAAATCCCATTTTTGGACACTATATGCCCTAAGATAACTCCGTGTTTAACCCAGAATTGGCATTTGAAAGGATTCAATGAGATGCGATATAATCTACACCTTTCAAATATTTTTCTTAAACACATCAAGTGCTCGTCCCAAGAGGAATGAACACAAAGATCATCTAAGAAAGCTTCACAGAACTCCCTTAGATATTCCTTAAAGGCCGTGTTTATCAATCGTTGGAATGTTGCAGGTGCATTGGTCAAGCCAAAGGCCATGACGCGAAAGGCAAACACTCCAATCTCCGTGATAAATGCTGTTTTAGCTTGGTCCTCAACTGCAATTGTGATCTGATTGTAACCCGAGTACCCATCTAAAAAGCTATATGCCTCCTTACCTGCCACTCTTTCAATCACATGTTCAGAATATGGCAAGGGGTAATGATCCCTTCTGGTGGCTGCATTAACCTTTTTGAGATCAACGCACACTCTGAGTTTCCCATTCTTCTTTGGTACGATGACTATCGGAGAAACCCATTCTGAGTGCTCAATAGGGTATATGAATCCACATTTTACAAGCTTTTCAATTTCCTCTTGTACAATCTTTGCGTACTTAGGATTCATTGGGTAGGGACATTGCTGGGCTGGTTTAGCAGTGCTAATCATTGGAATCCTGTATTGCACCACCGAGGGTGGAACACCCTTCATATCATGATATGTCCAAGCAAATATGTCCTTGAATTCTTTAAGAAGATTCGTAAGTGCAGCTTCTTCCGCCTTGGTGAGGTCTTGAGCAATATAAACTGGTTTAGACTCCTCACCCGGATCTGCTAAGTCTATCTCCTTAACTACCCAGGGCCATCGTAGACACCGCTACTCCCATTGGTAGGCATTCGTTGGGCTTTTGTGTAGACCACTTTACGTTCCCCTATGGTAAATGATTTGAAATGCTCGGGTGCGGGGTGTAAGTCTACTGGTTCTTGTTGTGCCAGGCTTTTTTCTTTCAATTCCGCTTCCTTTTGCTGCTGAGCCAACTCTTGGTTTTGCCGCCTCCTTACAGTATGACTTAGTTTTGGCTTCTCATCAATTTCTAATTGGGCGACGTCATGAGGTTGCGGAATACACCACATGACACTTTGGAGGTATTGTCCCCAATTATCCGCGCTAACTTCCGATGAGCATCAATGGCTCCTACATAACTGAGCCATTCTGCAACAGTGGATCTCTCCTTGTTTATTGCAATTCGTACATTAGCTCGATAGCGTTGGCGCTTATGTCTCGTTTTCTTCTTACCAAGTTTTATGGAGCAGTGGGGTCTATCTCCTCTTCATAATCCCCACACGCACTATGTGACTCACAACCCATCTGATTTATAGGAGTAATCCTTGGATGTGGAGGTTGTGGTCCTAGCACTGGCGGTGGGTAACGACATAGACTGGACTACATTCGGATTCCTTGGAACTATGTACTGTGACGGTTGCTCGACAGGTGGTGTAGGCATTAGCGCGGGTACTTAAGGTGTGTTTGACTAGGCTAGGGGTGCCTGATTTGCCAACATTCGCTTAAGTACTAGGAAATCTTTAGATTGATGGCCATACTTACCACATGCATTGCAATTCCCATTGAATTTGACTCTGAATGTGGGACATTCACTCGTGCTATGTGGTCCTAAGCAAACCGAACACCATTGTTGCTCTCTTCTTGGGTACATATGGCTATTTTGAGGAGCCCGATTACCCCTAAAATATTTTTGGAGAGCCTTAGTAAGGTCGGTCATCACAGACATTTCGGATATCTTGGGCTCCTTGGCAATAGGTTTTACCGTCATTGGCTCGTGCCCAGATACTTGCGAACTAACGGATTTTGTCTCCGAAGACACCTTTTTACCTGCAATCATCAAGTTGTCTTCTAACTGGATTGCATTGGCAGTGACTGCTTCCCACGTTGTAAGACCTCTAATGACTAGGCCATTGTATATGTCCTCGTGGTGCAATCCTCGGATGAATCTATCGAGCAGTTGGTTATTATTGAAGCGCTCATCGGGAGTGCAGCGAGAATTTAGATGCTTCAATGGACTCTCACTGACTCCCCTTCTTCGCGTTCAGCTTTTTGGAGTTGAGATGCTACTCCCCAAAGCACACCCTCACGTATGTATTCTTTCAAGAACAATCTCTTGAGAGTGGGGTAGTGAGTGCGCTCTTCAACCCTTAAGGTTCGATACCAATCTCCGGCCTTCCCACTCAAGGTTAAGCCTAAGGCTTTACACTTATGCAGCTCATTGTGCTCTTCCAAGGAATCACACACGTGTTCAAAGACTTAAATGTGCTTCCTAACATCCTCGTTACCACTAAAGTTTTGAGTGAGCTTAGCCACTTGTACTGCCTTGCTTCTAGGTTCTCTCTCAGGCATACCCCGCATGTTTTCTGCAATAGATCGTCCGATTGTCTGAGCAAACACTGCGAGATCACCTAAGTGAGCAGGCATAGCTGGTGGAGGCACTTCTGGGATAGCGTGGCTGATAGGAGTTGGCATTGGTCTAAGTATGTTGGCAAATGACGTAGGATATGATATGTGACTAGGCCTAGCTCCCCTTGGATAATGGTTATGATAAGGCGGTCGTGGAGCATACACCATTGGCATACTAAGGGGCGTAGGAGCTACATGAGCATGAGTAGCGATAGGTACATATGGTTGATAGGCACTGGCACGCACTGTTGTAGGTATTGTTCCACTAGGTAGCGGTGTCGTACTAACTACAGTGGTAACAGGTGCGCTTTCTATCATGCTCATCATTGGGGTAGGCATTGTGGATTCCTTAATGGATGTTGAGATATCGAGCTCTAGTGAGGCGGTGGACACTGATGACCCGCCTGGGGGATAGGCCCCGCACTTACACCACTGGCATGGTTGGTGAGATCTTGGGTGATATGCGGCCAGTGGGATGACAGGCTGTGTGACAGCCACTCTAGAGACTGGCATAGTTATAGCGCCAGCTCATTTAGTCGGGTTCACACTATAGAGAACCCGTGTATGTATTGGTTGAGTACCTTTCATATTATTGTGTACTCTTATTCTTGTATATGGTGTGTTGAGTGTTGAGTAGAGAAGAAGAAGATTTTCAGCCTCTCACCTTGTGTGTTCTCTATTAGGGTTTTGTGAGTGTGTGTGTGTGCTTGCAAGAGCTCAAGCTCTCTTCCCCCCTGCATCTTTTCATGGTATCAGAGCCTGGTTCGTGCTAAGGGCTGAGCTGCAAGCAAGAGAACCACAGGAAGCGGTACGAGGGTAAGAGCTGCAACTACTCTTCCCTATTGTGTTGGTGACTACACCCTTGTCGGGAGCTCTACGGCGGGAGGCACCGGCAAACGATCTCCGAT
Source organism: Cibotium barometz (assembly GCF_041138505.1). Classification (NCBI taxonomy): domain Eukaryota; kingdom Viridiplantae; phylum Streptophyta; class Polypodiopsida; order Cyatheales; family Cibotiaceae; genus Cibotium; species Cibotium barometz. Next base: position 59,335,436 of record NC_141050.1, on the reverse strand, counting down.
TGAGGAGCTTTCTTCGCGGGAGTGAAGCTACAGGGCAACTATTCAGTCCTTCGGACTGAAAAATTTTCGGGCCGAAAACGCGTTTCGGGCGCGTCTGGACCTCCGTTTTTCAGAAAGCAGGCGATTTCGAGCATTGCGGGTAAGTCATCGATTCTCTGCAGAACTCTGTTTTACGAACTGCAGGAAGACAGATTGACTGTGCAGACACTGTGGGTGCTGCAAAGAGGTCTACAGTTGCCATTGGGTGTATGTATGCACATTGAAGTCACTGATTGTGACATTTGAGTACTCCAGTACCGCTGTGCAGAAAATACTGCAGGTTGTGCAGAAAAACCAGAGTGCAGTTTCTGGTAAAATTGTGTGTTTGGCAAGATGTCTAATGATGGCATAACACAGATTGTGACTGAGAAGCTGGACAAGAATAACTTCCATGCTTGGAGGTTCAGGTTAACGAATTTCCTGATGGGAAAAGGTTATTGGGACTACATAGAAGGTGAGCATGAAGAGGCACCGGAGATACCGGATATAAATCCGACTGCTGCAGATGTGAAAGAGTTTAAAGATTGGAACCAAGGAGCCAGGAAAGTAATGTATTGGCTTTCCATTAGTATACAGGACACCATGATTGGGCACATTCAGGATGCCAAGTCCCCCAAGGAGGCGTGGGACACCTTGGTAAAGCTTTATGAAACAAATACCAAGGCACGTAAGATACAGTTGAAGAATGAACTTCATACTGTGGAGAAAAAGAGCATGTCTGTGAATGACTATGCGTTGAAGATAAAGGGCATTGTGGAATCCCTTGCATCTATTGGTGTGTCAGTAGATGATGATGACAAGGTGGAAGTCTGTTTACGTGGTCTCGGGCCACAATACAAGGCGTTTAAGACGTCTATTCAGACTCGAGAAAACATTCCCAACTTTACAGATTTGGTGTCTATGCTGATTATCGAAGAGAAGAGCTTGGGTGAAGACCAACAGTCTTCACAAAGCAAGAACAGTTCAGAGCAACAGGCCTTCTACACGAGTTCAGGAAGAGGACGAGGTAGAGGAGGCCGTGGACGCGGTCAAGGAGGTGGCCGAACAGGTAATCAGAATTATGGTCAGCAGCAGCAGCAGCAGCAGCAGCAACAGTCCCAGAATCAACAACAACAACAACAACACGCAGGTGGAAGAGGCAAATTCAGAGGCAGGGGGAGTCAAAGAGGCCGTGGAAATTGGCAAAGGCAATATAATGATGCACGTGAATGCTACTATTGTGGTAAGCCAGGACATGTGCAGTCAGAATGTTATAAGAAGCAGGCTGACATGCAAAATGGGAAAGTACAGCAAAACAACTATGCATCCTCAAGCAGAAATAATGAGGACGATGAAAGGTTGTTTGTTATGCAGCATGTTGTAAATGCCATGTCTAAAAATGTTGATGCAGCACAAAAGGATAATGTATGGTATGTGGATTCAGGCGCTTCGAACCACATGACGAGTCATGGGGAGTGGTTCAAGGAGATGAAGAACCCGGAAAGACCAGGTTTTGTGGAAACAGGGGATGACACTGCTCATCCAATTGCCCACGTTGGAGATGTGCCATTATCTATGCAGGATGGCAAAGTGAAGTACCTTGCAGATGTACTTCATGTACCGAACATAACAAAGAATCTGGTTTCAGTTGGCCAGATGATTGAGCAGGGGTTGCAGGTTCGGTTTAACCCTGATGGGTGTTATGTTGAAGATTTCAAAGACAAGTGCAGGTTGGTTGCAAAAGGCAACAGAGTGGGCAGAATGTTTACGTTGGATGTAGACATGCCTGAAATGAGTGCTGCGATGTTTGCAAATGGTTCAGGAGTTGTTGCAGACACAGACATATGGCATAAAAGAATTGGACATGTAAATGTACAGAGATTGAAGTCTATGCAGACAAAAGGAATTGTGACAGGGCTGCCAAAATTTAAAGTGGAAGGTATGCAGAAAATCTGTGAAGCATGCCAATTTGGGAAGCAAACAAAGCATGTGTTTCCACGTAACAGATATGTGAGCAGAAATGCACTAGATGTTGTGCATTCAGATGTATGGGGTCCTACGAAGACCGTGTCTATGGGAGGCTGCAGGTACTATGTCACTTTCATTGATGACCACACAAGAAAAGTGTGGGTATATTTCATGAAGGAGAAGAGTGAGGTGTTCACTCACTTTCAGAATTTCAGAGTTTTGGTTGAAAAGCAAACAGGAAAATATGTCAAGTGCCTAAGGTCAGATGGAGGGGGAGAATACTTCTCCAATGAGTTCTCTGAATTTTTGAAGAAGAATGGTATTCGGAGACAGTATACATGCAGATACACTCCGCAGCAAAATGGAGTTGCTGAGCGGAAAAACAGGCACATTGCTGAGATTGCGCGGGCATTGATGGAAGAGAAAAATATGCCGCATTGCTATTGGGCTGAGGCTGTTTCTACAGCAGTATACATCATGAACAGGACTCCAACTGCAGCCATACATGATGTAACTCCAGAGGAGAGGTTTACTGGCAGAAAACCAGATTTGTCTCATCTGAAAGTCTTTGGATGCATTGCATATGTGCATGTGCCAGATGAGCTGAGAACTAAGCTGGATCCGAAAGCTGAAAAATGTGTGTTTATTGGATATTCCCTTGAGCAAAAGGGATACAGGTGTTATAACCCTGCTACACGTGAGTTGAGGGTAAGCAGGGATGTTGTCTTTGATGAGATGAGCAGTTGGTATGCTGCTGAAAAAGAAGCTGTTGGGGCTGATGTGAGTGGAAGTGTGGTTGCACAGAATGCAGGTCAGCAATCACAGTCTTTGAGTGGACCAGGAGAGTCCTCATCTAGTGGGTCTACTGATAGACCATGGAGTGGCAGGCTGCGTCATAATACCAGCCCTGCAAATGTGGTTAGTACATCACGTAAAGGAAAGGAGAAAGTGGTTGAGCCCCTTGGTATGCCTGACATTTCTGCAGGGCATTCTCATGTTGATGGAGAGTCTAGTGGCTCAGATATGAGCCTTGATGAGGAGCTTGGGATCCCAGCTATGAGAACACCTGGTGTAAAGAAGGCTATGGAAGCCATGAATGAAAAGCTGCGAAGATCTGGGAGAGTGAAAAATCCTGTGCAGAGATTTACATATGATGGTTATGTGGCACATCACTATGCATATATGGCAAAGGTTGTGCAGGTTGTTGAGCCCACATGCATTGATGAGGCTGTTGGAAATGTGAATTGGAAAAAAGCTATGGATGAGGAGATGGATGCACTATATGGAAATGAAACTTGGGATTTAGTGCAATTGCCTGAAGGCAAGAAAGCCATTGGCTGCAAGTGGGTGTACAAAGTTAAACATAACAGTGATGGAAGCATAAACAGGTACAAGGCTAGATTGGTAGCCAAAGGATATGCGCAGACATATGGGATTGATTATGAGGAAACTTTCAGCCCAGTTGCCAAGATGGCAACGGTGAGAGTTGTGATAGCAGTGGCTGCGTCAAAGCAATGGTCTTTACATCAGATGGATGTAAAGAATGCATTCTTGCATGGGGATTTGCAAGAAGAGGTGTATATGTTGCAGCCACCTGGATATGAGGATGTGGGTCACCCCGAGCATGTTTGCAGGTTGAAGAAAGCCTTGTATGGCTTAAAGCAAGCACCAAGAGCATGGTCTGACAAGATTTCTGAATATCTTGTCACTATTGGCTTTCATGTAGCCAATGCAGATTTCTCGCTGTATGTGAGACATGGTGATAGAGGAGTTGTGCTTGTCGTCATCTATGTAGATGACTTGATCATTACGGGGGACCATGATGCAGAGATCTTCGATGTAAAGATCTTGCTTAGACAGAAGTTCGAGATGAAGGATCTGGGGGAGCTCAGATATTTCTTGGGCATTGAGGTGATTAGGTCACCACATGGTATTGGATTACTGCAGAGACAGTATGGCTTGGACATGTTGTCCAAGTATGGTATGACAGGCTGTAAGCCTATTTCTGTGCCATTGGATCAGAATGGCAAGTTGAGTGCAGACTCAGGAGAGATCTTGGAGGATCCTACTATGTACAGGAGCATAGTAGGAAGTTTGATCTACATGACGATCACCAGACCAGATTTGAGCTATGCTGTTGGGTTGGTGAGTCAGTTTATGCAGGTTCCACGGAAACCGCATTTGGATGCTGTGAGACGCATACTGAGGTATGTGAGGTCTACTTTGCATTGTGGACTATTCTATGAGACTGGGAAAGAGATATGTGTACATGGGTACACAGATGCTGATTGGGCTGGTAGTATCTCAGATAGAAGATCTACCAGTGGATTCATGTTTTCTTTGGGGAGTGCTGCTGTGACTTGGAGCAGCAAGAAGCAACCTACGGTTGCTCTATCGAGTACAGAGGCCGAGTACAGAGGAGCTGCTATGGCAGCATGTGAGGTAGCTTGGTTGAGAAAGCTACTTGCAGATTTGGGTCTATCAGTGGATAGACAAGTTGTCATTTTCTATGACAACATTAGTAGTATACAGTTGGCCAGGAACCCAGTCTTTCATGCTCGTACGAAGCACATAGAGGTCCACTACCACTTCGTCAGAGAGAAGGTCTTGGCAGGAGACCTTGACCTTGTTTATGTCAGCACAGAGGATCAGGTAGCTGACATTTTCACCAAAGCATTGGGTACAGAGAAGCTCCGCAGATTCAGGGCTTCGCTTGGTGTACATGAGATGGAGTTGAGCTCGAGAGGGAGTGTTGAGATATCGAGCTCTAGTGAGGCGGTGGACACTGATGACCCGCCTGGGGGATAGGCCCCGCACTTACACCACTGGCATGGTTGGTGAGATCTTGGGTGATATGCGGCCAGTGGGATGACAGGCTGTGTGACAGCCACTCTAGAGACTGGCATAGTTATAGCGCCAGCTCATTTAGTCGGGTTCACACTATAGAGAACCCGTGTATGTATTGGTTGAGTACCTTTCATATTATTGTGTACTCTTATTCTTGTATATGGTGTGTTGAGTGTTGAGTAGAGAAGAAGAAGATTTTCAGCCTCTCACCTTGTGTGTTCTCTATTAGGGTTTTGTGAGTGTGTGTGTGTGTGCTTGCAAGAGCTCAAGCTCTCTTCCCCCCTGCATCTTTTCAATGGAAAGTTGAGCCAAGGTTGGAAAGCTAAAGTTACTGCTCGTGGGCTCAACCTACATTGAGACTCCAGGCGAAACAACATATGAAGGGTCTATGGGACTCACCGAGGGAGTCTCCAATTGTGATAGGGTTGGTTGTTTGGCCTTGCCTGTATCCAAAAACCTCATAGTGCCAGTGGAAACTAGGTTCACTCCCCTATTTTGCCTCTCAATTTGGATAATTCTATGAATAACCTCACATATCATTTGTTGTTGCTCCTCTAGATTAGTGGCGCTAGATGTAGATCGTAGGACTTCTAACCAACCTACATGGTATGTGTAACCCGTGTATAGGTCAGTTAGAGTCTCTGTGTGTAGATCATATTCCCAATTTTTATTGAGAAATATCCCATCCAGACTTGGTGTGCCAAACGGTTCTCTTGAAAGGTCGTAGCTGGGGACTTGACGAACACCGTCTGCGAGCCACGAATGGCTGCAAGCATACAACCAGGAAAGTAAGCTCAAAGAGAATGCAAAAGGTGTGTCACTCACCGCTCAACCGCCGCCTTGAAGGATTCCCGCGTCGCAGTGAAGAAGGAGCCGCCGTCGTCACCGCTCTACTGCCTCTCCGCCGCCGTGCCGCTACACAGTGCTCGATCGCTCTCTCACTCTCACTCTCTCTCTCTCTCACACATGCAGGAGAAGGAAACCAAGGAGATAAGGCAAGAGCACTCTTGTATTCACAACACATGAGAATGAGGATTTTAGGGTTACATTTGACTCTTATAGGTGACTTGGCCGTTCACACGGGTGCCCATACATGGCCGGCCGACCCTAACCCTTATCCTACTGATATTCAAGGTGCGCCTCTCATCGGCGATCACCCAATCCCTTCATCCTTAACATATGGTGCCGACAAGCCCGGCCCATGACGCAGAATAGTTAAACTAATTTCATGACGTAAAACATAGTACGTCTCAATGTCCGTCATAGGTTAACAGACCATGTTATTATTCTCCAGGGCATTGTACCTTTTATCCTGCTCCTCTGTAGCTTTCAAACTCTTCATGATGACCTCTTTGTGGGGGTAGTCTCAGCTGCTTCCAAGTTTGCTTCTAACCTTTGTACTTGTGTGGATACATCTTTTACCTGCTTCCAGAGGGCACTGTTACGGTCATGGAGCATATGTGTTGTCAGGACGTGGCACCGACAAACCTTTTTTTCTTTCTCCCACATTGCATTTGTGCTTGATTCTGTCTCCAACCTAGTCTGTGGTTGGTTGAGCAGCTCGTCAAGTCCTTCCATGGTCTCCTGCAAGAATTGTTGATAGTCGATGTTCTGCAGGGAGGCCAGCTAGGGTAGTCTTTCTTCATCTTCCAATCTTCTCCTCTTGCTTGGACTTGATGGCTCTAGAGTTTTTGTCTTTTATTGCTTCCATGGGGGCCTCTAGTTCCTGTACTACTGAGGCTGGTCCTGCCTCCACATCTTGTCTTTCCTCAACTTGTATTAGCATTGCTAGTTTTGGAGTTGTCTCTATTGGCGTGTCTGCCAGACTTGCATCTTTGAGAGGAGACAAGTCTGTAAATATGAGTTATGCTGGGACTTTGGAGGAGTGATTTGTTGTCGGGGTTCCTATGTGTGCTATGGCTGAGAATATTCTCTTTAAGTGCCTCTTGGTAAGTGTAGATTTCTGTGGCCACTTCCTCCTCTAGTCTTTGTGACTCAACAGCAGCAACATCTGTAAGTACTCCCCTCATCTTCTTATCCGTTCTCTTCTTGCGATCTTTCTTCATCTTCTTTATTATATCCTTGGTCTCCATGAAGATGGCTTGCCCTTGCACATCTTCAACTATTAACTTGGGCTGGTTTGGTAGCAGTGCCAACTGCATATGTTCTTTTGGTTTGGGCTCCTTTGAGAGGCCTTTTTGCTACATGATTGAGAACCTGTGTGAGAAGGTATGGGTTACATATTTTAGATTGGTGGGATTTCAAGTAGTTCTCCATCTCCTTATGTAGACAGTATGCCCAATATTCTTCTTTCTCTTCGTGTACTGTTGCAATCCTGTTGAGACCGACACTGTTGTATCTATCTACTGGCTTTATTTGCATCATCAAAGACATGGCTCTGAAATCTTTCTCTGTAGCCTCATCTTGGACATTCTCGTACTCGGCACCATTTGAATTGTATGAATTCTTCTTGAGCATGGCCTCTAGAGGCATCTTGTCAATGATGTGGTGGTGGACCTTGATTGCGGCTGGAAGTTGCAGAGCCTCCCTAATGAGTTCCTCTGTGATGAGGAGTTGCTCGGTAGTGCCGTCTGCCTTGGTGATTCGTCCGCTTTTGGTCCCCTTGTCATAGGTCTTTAGGTATTCTGCACAAAGTTCTATGTCGATACTTCAGGGGAGTATCTGCGCCATCTTACCTAGACCGACTTTGTCCAATTTTGTTTTAACTTCAGCCTCTTCTAGTATTTGTAGACACTCCGAGCTGTGGTACTGGAGGGCTACCTTTCCATGGGCTGTGTGAGCTTCCTTGTTGATGATGGTCCCATGGAAGGGTTGGGCATAAGGACCCAAGAAGTTCAGCTTCAGTCTCGCTATGTTGTCCTTCTTCTCTAACTAGCTGGGGATCTAGTAGCACTGCTAGCTTGAGTTGTAAGAAGCTAGGGTCTCGTGGGATTCGAACTCCGAGGCTGACATCTGTATTAGGCACATAGGATCAGTCGACGAATGACTGGTGGGGTTGATATCATCTTTTTTTCTTTTTATTTTTTATTTTTAAATATTTTTATGGAAAATAGGTTAGTTTAAACGAAGAGGTCATTAGTGTAGGAGCAATCCTCTGGTGTGTAAATAGTTAGTTCATGGCATAGAGAAGCAAGGTAGGAGTGAGTACGTGAATGTGCAAGCCATGAAAAGGTCAGGCGTGAAAAGGAGTGGCCGTGAAAGCACAGGGTGTGAAAACGATTTGGCAGTGAAAACGTCTGGCTGTGAAAGCACAGGCCGTGAAAAGGTCTGGCCGTGAAAGCACAGGCCGTGAAAAGGTGTGTCCGTGAAAAGTTTTGGCCATGAAAACACAGGCTGTGAAAAGGTGTGGCCATGAAAACGTAGTTTTTGTGAAACTGCAGGTCGTATTTTTATCGTTTGATTATGATTCTTTGGTGTATGATTGTTAACTTTACTGAATGATGCATACGTGAAGGGATACAAGTCATTTGTTTTACCAATTAATGTGTATTTTCTCAAGATATGGTGATTCTTGAAAGAACACAAAACAAAACAAAAACATAATAAAAAAAGAAAAGAAAAGAAGAGGATAAAGCTCCCACCTTGAAGGGGATAGTCGAGAAGGTTGTAGGAGAAGGTAAGCTCGGGAGATGCACGTTGAAGTAATTCGAAAATGATCAAACAACGCACACGATGTAAAATGACGAAAAGAGGAAAGAAAATAAAAGAAGAGGATAAAGCTCCCACCTTGAAGGGGATAGTCGAGAAGGTTGTAGGAGAAGGTAAGCTCAGGAGATGCACGTTGAAGTAATTCAAAAATGATCAAACAACGCACACGATGTAAAACGTCGAAAATGATCAAACAACGCACACGATGTAAAATGACGAAAAGAGGAAAGAAAATCGAATTTATAATGCAACCGTCAGATAGGGTGTCTATCTTAATGAAGAATGCCATGTGGCATTGCATGTTGTAATTTTGTTCACGGCGTGAACGGTTTTGGCCTTGTTCATGGTGTGAACATTTTTCTACAATTTTACGTGGAATGCATAAGATCGAATACTTCTCTTCTTTATTTAAAAAAAATGCTCAAGCAGTCAAACATGCACATGATGAGTGAATGATACTTTTCTTACCTCGTACCCATTTGTGTAGTCATTGGATACCTTTTGTTTTATCGCCATGAGAACCAAGGGGTCACCAGGGCACTTTTGGACATTTGTTGGTGCAGTCGTTTTTAGTTCCATGTGGGAGTTTTTTATTGTGCCTTCCACCCAATTGAACAATGTTGTCACTGTGCCTGGTTGTGGAGGGCTTCTATCTGCATCTCCTTGCTGAACTGCTTTGTTTTTACCTTTAGGTTCCTTGTTCAGTCTTGTAGCCAGAGTGGGTACTTTCGTTGCTTTGGCAATCCCCAACCCATTTGGCTGGTTTTCTTTATCCTCCACACAAGGGTTGGTGTGGTTCTTGCTTGAGTTAGGAGTGGATGTTGCATGCTCTTACCACCCTCTTTTTGATGATTCAAACTGTTTGTGGTATTGGCCCCATTGAGTGGTATTTGGGTACCCATATTGATGTATTTCCTTGTTGATAGTATCCTTGTGCTCACAGTAAATCCCTTTGAACCCATTGCTTATGGAATCCTTGAGGTTTCTTTGGGTGCTTGGAGTCCTGCCAATCGGCTCAAGTCAGCAAGGTCTGACTTTGGAATTGTTTGCAGGTTCTTCTTAGGTTCATGGTGTCCATTTTATTTGGTTGATCTTCAAGTTGATTCTTGGGCACCCACTTCTATGTATCCTTGGATGTAGGGCATTATGTGGCAAGCTTCGCGGAACGGTTACTGGTTCTGTTCTTGGAGGTGTTGCCACTGCACTCGTTGTTTGTTCATCAATTATGATGTGTTTCCCTCTATTTGTAAAGTTCCATAAGGGTATGGACATGACTTTCTCGCCTGTGCTTAGAAATGTTGTTCTTTCCTCCCATTGGATATTGCATTTACTTGCACAGATCCAGGATCGACATAGAATCATTTCTTCTTCCATGGAACTTGCAAGCATGACAAACACCTTCCTAACCAAGGAATTATTTTTGATGAAGATGTTAACATTTAAAAATCCTTCGGCTTTTGTGGTTATCAAGTGAACACTATGAACTTGTGCATTAGTGGGTTCAAGGTGTGGTCTATCTAATGCTACCCAGGTATATTATGAGATCAAGTTATGACTTGACCCCGTATCTATTAAGGCAATGCTTGTTGCATGGCCTTTAGCTGTAGTAAGTCCCACCTTGAGTCGTGCTAGCTCAATGTTTAGTTCCCCTTCGTCCAAAAGAGTCACAGAAGCCATGTTAACATGTATTAGTCTTTTGTGTCGTAATTGTTGGGCTTTGGCCTCCCTAGCCTTAGCCTCTTCTTGAGCTTGCTAGATTTTTTCTTTTGCAAGCTGTTTTTGATGTTTTTAAAGAGATGTTCTTGCAAGAGCATCTCTTGGGTCAGTGGTCCAAAGAAATTTTTTTAATTTACTTCCATTGACATAACCCTCCATCTCGATGCCGTCAATTGTTTGAATTTGACCAGACCCCTGAGGTGTGATATGTGATACTCAGAATGGTCCCAGGCCTCAGTATTTGAGTTTCTTTTTCTTGGTGCTTCCGACACCATACATGAGGACAAGGTCTCCCATTTCCAGTTCTTTTTGCTTAAGGTTTTTGTCGAACCAATGTTTCTTACGCGTAGTTTTTCAACCCCATGAGTCCATTGATGCTATCAGTCTAGTCTCATCAAGCTTCTCTAAGTCAATTAGCCTTTCAGCTAATGCATTCTCCATTAGACACTCTTGTACGGCAATACTTAAGCGTGGGACTAGGTATTCCATGGGCATAACTACTTCCACACCATACGCTAGACGGAAGGGAGTGTAACCCGTCGCTACCTTATATGTTGTTCGATAGGCCCATAGGCTGCTGTCAGCTTATGTTCCCAGTCTGTTTGCTTCCAAGGTTTTTATCAAGATAGTACACAAAATCTTGTTTGTGTTCTCTGCTTGACCATTGGCATATGGATAATAAGGTCATAATTTTTGATGGATCACTAAGAATCCCAGAAGTAAATGATCAATCACCTCATTGATAAAATGTGAGCCACAATCACTAACCAATTCTCATGGGCAGCGGAACCTCGAGATGATTTGCTCGTATAAAAAATTTACAGATGTTCATGCATCAGCTCTCTTTGAGGCTTTGGCTTCTGCCCATTTTGTGAAATAGTCCGTGGCCACGATCATGTATCAGGCTTGGGATGGATGTACTGCTGGACTAATAGGTCCCACAAAATCTATCCCCTATTTCTCAAACGGTTGTCTTACAATAATAGGGGTGAGCGGCATCTTGTCCTTTTGTTGTGGAATAACGAAACGTTGACATTCTTCGCATCTTTTGATGAATTCCATGGCGTCTTTGAATAACGTAGGCCACCATAGTCCTACTTGAAGCACTTTTTGAGCTGTAATTTCTCCAGCAAAATGCCCACCTGCTATCCCTGAATTAGCTTATTCCAATATGGTGACAAACTCATCTTCTCTAATGCATCTTCTCTAATGCATCTTCTAAGCACATTATCTTTTCCTTATCCCGTGCAATCAGTTGATAAGGCGCAGAAAAATTGATAAGCCATCGTAGTTTATCTTTGTTCAAAGGTATTTCCTGGCGGCGGGAAACCATAAGCTAGATACTCTGAGATTTCTTCACTCCATTCGGGTATCATGTCCAATAAACAAGTATTAGGGAGATCATCATCAACACCAATTTGTTGGTTTCCCATTTGGAATTCTGGACATGTGATCGGCTAACACATGCTGTGTTCCCTTTCGTACCATGACTGTAAAGTCGAATTCCAACAACAATAGCAACCATCGTGTGATTCTCCCCGTAGTGTAAGGTTTATTTACTAGGTATAGTAAGGCTTGATGGTCCACGAAAAAGACGAATTTGTTGGCCAAGAGGTAATGTCCCATATATCTTTACACACCCTTGTAATTGGTAGGCGGTGGCAGCTCTAATATCAGCTTGACCTTGCTTTCGTCTGTGGATATACCATTCTTTGAGACAATGTGTCCCAATATTACTCCATGCTTGACCCAAAACTGACACTTCAAGGGGTTCAAGGATATACGATATAATCAATATCGCTCGACCACTTTCCTTAAGCATGTTAAGAAAACGTGGTGATTATGCTAGATCAAGTTGAGTGGAGGAGAGAGACCCAAAAAATACAAGAATAAATCTTGTTTATTAAGTTGCTTATGCATACAACTTGGCCTTTGCACACTCACTAATGCCTTCTAGCTTCACCTTTAAATAGGTGAGTGGTGGACCATAAGTCCATTCACACACACACCCTTCTCCTACCCTTTTACATGACCTTAGTCTTTTAATACCCTCCCTCAATACCAACTATGAAATAATTGGAATAGGTGGTATTGGACATAGGTTGCCTTTATAACATTAGGCGTACAAGGTTAGGAATATAGGTGTTGTTACATTGAGATTTAAAATAAGTGCTCAGAGGAGTTAGAGGTTGATACAAAGTTAGCCTTTGACTCTTTGTTAGGACATTTAGAAGTGACATGTCCTGTTTGTTTACACTTGTTACATTTCATCTTGTTGGGATATTTGATCCAACAATTATTTGCAAAATGACCTACCGTTTTGCAATGGGTACACCTTACTTTGCTCACTTGATGTGACAAAGCTTGTTCGATATTCGATGGAGTCGATGCATTTAAAGATTCAGCTCCTCTCTTTGGCCTCTTTTCTTCATCTTCAAGACAAGATTGAATGACTCCTTCAAGGGTGGGATTAGGTATGTTCTTCAGGGTGGTGACTAAGGTGGGGTACACCTTCTTGATTGCTTTTAGCAAAGTAGCCCACTGCATCATCTTCATCCATTCTCGCATTCACTGATGTAAGTTGAGCCATAAGGCCCTTCAAGTGAGAGATAAAGGCTCCAATGCCGTCTCCCTCTTTGAGCTCCAAGCTAAAAAATTCAATTTTAAGTGAGATCTTGGAATTCTTACCACCACGAGCTCCATAGAGCTTGTCAAGCTCATCCCATTTCTCCTTTGCAGTCGAAAGCTGGTCCACATGGTGAATAAGAGCCTCATAAATATGAAGCATGATGATGGCTTGTGCCCTCTCATCATCTTCAATATCTTCAACCTTAGTTCAATCAATAACCTTAGTGCCGGAGATGAATGGCCAAAAACCTTTGGACATCATCTTGTACTTGACAAGAACTTGCCAAGTGTGGAAGCCCTCTCCTGAGAACTTCTTAATTTGGGTGTTTTCATTTGACATTGGGTATTGAAGGGAGATTACAAGAGAGTAATGGGCTGATTTATGAAGAAGAAAACCAAAAAATTTGTGATGTTTTGGCTTAAGTAGAAAGAGAAAGGCTTATGAGAGTGCAACAACCCTTAATCAAGCCAAGGATGTTGCATAAAAAAGGAGATTAAGATGGTGAAGCTTACGGTTTAGCACTTAGGGTTTGTTCCCAACAACTAATTCTGATGGAGAGAGCTTCATTAGTGTCAAGGAACACTTTCTTTGGTGATTAAGATCACCATTAGTGTTTAGCAACACTATTAGTACTTAAGAGCACATTTTTAGCATCAAATGACACTTGTATTGGTGATTAGATTCACCATTAGTGTTTAGCAACACTATTAGTGCTTAAGAGCACATTTTTAGCATCAAATGACACTTGTATTGGTGATTAGATTCACCATTAATGTTTAAGAACACACTTAGTGTTTAGAAACACTTTGAGATGCCTCTCCTTTTCTAGATTAGTAGCATCATTAGTGTTAATCAACACTATTAGTGTTTATGAACACTATTATCAAGCTCTTGAGCAAGCTTTCATGGAGAAAATCAGTAGCCGCCTAGTCTTTTGCCTCCCACAGTCGTTTCACATAGCCATTGGGGTTGAAACTTCAGGTAGTAGGCCCTTAGGTCATGGGCTTTAAAAGCCCCAAGCTCACATTGCCCACAGTCGCCTACACACAGGGCGAATGAGCTGTATGATAGCAGCGATGCAAAAAAAGTACGTTGGCCTGCTCAGGGAGCAATGGCATGGCAGAGAGAGGAGGAAACTAGCAATTGGCAGTACGAAGATAAATGCTCGGGGGTCTTCTACAACTTCTTAGTTGGACTCAAGCCAAGATATGGCCTCCACAAGCAGTAGGAAGGCCTGCACTGGCTGGGGGTTCTTCTCCACAAAAAGTGAAATGTGGATAACCTAGTCTACACCAACCAAAATGTGACCTAATCTACCCTAGCTCTAGATACCATGTTAAGAAAACGTGGTGATTATGCTAGATCAAGTTGAGTGGAGGAGAGAGACCCAAAAAATACAAGAATAAATCTTGTTTATTAAGTTGCTTATGCATACAACTTGGCCTTTGCACACTCACTAATGCCTTCTAGCTTCACCTTTAAATAGGTGAGCTAGTGGACCATAAGTCCATTCACACACACACCCTTTTCCTGCCCTTTTACATGACCTTAGTCTTTTAATAAAGCAGGCCATATGGTCTGCCCATCGAGAGTGTGCACACAGATTGTTAATGAATACCTCCAACCACTTTTGTAAGTAGTCCTTAAAGGCTGTGCACATCAATTGTTGAAAGGTTGTTGGGGCGTTTGTGAGGCCGAACAACATAACCTTGTATGCAAATGTGGGATGTGGATGTGGATGTATGAATGTGGATGTGGATGTGGATGTGGATGTGGATGTATGAATGTGGATGTGGATATGGATGTATGAATGTGGATGTGGATGTGGATGTATGAATGTGCGCTTTTGCCGCACAGGTCGTAGCTGGGGACTTGCCGAATACCATATGCGAGCCACGAATGGCTGCAAGCATACAACTAGGAAAGCAAGCTCAAACAGAATGCAAGGATGTGTCACTCACCGCTCTAACCGCCGCCGTGAAGGATTCCCACGTCGCAGCAGCAGCAGTGAAGGAGGAGCCGCCTTCGCCGCTCTACCGCCTCGCTGCTGCCGTGCCGCTACACAGTGCTTGATCGCTCTCTCTCTCTCTCTCTCTCTCTCGCACACACGCAAGAGAAGGAAACCAAGAGGATAAGGCAAGAGCACTCTTGTATTCAACACATGAGAATGAGAGTTTTAGGGTTATATTTGGCTCTTATAGGTGACTTGGCCGTTCACACATGGGCGTCCATACATGGCCGGCCGATCCTAACCCTTACCCTGCTGATATTCAAGGTGCGCCTCTCATCGGCGATCACCCAATCCCTTTATCCTTAACATATGGTACCGACAAGCCCAGCCCATGACTCAGAATATTTAAATTAATGACGTAAAACATAGTACGTCTCAATGTCTGTCATAGGTTAACATGCCCCCCTTCCTGATGTAGATTCCATCCTCGGAAGCTATGGTGTGGTAAGCTCGATAGGGTTGTTGTGGTAGACCGTCTGCAAAACAGGGAAGTAGAGTAAAAGTATGCTGGAATTCAAAAGATATAAAGTGTATAAATTCAAGCATGTTAGACCACAATGGATGTTGCTATGAGACTTAGTTTAAGGGGTCACATGAATGAGCTAGTGTAGCAAATTAACAGGAGTATAAAATTATTGAAAGTAAATCAAGATTTAGCAAGGTGTCAAAGGTTAATCAAGGTTTATAACTGGCCTAAGTCAAGGAAAATAACCAAGCTTAATAAATAAGCAGATGACCACACTGTGTCTACTCTAAGAACAAGTTAATACCGCGAGCCTAGGGACACAAGAAACATCAGAGTTACAGGAGCCTTTTGCCTTTATTTTTTTTATGCACGTGACAATTTTCACACACAATGGCGACCTTCCTAAGACAAAACTAACATCGATCCTGGTACCATGTTTAACACAAGGCATTATCCAGGGATCTATTAGTTCACCTTAGGCAAGGCTACCCCCTACCAACCAAGGCATCGGTCTGGAGTAGAATACTCCTCGCCTACCAAGTATCAATAAGGCGATAGGCCAACATTAAAGCACATCATAGACTTGTCTTGTAGGCTTTTTTTTTAATTTATCTCTTTTGACTTCGCTCTTGAACTATAATTTGTCTTGCATCCTTTCAACAAAGGGGTAAAAGTTATGTCCTAGAGGTCAACACACGCATGGCCAGGTGTCAAACATTAAGATGGTTTGACCCTAGACCTAAGACAATCGTATTCCAAGGTTAACTAAAGACTGCATGCATTCTCAAGAATACCAACAAGGTTAAACTCATAAATGATTCACACTAGCATGTCAGGCAACTTCAAAAACTAAGTAGTACATTGACAATTTCCATGTGGTCATGCATTATAGTTCATGCAATTAATTGAACAGTAAAAACGAAAGAGAGTGGGTATGGAAGAATTACACCTTTATTTTGGAGATCTCCTTGATTCGATGAGAAAAATGCTTGCAATTTGATGAGATATTTATGTATGAGCGTTGCGGCTATCTCAGGACTTGAAAGCGAACCCACCTCAAACTTTTCCACCTGTACAACCAACTAACAAGCACTATACCTCGAGAGGCACATCAATGTGAAAAATTAAAGACTCGTTTAAGGAATCCAAACTAGAAAAAACTTGAAAACACTAACCTACCTACCAGTCACCACACTACTACTGAGGATACGGTAAGAGGATGTTGTAGAGTCCTGGCTCTAGCCCTAAGGCTAAGCCTCTATCCGCATCATCCAAATAAATAAAGTCAACCTCAGTAGTGCCATGAGTTTCATCCGTCCATTCATCATTGTCAGATATTTCCTTTTCATTTTCCCATCCACATAAACTCATCAAGAATGTAACCATGCAAGGATAGTCATCTTGTGGAAAAGGAATTGGGCTAATGGGGATATGTCCTCTACGGAGTAGGGGTCAGTCATGGTCAATAGGCGAATTAGCCATTCTAATTCCTCAACATTTTCCTCTCTGGCTAGTACATCTATATGATCCCATTCAGTTTCAATTACAGGATAGCACATGTGGAATATCTGAGAAAGGTACAGATGATACCTCTCACCAAAGGTGGATGAAGTGTGTGATGCTCTTGCATTTGCCATATCTGCAAACACAGATATAGCATCAGTAGGTTTATGACAGGTCAATCTAGTTCCTGATTGTATACGGATATTTCTCCTCTTTTTGTGCTCTTGCTCTTTTTACTATTTTTTGTTATTCTCTTTTCTTTTCTATGTATGAAGCTATATATATACATCCCCTTGAATTTGGCAATTACATGCTTAGAGGAGAAGGTTAAGGAAGAAGCATTAGAATGTCGAGCGTGAGTACATGCTCCCCCTTTCCTTGGGTAGATCATATTTTTTGCAATCATGTTGCAGCCTCTTGGAACCAATTTGTCCAGCGGGTCATAGGTTGTGATGTGGGTAGATAGCTTTTTATGACCCTTGTGGCCACATCCGATTGCAGAGATGTTAGTGTACGCTCCCATTGACGAATGGAGGAAATGGTTTTCGACGAAACTATTACAAGGGAGATGTAGACTCATCGGTCTTTTGTTGGGTGTTGACAAGAGTAGGTGTAGAGCATGTAGAAACTTCTATATCAGCGTGTGCCTGGCATGAGGAGCTAGAAGCTTCATGTGGCTCCCCCCTTCCTGAGCTAGGTGGTAATGATCGATATCGTTTGGGAATCCAAACTAACTCTGGAAGAAGTGGTGCGGAGCACTGTGTTACCTTTCCCTTACCACGGTCTTGAATTGTCGTTGGGGTGGCAACAATTGGTTTGCAAGGTTTTACAGGTGATGTAGAGAGATTCAGTTTATGTTTAGGGACCCAAATCTGGTCATTCCCCTCGTAGTACCCTTGGGCTACTAATAATTTTTTAGAGATCCATCGTGATGTTACATTGCCCTTTCTCGGGTGGGTAGCTGTTTTCTTCCTACGAGGCTTCTTGTCTGAACGAGATTGAGCTAGGGAAGTAGTTGTTAACGAAGCTTTAGGGACCCATTTGTATGTATTTTTTGGCATAGTAAGCGGAGCTTTAGAGACCACCCTGCATGTTTTCACTCTTGGCGTTGAAGCGTTAGAGGGGTGGCAAACAATCAAAGATGGTTTTGCACTTTGTGATTTTTCATTATCTAACATTTGAGTGGATGACTTAGGTGCGGGATTTTGAGCGGTCAGACCTAGTGTTGGTTCTTGCGTTGTGACTCGTTTGGTTGTCCAATCGATATTGCACTTGGTGGCCATCATCCATTTGCGCCCTAAGTTTACAGTCCCTTCCATGGTACCCACAGGCATAACCAAAAAACTTTAAATTACGGTCCCCTTGTCATAAGCAACCGGAGTGTGCAGAATTCCTGAGACAGGGGTTTTCTTCTTGTTGATTCCTTGAACTTGGACTCTTGGATAAAAGTGGTTTTCCAAGTTGACACCACACGCCATATGATAACAAATTGTGTTGAGCTCCTGTATCCAATAATGCATTATACAGCACCTCCCCGTAAGGACTCTGTAACTCAATTGGGTATCTTAGAGGTGGGTCAGATTCCAGTGAATCCTCGTCTGCCTCCTCGAAAAATGCTTGTGTAATCCCCAAGTTGGCTTCTCGTTGGTGCCTAGCACACTGTTGACGTTCTTTGGCTTCAATTCTTGCTTGTATCTTTTTAAGCTCAGCTTGTTCTTTAGCTGCCTTCTTTTGATAGACTGCATGTAACTCCTCTTGGCTCAGGGGGTCATAGTACCTTTTGAATTTACTCCCATTAAGGAATCCAATGGTTTCAATTCCGTCAAGAGTCTCCACTCGGATGGTACCTTGTGGGGTAATTTCACATACTCTATATGGTCCCTTACCACCATATTTGAGCTTCTTCTTTTCGTTACGCACTCCATACATCAGGACTTTATCCCCAACCTCAGAGTCAGTTTCTTCTTGATATTCATACTCAGAGTTACATTTGTCAGAGTCTTCGCTACTGTCAGTGTCAGTGGAGTTTGCCGCTTTCTCGCCATCAGGAGTCAAGTGCATAACACCTATCATGTTTATTGGCACTAACGGTGGCATATCTTGCCCCTCAACAGGTGTTACCCAGCTTGTGCCTCTGTTTCCCCATGTGTCTATGGTTGCCGCTAGGTGTACCCAATCCACGTTATCCGACTCAGTCATACCCGGTAGGACATCCATATAAGGAGAATCTTTCCCATCATCAGTCTCTTTTTTGCATGTATAGCAATACCTTAATGGGGTGGAGTGAATAGTGGTATCCGATCAACTATCAATGATAACCTTGCTTCCTAAAGGATGTGCACGACCATTCTCAAGATCAACTCGAATGACAGTCCTGGAATTGTAGGTAGATATGGTTTTTCGACCAATCATGCACCATTTGTGCTTCCCTCATGAAAGGACGTCCTAAGATCATTTGATATGACATAGGATGCTTGGAGAAATCCATTACAATGAAGGTATGTCTTACTTTGTATCCCAGAACCTTGATCTTAAGGTCCCTTAACATTCCAATAGGTTTAGCAATAGTTCCGTTTGCCATCTTAACCACTATGTTTATGACTTCGAGGTGAGGTCTCCCCATAGATTCCCAATAGTTTTTAGTCACAATGCTCACTCCAGTACCACCATCAAGGATTTCCTTTAGAGTTAATCCCTTGGTAGTAATGGGGAGGGTTGCATTAGATTCGTCACCTTCAAAGTATTGTCCCCCAACTTGTTAACAGGTATTTCAACGGCCGAACCTTCATCTAGGTTGGGTTGTAGATCCCAATGTTCACCTTCATCTTGAAGCGTGTCGGGTCTATCCATATTTGCAAATTGTGGTAGCCCCGCCTTTAGTTCTCCATTGAGAAATTCCCGAAGAGCTAAGAATAGCTCAGGATCTCCGTATAATTTGGATATGATCGTGGTTCTGATTTCAGAGGACATGAAATCCATTAGCTTAGACACATTCAACGGTGCTTTTCGAGACATGGCCCCTTGACTAGGGGGACTAGTGAAGATGGAATCACTTCCTCTTCGATGGGGTCAGGCATTCCCTCACTAAACATCCTTTCCAGCAAGAAGGGTGTTTGTCCACTTCCGGATGTCCTATCCTCACTTTCTTCCCAAATGATACTCGGTATAGCTAACGGTTTATGGTTCCTGTGAGGCTGAACTTGCGTAGGAAACACTGTGTCTGGAATTTTGATTTTTCTCGGGTTTGGCTCCAGTTCTCTTTGTGTTTCTTCCACCAAACCCCTTAAGTGTTGCACTTGTTCAATCTCCTCAACTGGGTTTGGGTAAGTTCCAATCTTTTTCTTGAGGGTTTTTGGCCCATGTGGCTTGTCTTGGGGAGTCTCACTCAGTTTGGGTGGTCGAGAGGGCATTAACTGACTTGGTTGTGGGGCCGAGGAAGTTTCCTTCTGTTTCTCCTTATTTATGTACTCGCTTGATTCTCCTTCGTTAAGCTCTCGAGTGGGTTCCTCCCTTAAGGTAGTGGCTTTGGTCCCCATGGATTCTATTGAATCAGAATCATCTTCAGGATCATTCATATACACGGGGTCGTCTCCTGTCCCTATGTTAGTCTTTGAACTAGGCTTGGAGCTCGTGGCATTAAGCGATCTCTTCTACTGCGTTTTCTTTTTCTTTGCTCGAGCAATTGATGCAGTATCCCTCTCCTCGAGAATGTAGTTTTGATTTTGAAGCATTGACTGTGTAACTACATTCGCGGGTACAACAGGTATGGTTCCTCGTGCCTGGTTGGTGACCTCAACCAAATTCAATGGCGTAATCTTGGGTGCATTAGGATTATGTGGACATTGAGCAATCAAATGATCTATGCCACAACGATTACATGTAAGTACCGGCATTCCCGATGTGCTCCCTTGATTTGGTTACATCTGAGTAGCGATCTTCTGTAGCCTATTAGGGCACTCCGCTACACGATGCGGTCCACCACACTCATAGCATTGAAGAGGTGGTCTCCTTGCCAAGGTATTAAGGTTTTGCCCTCTTGTGGCAAGAGCAGCCGCTTGATATACAGGCTTGACTTGCCCGAAATGATCCTCCATGTAGTACTGGGGAGTCATTTCAAAGTATCAATCCTGTATGGAGCAGTGGGGTCTTCATAATCCCCACACGCACTATGTGACTCACAACCCATCTGATTTATAGGAGTAATCCTTGGTGGATGTGGAGGTTGTGGTCCTAGCACTGGCGGTGGTAACGACACAGACTGGACTACATTCGGATTCCTTGGAACTATGTACTGTGACGGTTGCTCGATAGGTTGTGTAGGCATTAACGCGGGTACTTGAGGTGTGTTTGACCAGGCTAGTGGTGCCTGATTTGCCAACATTCGCTTAAGTACTAGGAAATCTTTAGATTGATGGCCATACTTACCACATGCATTGCAATTCCCATTGAATTTGACTCTGAATGTGGGACATTCACTCGTGCTATGTGGTCCTAAGCAAACCGAACACCATTGTTGCTCTCTTCTTGGGTACATATGGCTATTTTGAGGAGCCCGATTACCCCTAAAATATTTTTGGAGCGTCTTAGTAAGGTCGGTCATCACAGACATTTCGGATATCTTGGGCTCCTTGGCAATAGGTTTTACCATCATTGGCTCGTGCCCAGATACTTGCGAACTAACGGATTTTGTCTCCGAAGACACCTTTTTACCTGCAATCATCAAGTTGTCTTCTAACTGGATTGCATTGGCAGTGACTGCTTCCCACGTTGTAAGACCTCTAATGACTAGGCCATTGTATATGTCCTCGTGGTGCAATCCTCGGATGAATCTATCGAGCAGTTGGTTATTATTGAAGCGCTCATCGGGAGTGCAGCGAGAATTTAGATGCTTCAATCAACTTATAAAGTCTCTCACTGACTCCCCTTCTTCGCGTTCAGCTTTTTGGAGTTGAGATGCTACTCCCCAAAGCACACCCTCACGTATGTATTCTTTCAAGAACAATCTCTTGAGAGTGGGGTAGTGAGTGCGCTCTTCAACCCTTAAGGTTCGATACCAATCTCTGACCTTCCCACTCAAGGTTAAGCCTAAGGCTTTACACTTATGCAGCTCATTGTGCTCTTCCAAGGAATCACACACGTGTTCAAAGACTTCAATGTGCTTCCTAACATCCTCGTTACCACTAAAGTTTTGAGTGAACTTAGCCACTTGTACTGCCTTGCTTCTAGGTTCTCTCTCAGGCATGCCCCGCATGTTTTCCGCAATAGATCGTCTGATCGTCTGAGCAAACGCTGCGAGATCACCTAGGTGAGCAGGTGGAGGCCCTTCTGGGGATAGCCTGGCTGATAGGAGTTGGCGTTGGTCTGGGTATGTTGGCAAATGACGTAGGATATGATATGTGACTAGGCCTAGCTCCTCTTGGATAAGGGTTGTGATAAGGCGGTCGTTGAGCATACGCCATTGGCATACTAAGAGGCGTAGGAGCTACATGAGCATGAGTAGCGATAGGTACATATGGTCGATAGGCACCGGCACGCACTGTTGTATGTACTGTTCCACTAGGTAGCAGTGTCGTACTAACTACAGCGGTAACAAGTGCACTTTTTGTTATGCTCATCATTGGGGTAGACATTGTGGATTCCTTAATGGAAAGTTGAGCCAAGGTTGGAAAGCTAAAGTTACTGCCCGTGGGCTCAACCTGCATTGAGACTCCAGGCGAAACAACATATGAAGGGTCTATGGGACTCACCGAGGGAGTCTCCAACTGTGATAGGGTTGGTTGTTTGGCCTTGCCTGTATCCAAAAATCTCATAGGGCCAGTGGAACCTAAGTTCACTCCCCTATTTTGCCTCTCAATTTGGATAATTCTATGAATAACCTCACATATCATTTGTTGTTGCTCCTCTAGATTAGTGGCATTAGATGTAGATCGTAGGACTTCTAACAAACCTACATGGTATATGTAGCCCGTGTATAGGTCAGTTAGAGTCTCTGTGTGTAGATCATATTCCCAAATTTTTATTGAGAAATATCCCATCCAGACTTGGTGTGCCAAACGGTTCTCTTGAAGTGGACGCAATGTCACTTCTTATGGATTGGCTTCTAGGGACCTCTACTTTAGGAGGCACGTCGGAAGGTGGTAGCTCAATAGGACCCTCATTAAACGAAGTGGGTAGAATATCCACATGGACACTCTTTGGGAGGGTAGGGTCTACATGAGATGTGAATGGCGAATCCACTACCCCTCCTTCTTCATTTACTTCGCTTGTCGCATGTTCAGAGCATGTAGCTCTACTAAAGGTCTCTATTCGACGACTAAACATGCTAGATCCGGGTTGTGGGGCCCAAACTGGCATGTTTTTTGTCTCCTCAGGGTTCTTGGTAGGGTTCCCTTCCATGGCTTCTGAGTCGGCGGAGGACGAGTCACTATCCACTATTCGTGGATCTTGGGTTGCACTCCCTTGGGTTCCAGCTGAAGGCCAAGATGCCAACGTGGAGGGATGGTGTGAGCCTGCGTAAACTGAAGCGCTTTCTAGTGGCTCAGACTCTAGCACCCGACCAGAGCGTAGATGCATGTGACGTGAGTACCCTACGGGCGTTGGGAACTACCCTTGAAGTCCACACAAGTGGTTTCTTAGGTGTTTCACACCCCGTTTTTACTTGTTTTTGTATTGTTTTTAACCTGTTTCTAACCCCCTTACTTACGATCAAACCTGAACTAGGGCGTGTGATAGCTCAAAACGAGCGTATCGTTTAAAGGGTCCTAGCATGCTTTACAGCACCGTGTTCGCCTATCTAGAGCTCCTGTGGTCCTCAAAACAGTCTGTTTCCTTGTGGGGGAAAGGGTGAAGGCCTATTTGCTTGTGGAGGAAAGGGTGAAGGCTTTATCCCACATGCTCAGCTCACTCCTTGGGGAGTGGGCTACATATAGGGCTCAACTTCCCATAAGCTCTCACTTGAACGAAAGCTATGGAGGCTCACTCTCCTATATATATATATCAAAAGACCGAGACCGAGGCCGGGGTCGGGATGGGGGTTTTTCTTTTCAAAAAAATTTTCTCCAAATAAAAAATCTTTCCTCTCCACACGTTTGGTTTTTTTCTTTAAAAATAAAATTTAATTTTTTATTTATTTATTTTTTCCAAAATTATTTATTTTTTGGGAATAAGTTTTCTAGGGTTTCTTTCTAGGGTTCAGCCTTGGCCGCGGCGCAGTTTGCACATAGCGCAGGCCTGGGGATTCAGAAATCCCCCCTCATACGCAGAAAAATAACAAAGGAAACAGAATTGCAGAAGCCAAATTGCAGAAACAGATTGCAAAACACGGAAATACCTCAACAACAAACACACAGTCACCTTTCCTACAGTGTAAATTTCACTTCACGCAGCAGTCCGAGCTGCAAACTGGAGCTTGGTGCAGGGCATCTCCCCGGTAGCGATGCCAAAAATGTGCGCTTTTGCCACACAGGTCGTAGCTGAACACCGTATGCGAGCCACGAATGGCTGCAAGCATACAACCAGGAAAGCAAGCTCAAACAGAATGCAAGGGTGTGTCACTCACCGCTCTAACCGCCATCATGAAGGATTCCCACGTCGCAGCAGCAGTGAAGGAGGAGCCGCCGTCGTCGCTCTACCGCCTCGCTGCCGTCGTGCCGCTACACAGTGCTCGATCGCTCTCTCACTCTCTCTCTCTCTCTCTCGCACACACGCAAGAGAAGGAAACCAAGAGGATAAGGCAAGAGCACTCTTGTATTCAACACATGAGAATGAGAGTTTTAGGGTTACATTTGGCTCTTATAGGTGACTTGGCCGTTCACACATGGGCGTCCATACATGGCCGGCCAATCCTAACACTTACCCTGCTGATATTCAAGGTGCGCCTCTCATCGGCGATCACCCAATCCCTTTATCCTTAACATATGGTACCGACAAGCCCGGCCCATGACTCAGAATATTCAAATCAATGACGTAAAACATAGTACATCTCAATGTCCGTCATAGGTTAACAATGAATATAGATGTGGATGTATGGATGTGGATATGGATGTGTATGTATGAATGTAGATGTGAATGTGGATGTAGATGTGAAAATGGATGTATGGATGTGGATGTATGGATATGGATGTGGATGTATGAATGTAGATGTGAATGTGGATGTAGATGTGAAAATGGATGTATGGATGTAGATGTAGATGTGGATGTATGGATGTGGATGTGGATGTATGAATATGGATGTGAAAATGGATGTATCGATGTGGATGTATGAATGTGGATGTGAAAATGGATGTATGGATGTAGATGTGAATGTGGATATATGAATGTGGATGTGGATGTGGATGTATGAATGTGGATGTGAAAATGGATGTATGGATGTAGATGTGAATGTGGATGTATGAATGTGGATGTGTATGTGGAATAATGAATGCAAAAATGTATGTGAATGGATATGAAGTCGATATGAGTGAATGGATGTGAAAATGGATGTATGGATGTAGATGTGAATGTGGATGTATGAATGTGGATGTGTATGTGGAATAATGAATGCAAAAATGTATGTGAATGGATATGAAGTCGATAAATATGAGTGAATGGATGAGATGAGATGTCATGTGAATGAATAATATAAGATCTATGTTAGGGAAAAGTTATCCTGGTAGAATCACCCGTGCTTTCCAGGCAAGAGAAGTTTTTCCAAGTTCGGTTTGGAAGAGTCGAGGAATTAGTCACATGTCTGGATATCCATGGGCAAGGCCCCAAGTGTGGGACCCTGCCCCGCGCAAGATGTGCTACTTCCGCTGCTAGCACTCCAAATCCGTTGCGCGGTGGGGACAGGGATCTTACACGCAATATGCGTATCAAGATCTTTGATTACCACAAGTGATGTGTCACATGAAGAAGTAGAAGACATAGCAACATATGCAACCTTGGCGTTACCGTCTTCCTTCTTGTCTTTGTCTTTGTCGTGAGAAGATGTTGATGTAGAAGAACCCTTAGATTTGGATTCAAGTTCAGGTTTTACCTTCTTGGATGCCGCCTTCTTAGTAAAACAACGGTCCTCCGTATAGCCACTACGAGCACAGAAAGTGCACTCCTTGGAAGAATCCTTTGATTTGTCCTTGTCGCCTTTGGTTGAAGAATCTTTAGCATTGGAATTAGAGCCTTTGCGTTGATCATTCCCCTTGCCTTTGCCTTTGCCCTTGCCTTGGCTTACAAAAGCTTTTGTTTTGCTTGCGAGTAAGGCACTTATCATGAAGAAGACCCATAGTCTCTTCAAAGGAAGGGAAAGGAACTCGAAGAAAGATGTTATCTTTGAACGATTCAAAAGAAGAAGGCAAGTAGCTTGTGGACCGGATTGCTTACCAATGTACCAAACTCTTCAAGTTGCCGCTTGATTCGATTGAACTCTCCAAGCTTCTCCACTATGTTGTCGGATTCGGAGATAGAAAGCTTATCCAAATCTTCTTCCAACTTAGCCATCTTAACCGTTGAAAGTCTTCCATATTGCATTTGTATAGCGTGCCATAATTGTTGAGTCGTACTTGTAGAAAGAAATTGAGACACAACCGATGTAGACATGCCATGCACAAGTAAAGCTTTGGCCCGTGCATCCATATAGGTTTGATATTGAGAAGGCTCCATATGAGGAGAAGTGATTATAGACCACACCCCGGCGCTTTCCAAAAGAAGTTGCATAAACAAGGACCAAGTGTGGTAGTTGTTTGGGATAAGCTTTTGTGAATCGGAAAGACTTGGAAGGCTCAAAGATTGAGTGAATGGGTTAAAGGGCTGATATGATTGAGTGGGGAGTGGAGTAGTAGAAGGAGGAATCATAGTAGATGAAGTTGCCATAAAAGGCATAGATGATGTAGGGGGATATACCATAGAGGGCATAGAAGTATGTGGATAGGAAGGCATAAAGGACAAAGAAGAAAGAGAGAAAGGATCTGTAGAAGGTAATGGATATGACAGAAAAGAGAAAGTAGAAGCACCTACCGAAGAAGGAATTGCACCAACTTCCATTGTAGTAGTTGTCGGTCCAACCGTCCGTAGGAGATGTAGGATCCATAGTATCTTCAAGTTTGCCTTTGTCTTTTGGAGTAGAGGACTTTGAGATCCCATAGGGAGAGGAGGGTGGGAAAACACAAGGGAAGAAGTGTCATACCTCCAAAAACGTAGCCAATAGATGGGCTGTCCATCAAGGAAGTATCTCCAAAATATGCACAAAGATAGTGCAAAAACGCAGCCGATATATGAACCAATAGACTCCGTAGAAACCACCAATGTAGCCTTAGGTAGAAGGAGTATGGAAGAGTTGATTGTCCACAAAAACACAAACACAAACTGTGTAGCAAAGTGGAATTTTCAGCCACAATAGAAAGGAGTAGAAAAGAGGATGAATATGTACCTCTAAACACCATGAAGAGGCTGAAGTTGATGATGAAAACGCAGCCAAGAAATGGCTACAAATCTCTCCACAAGAAGCCTCCAAAAAAACACTACCGCATGTAGGGAAAACTAGTTGGCAATGTTTTCACTGCAAGTAGAGTTGTAGGACTCGGATTGAAGTGCTTTAAAAACACACTTGTAGAGGATGGTAAGGGGCTGGTTTGAAGCCTTTTGCATCATTAAATGAGTGCAAGGATGATGAGTAAGGGCTTCTGCAAAAAACGCAAGCAGAAATTTTGCACGCAGGCAGTCTGCGAAGAATAACTCAAAAGCGGTGAGGAATTTGTCTGCGAAGAATAACTCAAAAGCGGTGAGGAATTTGCGACTACTTTCTTCTGCTAAGTTATAGACCACGATGATTCCAGTAGGTTAAGTGGACACAATCCTCAAAAACGTATTCATTTAGCAGAAAATCAAAAAATGAAAAAATGCCATTGAAAGCGGGGTTATTGAAGAGGACTAGAGGTAGAGAGGAAGAAGGATAAGGAGGCTCTATGTGCGCCACCACCTTGCTCTGATATTATGTGAGAAAGAAGAGATGAGAGAAGAGACAATGTACTCAAGAACTCATCAATGAACCACTAGCCAACTTGATTAGAAATGAACCACAATGCCTCATATATATAGGCACAAGATGAACGGATCTCTAGAAAAGTTCCTCCACCCAAAAATTTGGAAAAAAATGGAAATGAATGCTATAAATCCCAAAAATGCCTAGAGGCTAAAGAGTGTGCCACTAGCGTGACACCATCTGGAGATGACACCTATCCAACATGGACAACACAACTGCAACACTTCCTATGTCTCTCGGTTCTTTGGAGATAGAGGGTTCTTCCCATGTATGTGTCTCATATTCCTTCATAGGGAAGGAATAAATGGACTCCCCCAACCCATTTTCCTCAAACACTCTAGACAATGTGTTTGCTTGGGACTCCTCTTCTATTTTTTCTGGAATTGGGGTTGGCATGTCCAATTCTCTATCCAGGGTTGGTTCATTTCATGGATAAACTGTATCCCTTACTTGGTTGCTTGGCTTCATGAAGCCAATGGCACTCTTCGACTAAGGCCCTAGCATCTTCAAGCTTTCTTATTTCCTTGTTCGCATTGGGGTATTCACCGACCCCCTTAGGAGTTGTTGCTTGCTCTTTTTTCTCCTCCTGGTCTGATCCTCTATGATTGATCCCTTGATACCCCTCTTCCTTTGATTGGATGGATCCGGTGTCGATTGTATCTTCTTCGGATCCATATTGGTGGATTGTGACCCTTGTGTCACCCTTACCCACTTTTTTCACTCTTCTCCTGTGGCCAGTTCTGGAAATAGTCGCATCTGCTCGGTTCATTCCCTTGTCTCCTAATTGAGCTTGAGATCTTGTTAGGACATTGAGTGGTGTGATATTCCCGGGCTGTACACTAATGGTCCGGATGGTGGCCTGATTGGCAGTGGAAGTTGAGCCACTTGCGTAGTATGGAAACTCCTTGATCAAATTATCAATTCCACATTTAGTACAAGTGAGTACTGGCATATCATTGGGCCGAGCCGCCCCTTGTGGTGGCTAATGTGTATGAACCATATTCTTATTTGGGCACTCGGCAACTCGGCCCTCTCCCGCCAAAGCATTGTCGGTCCTCTTCTCAGGTTCAAATTCATGTCCTTGCCCTTCCATTGTACCACATGGTTTGAAACATAGGTACTGGCGTGTTGTTCTGTAGGACATAATATTCCGGCATAACCTCCGCCATTTCTTCGTATAGTAATCTTCGCTAAGTTCTACTTCCCACACCATGTCAACATCTTTTGATGGCTCTTCAATCAATACTTGATTGATCTTAGCCTATGGTGGTTGTGGTGGTAGAACTGGTGTGGTGGCAAAAGTGAAGCGTCTTGTACTCGGATCATCCCCCCTAGGTAAGTAGGAAGAGTTGGGTTGTCCAGCAGGATGATCTGTACAAGTGGCGTAGGTAAAGCCAACGGGACTCTAAGTGCTGGTAGCTATGCAACATTTTAAAATCTTGGATATCTACACATTGAAGTGTCATGATTTCCTAATTTTACACAGTGAGCACAATAGAGTAATGGCCTTGCTCTTAACTATGGACACTCGGTGGTAGTGTGACTTAATCTGCACATAGAGCACTACACCAATTCCCTGCAGGGGTAAAGATGATTATGCCCATGCCCATATTTTTCTCTTCCCTCTTTGAGTTTCAATTTCTTTAATATGGCATTGCTGAGCTCATCCACTGTCATGTTTCTGACTTATTTGCTTCGAGTTCCAATTTCTTGGTAGCTCGAGACACGCGAAGTCATAGTTTTAACATCTTTCGGTTGCGATAATTCCAACATATTATCTTCATATTCGATTGCCAGTTTGCAACATGCATCAAGAGTAGTAGGTCGGGGACTAGTACCAGATAATCATGCATTTCGTGGTCTCTAACCCAAGGCAACAACTGATCAGTTAACATCTCCCAAAGTTTGCACCTCGAATTTAAGTACTTAAGATGAGACACGTAGTCTCTCATCGACTCATTATCATTTTGTTTGATATTATGTAACTGTACCACAGGGCTCCATCTGTCACTGCTTCGGTCAAACTGGGCACAAAAGCGTAATGCGTGGGTGATATCAATGATACCACTAGACCTGGTTGGGGAGGATGGTTTCTCCTCTTCCCCAAACCCAGCGTATCTCAGCCCTTCTTCCATGGACTCTTCACTACTAGTTTCAGCGATGGTCAGGTTTCTTAAAATACTCAAATGTGTGCCTGCAGAATGTCCTGATCCCACACTTCTTTGATAGGAAGATCCTGGGTGATTCGATGCACTATCATCAGGTGTAAGATCATCTTCGGTGCGTTTTCCAGATCTTAAGTGCATGTATGTATAATTTGATAAGCTATTTGTCGACCCAATTTGTTTTTGCTTCCGATTCTATTGCTCTATTTCTGAAGCCGTGAAACTGTAAAGAATGGTTCACAGCATATATGAAAGGTCAGAAAAGGTTCACAGCGTGAACGTTATTCTCCACTTTCACGTGCTCAAAGTTTTTTTGCCTTTCGGGTCAGATCCCCTATCTTTGATAAAGGCCGCCCTCCTTTACCAACCTTTGTGGCCTAGTCTAACTATTCATTGGATTTGGCTAACCCGTGAATATGCAAAGAAGGTTTCACGTCGTGAACAAGAAAGGGTTTCACGTTGTGAACAATTTCAGAAGGTTTCATGTCGTGAATAAGAAAGGGTTTCACGCCATGAACAATTTCAGAAGGTTTCACGTCGTGAATAAGAAAGGGTTTCACGCCATGAACAATTTCAGAAGGTTTCACGTCGTGAACAAGAAAGGTTTCACGCTGTGAACAACTTCAGAAGGTTTCACGTCGTGAACAAGAAAGGGTTTCACGTCGTTGAACAACTTCAAAAGGTTTCAGGTTGTGAGTGAACGCTTTGCTGAACTTTCACGTGCTCAAAAATTTTGGCAAACTTCACGATATCAAAGGTGTTAGGATGAGGTTGCCTATTTTTGGTAGGGCAATCCCATGATTTTCGACGTTAATTGCGGCACTGATTTCACAAGTGATTCATGGCATGAAGTTGCAGAAAATGTTTCACGGCATGAACATTTTTTTGCAATTTCACGCGGAACTTCCCGCATTGAAAGTTGTGATTTTGGGTGCATAATACTTATCCAATTAATACCAAATTGGATGTGCCGCTGCTAAGGAATGGAATACAAGTTCATGGCACAGTCAATGGTTCCTTATGTTTTTTATTTTTATGAATTTTTAAAAAAGAAGAAAAACCTAACACCAACGTGCTTAATCACGTTGGTGCTTTCAATGATGCAAATATCAAAACTAACAAGAACGAACAGTGAAGCTCTATCCTAAGACCACTCCACCACAAACATACACAATATCATAACCAATTTCTCATGATTTCTTCCTACTACACACATCTTATCCATTCATTTTCCACACAATACACTACTAGAATGCAAGGGCAATAATGAATCCTATGCAATGGGAGTTGAAACTCCAAGAGGATGGAAGAAACAAAGGTGTTTCCCCCGGCAGAGCGGCGCCAAAAATGTTATGGGCTACCACACCTCCAAGAGGGAACTTAACACATTCACCTAAAGGATGAGCAATAGATTGCAAGTGTCACAGGGCACTTACCAATGCTTCTAACTTGAGTCCCTTCAAGCTCACTTGTTAAGATCCAACCTCCAAGCTCCACCTCCACGCTGTCACCGTAGAGTCTCTCGCACCGTCGCATAAGGCAATTACTCTCTCTCTTACTCTCTCACACAAGCATAAAACAAGAACAATGCTAGAATGCTCTCTCTCCTTCAATCTATCTCAAGACACAAGGGAGAGCTCTCTATAGCACAAAGGGGATTGTCTTTTTTCATTATGAGAAAATGCTTTATATACATTTGGCCCTTATTCACACTTGGGTGCCCAAAGCTTACTTACTAGGCCTTGGGTGGCCAATATCTCATAATGTACAACTTTTATAGTGTCGTTTCATGACACTTATTAATGTCCTCAATTGGAGAATCATATTTGTTAATCCAAAATAGGATTAATAGTTTGCTTACAAGGACCTCAAGCTCACCATCTCCCCCATATTCTTCTTAGTGCCCTCATCACCATCCACAACACCCACCAATGCACATATTGCCTAGATAGTGGTAGACACTATAGCCATGTTCCTTTTATCTTTCCTTTGTATTTTTATTTTGTATTGTTTGTTTTTTAACCCCTCCCTTCAAATCTATTATTAGCCTGAAATAAGGGATGTAGATCACTAACCGCCTTTACACACAAAAGGTATATGCTTTCTTGGACCCTATCTTTGTTTTCAAATACCTAAAAACCAGGAGGAACCTATGTACCAAACTAAGAGGAACTATATACATGAAAGCTAGGAGGAACCTACATATCAAACCAGGAAGAACCTATATACGTAAAGCCAGGAGGAGCCTACATACATGAAAACCAGGAGGAACCTACATATCAAACCAAGAGGAACTTATATACGTGAAGACTAGGAGGAACCTACATACATGAAAACCAGGAGGAACCTACATAGCAAACCAAGATAACCCTATACCCAGGAGGAACCTACATATCAAACCACAAGGAACCTATATATATATAAAAAAAGAACTTGGTTCTTTTTTCTTTTCCAATTGAGGCCCAATTATCAAGAACTAGGTGGAGCCTATATATATATACATATACATATACATATACATATACATATATATATATATATATACATATACATATACATATACATACATACATATACATATATATATATATATATATATATATAAAGAACTTGGTTCTTTTCCAATTGAGGCCTACCTATAGGAAATAGCTAGTTGTGATACAATATACTATATGCCACGAGGACTAGCTAGTTGGTGGATGGATGGCAATAAAGTGGGATGGATAATGATTAATGTAAGATTGGATGTATGTATACCTACCAAGATCTATATGTACATAGGGGGACATTTTGATGTAGTAACACTTCTTTAGATGAAAGAAGCATCTTCAAACTTTATGAGACATTGAACAATGCATCTTTTATGGATGTTGGAAATGTTTCAATCAAGGTTAATTCTATGCAAGTAGTAGGATATTCATTTTTTGAGCTAAGAAAGAAATCATAGTAGATAATTGTGCACTTTTTGAGCTCCTCTGAAGGTATGTAGTAACTAATGGCTTTGATGGGCTAGTGGAAGAAGCTAAAAGGGTAGAAAAGAACCTTGCACATTCCAAACAAAAGAAGTCCAAAAAAGCTAGAATCTGACTTTAAAGTCTCATAAGAAGAACATGAGTTAGACTTTGAACAAGAATCTAGTTTCGACTCAAAAGAAGATGAAAAAAAAACCCTCGCTTTCCTCCTCCATTTAATAAACCCACACTTTTCTAGTGTGATCAAGGAATGTAACATAACACCTGCAACTTGCAATTGTTGAAGTCTTGGTCGGTCCCCATACATCATAATGTATAACATCCAATGGCCTCTTACACTAACATGCTTTTCATGCGGGAAAGCATGTTTGGCCTACTTACCAACCTGGCATGCTTTATATACTTTATGCATACCATCCACCTTAAACCTTGGCAAACTTGTAGCAATATTTTGAGCTTGCATAAACTTCAGCCCCAATGTATATTCACATGACCAATATGCTTGTACCATATGCCAATATCTGCAATGACACATGTCCCATACGCAGACATGGTTGCTTGCACCTCAAGCATATTCACGTCCAAAGTAAGCATCCTGCCATTTCTATTACCCTTTGTAACTAAGCAAAGTATTGGAGGGAGTACAACTACACTCCAAGGTACCTCAGGATCAACCCACTTTTGTCTCAATTGAACTAGGACCTTTTTGAGCAAGAACCTAAAATTTATTTTTTTGTGGATACCTCTACCTCGACCACTCCTCTCTCTAACTGAAGAGTGGATTCTTTGCACAATATGTAGATTCATCCAAACCAAGACTATGATGCAGTATCTATCCTAGACATTATTGTCATTACAATTTTCTTTTTTTTGGCTCATCATCATCCTTTTGGTGGAGTTCCTAGATTGCCATGCATTTTATGAAGGTCAACCAGGCATGGCCTTCAACATCAATAAGGGTCCAACTCTTCGCCATACTCGGCTACCATAAGCGAATACAGTGGATACAAGGCTGTCGAATTCTCACATTCGAAGATATGTATGAAACAACCTTCTAGACATCCTACAAGGCCTTTCATCGAGCTACCCTGTACATGAAGTCCCTCTTCGACTTCTATTGAAACTTCAATGGCTTCTACCACTAGCTTCTACCACTAGCTTCCCACACTAAGCTTCACTACCTATTTAGAGGACACAACTGTAATTAGGGAGGGGGTATGTTAAACCACATTAGCTAACATTACTCCAAACATGAGGCAACACTTTCAAGCCATATTTTTATACCACGTAAATGCACTTTATGTAAAATGATTATGGAAAATCTCCAAGCTTACGACTTATGTAATGCCAAAAGATAGTTAAACATAGAGCTTACAACTTGTGCAATGCCAATAATGTATAAATGGACTAGGAAATTAGCCTAGACTAACTTATTTGGGCAGCTAGGCAATAGTGGACAAATGAGTCTTGTATATAAGACATTCTAAAGTCTAGGTAGTCAAACATCGAGCTTACGACTTGTGTAATGCTTGTAAGGTACAAATAGACACGGAAATTAGCCTAAAATAACTTATTTGGGTAGTCGAGCATTGTACAAATGAGTCTTACATATAAGAAATTTTGACTACTGGGAAAAGACATAATCCCATTCTAACAATGGAGTTTGAGTCTTCTTGCTCTTGTGGGGTTGAAGTACCTTGAATGATTTCTCTTCTTCTTTGTTGTATGCATGCTTAGGGATTGTGTGGGTGAGTGATGGTGTTAATGTATGTTCTCTCTTGTCCCTCTCTCCTCTTATATACTCTAACAATGGAGTTTGAGTCTTCTTGCTCTTGTGGGGTTGAAGTACCTTGAATGATTTCTCTTCTTCTTTGTTGTATACATGCTTAGATTGTGTGGGTGAGTGATGGTGTTGATGTATGTTCTCTCTTCTCCCTCTCTCCTCTTTATATACTCTCTCATGCTCTCACCCACCATGGCATCATCGAAGTACAATGGAGTTTCAGTCTTCTTGCTCTTGTGGGGTTGAAGTACCTTGAATGATTTCTCTTCTTCTTTGTTGTATACATGCTTAGGGATTGTGTGGGTGAGTGATGGTGTTGATGTATGTTCTCTCTTCTCCCTCTCTCCTCTTTATATACTCTCTCATGCTCTCACCCACCATGGCATCATCGAAGTACACGTTGAGATTTCCATAGCTCTCTCTCTCTCTCTCTCTCTTTACTCCCCACCCATTTGCAAAGCTCTTTTATGGTGACAACGAAGGAGGCAAGGTTAACAACCCTAGCTCTCCCCACAAGAGATGGTTACTCCACCAAGAGTGGCAAGAGGTGCAAGCCAAGAAGACCCTTGCATTCTCTTCTCCTTCCCCCTACCTTGTAAGTCTCAAGCATTCTCAATCAATGACAACTACTCTCACCATCCTTCCAAAGCATTAATCCCACTTCCTCATAGAGAATGGATATTACCATTGATGGGTCTTTCCTTAATTCAGAGTGGAAACTCTGAAGTTTAGGGTAGGTAAAGCTATTGAACTATTTATATGGTTTTTCATAGTACAAGGGTGTGCTAGCAAAGTTATATGGTGGAGACAACTCTTAGTATTAGCGTGGTTGATCTTTTTTGGATGGCATGTTAATGCATTGAGATCCTATAGAGAAAGTGGTATAGAGACTATGTGTATGTGAAGAGTGTGGTGAGAGTATGTGTGTATGAGAGACATGGATTGAGACAAAGCGAAAAAAATGTGTGCGGTTGTGAGTGTCAGAGAAGTATTGGACGAGAAGTAGAGGGGTGGTTCAAAACGAAGAGAAGCAAGCCTATGAAGAGGTGGTCTTTAGAGATTAAGAGAGAGAGAGAGTAGGAGTGAGTGACTATATGTATTGTTATACTCAATGAAGCACATGATGGCATTATCTTCAGAGACTATAAGTTATATCAAGAAGTTGAGAAGGAACATCTTTCTTTGTTTTCATGGTGATAATAGGTTTATAGACATAGCATTAGCTCTTGTAAGAAAAGAAGGTAATTTCCCTCCAAATGCATCCAAGTAAACATGGCAAACCAAAAGGTACTCTAAATTTAAAACCATTTGTTGGGGCTCCAATGTCACATTCAAAGTTGTTACCTTGGGTTGGTGCATTGAAAAAAAGAAAGTTTACATGGTATTTTACAAACATGCATTGGCATGTTGGAAATGCAACCATTAAATATCATCCTAAGATTACTAACAAGTATTAAATTGCATCAAAATTGTTGAGAAAGAGTATTTAAACAATTTAAACCATGTACAAGCTGTAAGTGGTCAAAACTAACTTTCGTTGAATGTAAGTAAATTGTAGCCAAGCTATAAACTATGGGTTGGTTATCAAGACTAGCGTTTTATAAATTCAAATAAAAATTTGTAATGTAAATTATTGAGCCAAAGAAGGAGATCGCTTTCTGTTTTGGACCACAAGTGTTCTTATCTTGTCTTGAGAGATTTGAATCACATGGGCGGGCCCTCCCCCTTGCAAATGTCATTGCTCTACCCTGGTGGGTGAAATTCAATCCGACGACTCGTTCACGCAGCTCCAAATATTCTCATCACCCAGCTATGCGATTAAGAGATTTATTAGCATGCCCTTGTTGAGAGCGTAAACCTAAGGCTAGAGTGTGTGTGTGTGTGTGTGTGTGTGTGTGTGTGTGTGAGTGAGAGAGAGAGAGAGAGAGAGAGAGAGAGAGAGAGTGAGAGAGGAGTTATTACACATGGGTGTGCAAGCATGTGTGTGTGAGAGAGAGAGAGAGAGACGAGTCTAGACGAGACCGCTTAACGTCGACTTTTTTGATCTAGAGAGAGAGACTTTATTTTGATACAAATGCTAAAAACAAGTGATATAAAACTATTGGCATGCTAATGAATGTTAATTTTTTTGCTCTTCTTAATTTTAACCCAATAAAAATTTAAGCTCTCCAACTTGCTAGTTCGTCCTACCCAACTAAATCATTACATGATTTCTAAAGAGAAATCAAGATAAATTATGTGAATGCATGGAAACATTTCATACTTTAAAAAAAACTCAACCAAAGTAGCTAACTTTCATTACATGGTTGGAGTAGTACAAGAAGTTACATTAGGAAGACATAGATGCTGCAGTATTATAAAACACGTAGTTCTCTCCTCTTCAAAAAAGAAGAACATATACAAATATGCGCGTGCACGTACACACACTTGCACATGTTTAGTCAATAACCACCCAAGATGTAGGACTCAGTAGCATCAGCCCTAAATTTTTCCAAAAGCGCATCGGCGGGGTTCTTTTCTTGATCTTCATCTCCCTCTTTTGCCTCTTCTTCATCATTATCTTTTGCCTCTTCTTCATCATTATCTTTTGCCTCTTCTTCATCGGCGGGGTGCTTTTCTTGTTCTTCATCTCCCTCTTTTGCCTCTTCTTCATCATTATCTTTCAATATTGGATCCACAAGGAAGGATTTATCCCTTGATGTTTGTAGTGCTATGAATAAGCATATCCACACACACACACACACACACACACACACAAATGTTAGCAGAATTTATCCCTTGATGTCTCTAGTGCATTGAATAAACATGTGCACACACACACAACTTAAATAAGTAAAGATATATGATCTTAAAAGAGAATATCGCTTTTCTTACCTAGTTGGGAAGGAAGTTCACCATGTGGATGCACCAAATACTTTTTGAAGGGGTATGGTCCCACCCTCAATGCCTCTCCTAACAAAAACAAGATGCAAATACACAGTCCACTTTTTTTTTTACTTGAAAAAGAACCTCACATAATGCAATTCAAGAGTTTCTTGCAATGAGGGAATGAGTTCATATTAATAAGCATAATGTCTTTCAAAAAAAATTCTTATTTGTCATATATATCATCTTCTTCTTCCCGACTATAGTGCCTTAGGCCCTTATAAATATAAATATATATATATATATATAATGCTCTTACATGTAAGGGCCTTATACACATCGCCCAAGGATCTTACATGTAAGGGCCTTATAATGCTCTTACATGTAAGGGCCTTATACACATCGCCCAAGGATCTCACCTTTTGTGCTGCAGAGGAGGATGCCATCTTCCACGGACAAGCTACCTGAGCTGGGCAATGTGTAAAGGACCATACAAAGCCGCTTGCATCCAAGAGAAAATGGAACAAGGAGGAGGAATTACAAGCAGCACTTAAAAGAGGATAGTTTAATACCTGCAGTAAGGCGGATGAGCAAGATCACAAACAGCAGGCACCATGGCCATGATAGGCACCATAGAAAGCCCTTGGGATGCATCTCTTTTGAAGTTGGTAAGGAGGGCACCTTGAGCAAGAAGTGAGGAATTTAGCAACCAACCATCATGGCAATGCATTCGAGAGAAATTTAGGGCGGAATCTAGCAACCAGCCACGATGATGCATTTGAGACAAAGTTAGCCTCAATACCTGATGCAAGTGTAGGCAACTCAATCAAGGCACATTAGCTGCATGATGTTGCACTTAAGTTGGGATAACCAAGCTAATTAACCTTTATCCAAGGACGATGATTGGCCTCAATCCGAATGCAGTAATAATACTGCAGGTATTATTTCTGCAAAATTATGGCTTCAATCAGAATGCAGAAATAATACAAATGTGAGTGAGGCAAACTAAAACCGATTCGGCAAAGTACTAATTATCCTCCGCCATTGATGCATTTGGAAGCAAAGCTATTCACTTGAGACCCAAATGGGAGCAAGCACAGTACAGGGTAGGACTGGTCCAAGCTTTACTCATCCATCGTCCTCGTTTTCCCTTCACCTGTCACACCTTGCTTCTTCTTTGGATTTTTTTAGTAGCTGTTAAAGCCTCCCATCAACCCTACGACTGAAAATGACGGTAACGCAGCTCCCATGAAAAGCATCGGCGCAATGATGGTGCCATACCTGCTTTGATGCAGCCCAGAAACAGTACAGAGTTGATAAATAAAACCCAACATCTGCGTTGCTGGAATGCAAGTTACGTCAATCACTGCAAAAAGTCAAAACGCTAGAAATGAAGATGACGACGTTGTAGCCGCTTTGGTATTCTAGAAAACCCTAACATTCACTTGCTGTTGATGCTGATTCGTTGCTGTGCGCTGATGAGCAGGACATTGCACCTAGGCTGAATTATTTTCCACATGCCATACATATATCAAAGGAAAAATATCTATTATTTTCCACACTCCAATAATATATGTGTTGTTTTATTAAGTATTTTCCACACCCCAATATACATCTATACATATATTACGTATGGGTAATTTTAGACTCTCGGCTCTTTCTATTGTGTCAACATCTATTTTTGTTGGAGGTGCAAATCGTGCAAAATGCGAAAAGGGATGCCAAGTAAAGGCAATGTGGAAGAGATGAAAGGGTATATATAGTCCCCTATCTTCAACTCCCCCAAGATTGTCTTTTGTGGAAGACTAGAAAGTTGGTTAGGTAGAGTGGGGACCTACCTTAGCATACCAGAGCGTCCGCAGGCCCATGCAGATGTGTGTGTCTCCAGGGGTGCTATCGGCCCTTGTGGGCACATATGTTGGCTAACCGTCTATGTCATTCCTCGTGATATGGTATCATGACACATCAAACTGGTCAGTTGATAGCCCGTGCGAAAGAAGGGATCCTTCTCTAATGCTAGATTTGTTCCGACCAATGAAAAATGCCTCCTTTCTATGGTGCTATTTTTCACCACCCTGCAAAAACTGGAGTTTAGCGGATAGGTGAGGGGAGAAAAATTCACATGCAGACATTCCAGAAATTTCATTTTCTTATTGGCCACTGGTTTTGATTCGCCCCAATAAGCCGATTTGTCACATCCACATTGTCACAAGGATTCGATTCCATCCAAGTAGTAGGTGGATACGATGAAGGTTCCATCGATTCTCTCATAGATGCACATAGTCTTCATAGAAAAGGCCATGCCTTGATTGCAGTCATGGAATTTATATTCCCATATTTTTCATTAATTCATTAATTAGAAAATAATTATAAATTCACCTAGAATTATAAATTCATTAATTATAAATTCACCTAGAAATGTTTAGATTGGGGTGCCTTTTTAAATCTGGGCGGTCGTATCCTACTTTGAACATATGTGAGTGACTCCGTATATGTGTGAGAGTATTGGTGGTGCAGCAGATTCTCGATTAGTTGACTTTTATATGGTTATTTATATTGGAAATTTAATCAAGTAATTTATTCATTGATTGGCGCGTAGTTGATGTAAGTGTAGATCCTTTGGTTGGATGATGAAGGTGAGTTGGTGATGGATCATGAAAATTTAAAGATGCTCGACTTTGGGCGCCGACTTATTATTGTTTCATTTTGTAGGATGCTCACCATTTATTCCATTTTGCTCCATATTTATTGGTAGCAATATTTAGTTAGGCATATGAAAGTTCTCTTATGGACATTCGATTTTATTACAAAAGTTATAAATATTTATTTGGTTAAAAGGGTACTCCAATTGTGAGTAGATAAACATGTATGACATGCATGTAAAGTAAAGCTATTTTGAGCCCCATAAGAAATTTCAAGCAGTATGAATTCAAATACATCATTAAGAAGTGTGGGCTCACTCTTCCATGGGGGCAAAATTGACCCAATCTTGTGTATTGGTTTTTTTACTACACATAATTTTAGAGAGTGCGGGCTCTTTCCCCTCTCTCTTTCTATTGTGTGTACAGTGTATTTGTTGGAGGTGAAAATCTCACCCGGGTAGTGGGGATTGCAAGGTGGGATGCCCAAGTAATTCCACATGCAAAGGTAGCGTGGAAGAGATGAAAGGGTGTATGTAGTCCAAAGAGACCTCCCCTATCTTCAACTCCCCCAAGCATGTCTTTTGTGGAAGACTGAAAGGTTGGTTAAGCAAAGTGTGGACCTGCACTAGCATGCGAAAGCCTCCGCAGGCCCATGCACATGTGTGTCTCCAAAGGTGCTAGCACTCCTCGCGGGCACATATGTTGGCTAGCCGTCTGTCATTCGTGATATGGTATTATGACACATCAAACTAGTCGGTCGATAGCCCATGAAACAAGGGATCCTTGCCTTATGCTAGATTTGTTTCAACCAATGAAAAATGTCTCCTTTCCATGGTGCTCTTTTTCACCACCCTACCAAAACTGGAGTTTAGAATAGGTGAGGGGAGAAAAATCATATACATACCCGAAATTCCATTTTTGTGTTGGCCACTAGCTCCTATTTTCCCCAATATGCCAATTGGTCACATACACATTGTCACACAAGCATTCTGTTCTAGCCAAGTAGAAGGTAGATATGATGAAGATTACATCGATTCTCTCATAGATGCCTAGAAACTTTATAGGAAAGTTCATGCCTTGATTGCATTCATGGAATTTATATTCCCATGTTTTTTATTAATTATGAATTTATCTAGATAGGTTTAGATTGGGATGCCTTTTTAAATCTGGGCGGTTGTATCCTACTTTGAATGTATGCGATTGACTCCATATATGCATGATAGTAGCACTGGTGGTTGCATCATCTCAATTAGTGGGATTCTATATGGTTATGTATATTGGAAATTTAATCAAAGTTATTTATTCATTGAGATGGGAGTAGTTGATGTAAGTGCATATCCTTAGGTTGGATAACGGAGGTGAGTTAGTGGTGGTCATGAAAATTTTGAGACGCTTAATTTTGGGCATCGACATATTATTATTTCATTTTGTTGGATGCTCACCATTTATTGCATTTTGCTCCATATTTATTAGTAGTAGATATTTAGTTAGACACATAAAGGTTCTCTTATGGACATTTTACTTTATTGCAAAGGTTATAAATATTTATTTGGTTAAAATGATACTCCAAATTTGAGTAGATAAACATGTATGTAAAGTAAAGATATGAATGTAAAGTAAAGCAACCTATTTTTGCTTGAGATGGACATGCATGTAAAATAACTTAGCTATTTTGAGCCCCACAAGAAATTTCAAGTAATATGAATTAAAATATACCATGAAGAAGTATGGGCTCACTCTTCTGTGGGGGAAATTGCACCCAATCTTGTGTATTGATTCTTTTACTATATACTTGCAAGTGTCATTTTGTCATTTAATATTATTTTGCCTTCCAACATTGGTATATTCAAGCTTGAGATGACAAGAAGTACTTGTACAAGTAGAAGAAATTGAAGGCAAGTTGAAGGCTTTTTCAAACGTTGAAGAATTGAAGGGTTTTTTAATCTATTGGGAAAAGACCAAATGGTAAGAACCACTAGTGGATTGCAAATGCCACCTTTCCCCATAACAACATTTTTATCTCCTCCTCTCTTCAAGCTCAGGTTCCATGGATGTGAAGAGCTACGCAAGGCAGCCCCAACACCATTTTCTAAACGGCAAATCATCACAATTTCTCTCCTTTCACACTCCAATGGCTAGAAAAATCCTCCCCACATGTGATTTTTGTTTTTATAGCCTTGAAAAATACAAACTTATAAGCGTAAAAAGCTCAAAAAAACACCTTTTAGAGTTTTTTCTTGCCAAATCTCCATGTCAAAATTTCATGTGCGCTCCAAGTAGGTTCAAAAATCTTCTCTTAAATTTTCAAAAAATTATAGAGACTTTTAGCAATTGTTTGAGCCAAAAGGCCTATAATTACTAAAACATTTGTGAAAATTTCTCTAAAACATCCAAGAAATTTCCCCAAAAAATTGAAGCTACTCTAACAATTCTCAGCACTTTTCTTTACTTTTCTTAAACCTACACTATGGATCCACCCTCAATTCTTCTAGAACCACCAATATCAACACTAGCAATCAAGACGATCGAGTTTAAGATGCTCGATTTTCCAATTCCCCACTTTTGCACCAACATTTACCGATCGAATCCAACTCCTCGAGAATTCACTTCAATATAAGTAACAAAAATATCTCAACCTTGAGCAATGACTTATCAATAATAATGAATTTTCTATTTTCAATTCCAAAGATACATGCATTACTCTCACCAAGATTATCAACTCACTCAAGCAACTAAAAAGAATAATAAGATTAATCGTCACACTTTTTCTTTTATTAAATTGATGGCAAGAAAGATGCTCGTCTTGTGCTCTCATGGTTGAGTCAATTGGATGACTATTTTTCTGAGGAGAGGCTTAAAAA
Organism: Cibotium barometz; assembly: GCF_041138505.1. NCBI lineage: Eukaryota > Viridiplantae > Streptophyta > Polypodiopsida > Cyatheales > Cibotiaceae > Cibotium > Cibotium barometz. The sequence goes on along the minus strand of NC_141050.1, from coordinate 59,292,307 downwards.
AAGAAGAAGATAAGGCTTAGATTCATCTGGTATGGTTTTTGTCTGGTTGGTCTCGACCCTTCCATGATTGGAATCGTATGTTGTACTACCTCAGGTGGTACCCCCTTCATCTCTTTGTAATTCTAGGTGAAACAATCCTTAAATTCCTTAAGGAGAGCAATGAGCTCATCTTCTTCAACCAAGTCAAGTCCTTAGCAATGTATACGGGTCGACGAGCTTCTTCCCTTGGTCCCGCAATATCCACTTCCTTGATTTCTGTCGGGCCATCGTATGATGTGGATAGCCCACCCTCTCTCACCCTTGTAGCCATCAGTCAGACCACTTTCCGTTCACCCAACAGTATAGGTTTTGAAGTGGTCGGGTACTGGTTTGTCCTCATTTTCACTTTTGGTTTTAGCCATGATCTTTCTAGCCTCACGTTCTGCCTCTGCCAGGGCTTTATTGCATTTTCAGTGCCCAACTTTTGTAAGCTTGGGTGTTTCTAGCTCTTGAAGGATGATTTTCTCTTTGTGCGTTCCCTCCAATGATATCTTACTCAACTCCTCACCCCAATCCTTTAAGAACTCATCATATACCTTAGTGGCCTCAAGGTATCTCAGCCACTGGGTATCCATGGGTTTTCTTCGTAATAGGGCATTTCGTCGGGCTATATACCGTTTCTGTTTTCGTCATCGTCTAAGGCGTTGAGCACTAGTATGGCTTTGTGCTATGGTACCTTCTGTACTCTATGTCTCCTCTTCTAGCTCCTCATTAATGGTTTGCTAATTAACCATATAGATAGAGGTCATGGGGACAGTTCGAGATTCCACATACTAGGTCCCCTTGGGTTGCATCACATCAATGGTGGCCAACACATGCATCCAGTTTTCACTGAAGTTCGGAGGAGGAAGTGATGCATACATTTCCATTTCCTCTTCATCCTTGGGAGCTCCCAGCAAGGGCTGGTATATCTATATAGAGGTGGTTCGTTCCGTTGTTGTGACCGAATCATTACCGAATAACTGCCCCTCCATGGGGTGTGCTTTCCATGTTCTCAAATCAAATTTTAAGATTTGCGAATCCCTGCGTACATACACGTGATCCAAGGCCCAATCAAGCACCAATTTAGATTCCCTCATGAAGGGTCTCCCCAATATTATGTCATATGAATCAAGTTGGCGAAGGAAGTTCATGACCACAAATCAAATTTTAAGATTTGCAAATCCCTGCGTACATATACGTGATCCAAGGCCCAATCAAGCACCAATTTGGATTCCCTCATGAAGGGTCTCCCCAATATTATGTCATATGAATCAGGTTGGCGTAGAAAGTTCACGACCACAAATGTATGATGGTAGCGAAATATAAAGAGTTTGAATTTAACATTCTCCAGAAGCCCAATGGGCCTTGAAGACGTTCCGTCAGCCATTTTCATGATTCGATCTACTTTTTTTAGATCAGGTTTCCCCCCATTTTCCCAGCAACGTTTTGTGATGCTGCTAACCCCCGCCCCACCATCCACAGGATAGCCCCAGTGCTGTGCCTAGTGCCCATTATGATGAATCAAAATTGTAGCATTTGTGTCGTCACTTTCGTAGTAGCGTCCCAGTTGATTAACTGGTATATCGGGTTTTCCTCGTATATCTCAAGCCTTCTTTCTGCCAAAGGTGGCAGAGCCTCATCTATAGTTTCAGCTGGTTTTAGTCCACCGCCCTCTATCCATTCTTTTACGTCTATCCATAGGGTTGGTGAATTGTGTAACAGTTGCCCTAATGGCATTTGTACATACATGGACAGCACAACCGCAATACTTCCTATGTCTCTGGGTTCTTTGGAGATAGAGGGTTCTTCCCATGTATGTGTCTCGTATTCCTTCATAGGGAAGGAATGAATGGACTCCCCTAACCCATTTTCCTCAAACATTCTAGACAGTGTGTTTGCTTGGGACTCCTCTTCTGTTTCTTCTAGAATTGGGGTTGGCACATCCAATTCCCTATCTCGGGTTGGTTCATTTCATGGATAAACTGTATCCCTTACTCGGTTGGCTTCATGAAGCTGTTGGAACTCTTCGACTAAGGCCCTAGCATCTTCGAGCTTTCTTATTTCCTCGTCGGCATTGGGGTATTCACCGACCCCCTGAGGAGTTGTTGCTTGCTCTTTTTTCTCCTCCTGGTTTGATCCTCTATGATTGATCCCTTGATACCTTTCTTCCTTCGATTGGGTGGATCCGCCGGTGTCGATTATATCTTCTTCGGATCCATATTGGATTGTGACCCTTGTGTCACCCTTACCCACTCTTTTCACTCTTCTCCTATGGCCATTTATGGAAATGGTCGCATCCGCTTGGTTCCTTCCCTTGTCTCCTAATTGAGCTTGAGCTCTTGTTAGGACATGGAGTGGTGTGATATTCCCAGGCTATACACTAATGGTCCGGATGGTAGCCTAATTGGCAATAGAAGTTAAGCCACTTGCACAGTATGGAAAATCCTTGATCAAATTATCAATTCCACATTTATTACAAGAAAGTGGTGCACTGGCATGTCATTGGGCCGAGCCGCCACTTGTTGTGGTTAATGTGTATGAACCAAATTCTTGTTTGGGCACTCGGCGACTCGATGCGGCCCTATGATAGCCACAACATTGTCGGTCCTCTTCTCAGGTTCAAATTCATGTCCTTGCCCTTCCATTGTACCACATGGTTTGAAACATAGGTACTAGCGTGTTGTTCTGTAGGATGTAATATTCCGACATAACCTTCGCCGTTTCTTCATAGTAATCTCCGCTAAGTTCTACTTCCCACACCATGTCAACATCTTCTGATGGCTCTTCAATCAATACTTGATTGATCTTAGCCTGTGGTGGTAGAACTGGTGGTGGCAAAAGTGAAGCCTCTTGTACCCAGATCATCCCCCTAGGTAAGTAGGAAGAGTTAAGTTGTCTAGCAGTATTGATGATTTGTGCATGTGGCGTAAGTAAAGCCAACGGGGCTCTAAGTGTTGGTAGCTATGCAACATTTTAAAATCTTGGATATCTACACATTGAAGTGTCATGATTTCCTAATTTTACACAGTGAGCACAATAGAGTAATGGCCTTGCTCTTAACTATGGACACTAAGTCGTAGTGTGATTTAATCTGCACATAGAGCACCACACCAATTCCCTGCAGGGGTAAAGATGATTATGCCCATGTCCATATGTTTCTCTTCCCTCTTTAACTTTCAATTTCTCTAATATGGCATTACTGAGCTCATCCACTATCATGTTTCCGACTTGTTTGCTTCTGCTCTCGTGAGACACGCGAAGTCGTAGTTGCTGAAGATGTTTTAACATCTTTCGATTGCGACAATCCCAGCATATTATCTTCATATTCGATTGCCAGTTTGCAACATGCATCAAGAGTAGCAGGTCGGGCTAGTACCAGATAATCATGCATTTTGTGGTCTTTAACCCCTCTTCAGAAGCAAGGCAACAACTGATCAAATAACCTCTCCTGAAGTTTGCACCTTGAATTTAAGTGCTTAAGACGGCACATAGTCTCTCATCGACTCATCTTCCTTTTGTTTGATATTATGTAACTGTGCTATAGGGCTCCATCTATCACTACTTCGAGCAAACTGGGCACACAAAAACGTTCTTGAGTCTTGTGAAGTTAACCTTATCCTCAGGCTTGAGGGTTTGGAACCACTGATGAGCTTTTCCTTCCAAGGTCTGTGAGGAAAAGGCATGAATCATTGTCACATCACTGACTGGCCCGTAGGTTTCACATTACTTCTAGCCACATGGTTTATCATGCTTCACTTTAGCAAAACGTCTCCATAATAGTCCTGACAAGCCTACTACTTGGGAAGAGTTCCAACAACAAAAGTGAAAGCAAGGTTTTTATCACTGTAATTTGCACTTAAAGCTCGTCGTGTTGTTGGGGAGAACAAGATCCTTCAATATTAAATTACATCAAAAACGATAAAATAGAGATAAAAACATGATATTGGGTCCAATTTGCCTGCATACAAGAGTGAGCCAACGCTTCCTCTTGGTGTATTTTAATCATATTAACTTGAATTAGCTTATGGCCCAGGGACTCAAGATAGGTTTTCTTTTACAAATATGTCAATTTCAAGTAAAAATAGTGAACATGCAAGTCTAACTACTCAAAATAGGTACGAACCTTTAACCATATAAATGTGTACAATGTTTGTAATAATGAAGCTTTCATGTATCAAATAAATATTTCCACTACCAATAAATATGTACGCCACCCATGTGTTGCACAAAAATCAAGTGATAATTCACCAACACCCAAAGTTGAATGTCTCAAAATCTTCCTGATGAGACAACTGCCACCAACTCACCTATCTTATCCAATCCAAGGATCTACACTTATACCAACTATGCTAATCAATTAATAAATTAAGTGATTAAAATTATAAATAACTATACAAAACTTAATAAATCATGGTGATGCAAGCCATACTCTCAGGCATATACAAAATTACCCACGTACACACAAAGTAAGCTATTGTTCAAATTTAGGAAGATATCCCAATTTAAACCCATTAGGAGAATTCATGGATAATAAGAAAAGTGGGAATATTAAATTTCATGATTTTTATTGGCCTAATGTAAAGAATGATTTTTATTGGCATGATATTAGATTCCATGTTTTTTATTGGCCTAATGTAAAGAATGATTTTTATTGGCATGATATTAGATCCATGATTTTTATTGGCCTAATGTAAAGAATGATTTTTATTGGCCTAATATTAAATTCCATGATTTCTATGGGCCGAATGCAAAGAATGATGTTTCCAACTTGTTTCTGAATGTATTTTGTGTCAAAGAGTTAAGCGGCATTATAAAAAACAACATGGCTTACTCATGCCATTATCTATTCCTAATAGCACTTGGAAAGAAATTTTTATGAATTTATTATTGATTTTCTTGTTACTTCTTCACGATATGATATTCTTTGGACTATTTTTTTGATAGATTTAATAAGAAAGCATATTTTATTACATGCAAAAAGACATTGCCTACTTCACAAGCTACAAGTCCTTTTATTTTAAAAGCATGTTTTTACACATCATGGTTTACCTAAAGTTATTGTATCTGATCATGATTCTAGATTTTATAATCATTTTTGGATTGCTTTATTTTTTAATCTCATATCTAAAATTGATTTCACATCTAATTTTCATTCTGAGAGTCATAGATAGATTGAAGCAACTAATAGCATCATTCTAAACTTATTAAGGTCCTACTTGAGTGCCGGCTAGGGGGCTTGGGAACTCTTTTCCTTAGTACTCGGAACAAAACATAACCAAATTTTAATAAAAAGGGATCCCACCAATACAATGGTTGTGGGCGGTTGGCTAACCCATGGGCCGGTAGGCTGGATCGGTGGATTCCTACGATACATTTAGATACGTTCAAGCTACATTAGTTAGAATACGTCCCAGGAAGATTCTTGTTCTACTATATGGGAAAGAATCAATGGTGGCTGTGCCTCACTTAGGGGGGAAAAAGCGATGATTTCTATGAACCAAGTACAAGTCCCTTCCTTGATCTGGCCACGTGACCTACGGGTTCGGTCAGAATAGAAAGGATAGCTAAGGCCTTGACCCGTTAGTTAAGATTCTCATTAGAAAATTTTCCTGGAGGAATCGCTCGTGCTTTCTAGGCGAGAGAAGTTTTTCCAGTCTCAGTTTTAGAGGAACCAACGGATTAGTCTCTTGTCCGGACATCCGTGGGGCGAGGCCCCGAGTGGGAATCCCTACCCTGCATGAGAGGCTGCGACTTCCGCTGCCAACACCCCGAAGAAGGCCGCGCGGAGAGGGCAGGGGTCTCACAGACATGAACGGTGCATCTCCAGAAGTGGTCAAACATACCATCTCCATGGTAGAGGGAGTGAGACTAGTGAAGCAAGGAGCGTACCCTATGAACCCCAAATACTCCAAGATGGTTCGGGAGGAACTAGAAAGACGTATAAATGCCAGATTCATCTATAAGATAGAGCACATAGAATGGGTTTTTCCCATAGTGAGTGCCCAAAAAGAATAGTAAAGTGCGAGTGTGTGTAGACCTCAAAAAAGGTCAATGCTGCCACCATACGGCACTACCTTTCACAGAACATGTGCTTGAGAGAGTCACTGGAAAAGAAACCTACATCTTCCTCGACGATGGATGTTATGGGTATAATCAAGTGTTGATCGATCCAAAGGTGTTGAGATGTCAAGCTCAACATGCGCTGACACTCACGAGGTGCCTACATGATTGTTCGACATTTATATCACTAGTAGGTTTGGTAGGGGCACTGACATATCTTCGCCAGAGATTCTACAGTTGGACTACACTGACTCGTCCACATCTACCCACTCCTCTTAGCATGTTCACATTATGACCGCTTGTATATACTCTATTATGTGTGTTAGTCACTTTATCTTTCTTGTAGGCCGCTTTTGTTGTGTGAGGAAGAAGAAGAATTTTCAGCCTCTCACCTTGTGTGTTCTCTTCTAGGTTTTGTGTGAGTGTGTGTGTGCTTGCAAGAGCTCAAGCTCTCTTCAAGCAACAGAAGCACAAGAAGCGGTACGACAGTAAGAGCTTCATCTACTCTTCCCCCTTTCTATTGGCTACTACACCCTTGTTGGGAACTCTTCGGGCGGCACCGGTAAACAAACTCCGATTGAGGAGCTTTCTTCATAGGAGGAGAGCTACAGGGTAACTATTCTGTTCGTTGGACGATATTTTTTGAGCCAAAAATGCATTTCGGGCGCGTCTGGACCTCCATTTTCAGTTCACAGGCGTTTCACGGGCACTACGGGTAAGTTTAGATTCTCTGCAGAACTCTGTTTTTGGAACTGCAGGAAGGGCGATTGGTTGTGCAGACACTGTGTGTGCTACAAAGAGGTCTCAAAGTTGCCATTGGTGTATGTATGCAAAGTAAGGTTAATGGTTATGATAGTTTGGGTGCAGTATAGTACCACTGTAGAGAATACAATAGTTTGTGCAGGTCAAACAAGAGTGTTGTTTTGGTAAATTTGTGTTGCAGAAAAGATGTCGAATGATGGAATAAACCAGATTGGTGCAGATAAGCTTGACAAAAATAACTTTCATGCTTGGGAGTTTAGATTGACAAATTTCCTGATAAGAAAAGGTTACTGGTGCTACATTGAAGGTGAACATGAGGAGGCACCGGAGATACCAGAGATTAATCCAACTACTGCAGATGTAATAGAGTTTAAGGATTGGAATCAAGGAGCAAGGAAAGTCATGTATTGGATTTCTATTAGTATACAGGACACCATAATTAGGCATATACAGGATGCTAAGTCACCTAAGGAGGCATGGGACACCTTGGTGAAGCTGTATGAAACTAACACCAAGCATGGAAGATTCAGTTGAAGAATGAGCTTCATACTGTGGAGAAGAAGGATATGTCTGTGAATGATTATGCCTTGAAGATCAAGGGTATTATGGAATCTCTTGCATCAATTAGTGTTTCTGTTGATGATGAGATGATAAGATGGAGTGTGTCTACGTGATCTTGGGCCACAATACAAGGCGTTCAAGACATCTATTCAGACTCATGAGAACATTCCCAACTTCACAAATTTGGTGTCAATACTGATCATTAAAGAGAAGAACTTGGGTGAAGATCAACAGTCTTCACAAAACAAAAACAGTTCAGAGCAGCAGACCTTCTACACAAGTGCAGGTAGAGGAAGAGGTAGAGGTAGAGGTCGTGGACGTGGCCAAGGTGGTGGCCAAATAAGTAATCAAAATTATGGTCAGCAGAGCAACAACAGTCCTAAGATTCACAACAACAACACATAGGTGGAACACAGGTGGAAGAGGCCAGTTTAGAGGCAGGGGAGCCAAAGAGGTCATGTGGTAATTGGCAAAGGCAGCATAATGATACACGAGGTTGTTTTTATTGTGGTAAGCTTGGGCATGTGCAGGCAGATTGTTATAAGAAACAGAGTGACATGTGAAATGGAAAAGTGCAGCAAAACAACTATGCATCCTCTAATAGAAATAATGAGGATAATGAGAGGTTGTTTTGTTATGCAACATGTGGTTAATATTGTGTCGAAATGATGTGGCAGCATGTAAGGATGATGTATATGGTATGTTGATTCAGGTGATTCGAACCACATGACAAGTCGTCGTGAGTGGTTCAAGGAAATGAAGAGTCTTAAAAGAGCAGGTTTTGTTGAAACAGGGGATGGCACTGCTCATCCGATTTCCCATATTGGAGATGTGCCATTGTCTATGCAGGATGATAAGGTGAAGTATCTTGCAGATGTACTTCATGTTCCAAACATTGTAAAGAATCTGGTTTCAGTTGGCCAAATGATTGAGCAGGGTTTGCAGGTCGTCCGATCTAATCCTGATGGTGGCTGTTATGTAGAATACTTTAAAGATAAGTGCAGGTTGGTTGCAAAAGGCAACAGAGTGGGCAAAATGTTTACATTGAATGAAAATATGCCTGAAGTGAGTGCTGCAATGTTTGCAAATGGTTCAGAAGTTGTTGCACATATAGACATTTGGCATAAGAGAATTGGGCATGTAAATGTGCAAAGAATGAAGTCTATGCAGACTAAAGAAATTGTGACAGGGCTACCTAAATTTAAAGTTGAAGGTATGCAGAAAGTTTGTGAAGCATGTCAATTTGGAAAGCAAACAAAACATGTATTTCCACATGACAAAAATGTGAGTAGGAAGGTACTAAATGTTGTGCATTTAGATGTATGGGGTCCTACGAAGACTATGTCTATGGGTGGCTACAAGTACTACGGAACATTCATTGATGACCACATGAGGAAAGTGTGGGTGTACTTCATGAAGGAGAAGAGTGAAGTGTTCAGTCATTTTCAGAATTTCAGAGTTATGGCTGAAAAGACAGGAAAGTATGTGAAGTGCCTAAGGTCAGATGAAGGGGAAGAATACTTCTCCAATGAGCTCTCTGAATTCTTGTGCGAAAGAATGGCATTCAGAGACAATTTACATATAGATACACTCCGCAGCAAAATGGAGTTGCTGACCAAAAAAACAGGCACATTGCAGAGATAGCACGAGCATTGATGGTGGCTAAGAAGAATATGCCACATAGATATTGGGTTGAGGCTGTGCCTACAGCAGTTTATATCATGAACAGGACTCCTAATGCAGCCATACATGATGTAACACCAAAGGAGAAGTTTACTAGCAGGAAACCTAATTCGTCTCACTTGAAAGTTTCTACATGTATTACATATGTGCATGTGCCAGATGAGTTGCGTACTAAGCTGGATCCAAAAACGTGTTTATTGGGTATTTCCTTGAGCAAAAGGGATATAGATGTTATAATCCTACTACACGTGAATTGAGGGTAAGCAGGGATGTTATATTTGATGAGATGAGTAGCTGATATGCTACTAAAAAAAATGTTGTTGGGGTTGATGTAAGTGGAAATGTGGTTGCACAGAATGTAAGTTAGGAAAGTCCTCATCTAGCGGTTCTGTTTATAGACCATGGAATGGCAAGCTACATCATAATACTAGTCTTGAAAATGTAGTTGGTATATCACATAAAGGCAAAGAGAAAGTGGTTGAGCCCCTTGGTATGCCAGATATTTCTACAAGGCATTCTCGTGTTGATGGAGATTCTAGTGGCTCGGAGATGAGCCTTGATTGAGGAGCTTGGGATTCCAGCAATGAGGACACTTGGTGTGAAGAAGGTTATGGAAGCCATGAATGGAAAGTTACGAAGATATGGAAGAGTCAAAAATCCTATGCAAAGGTTGACTTATGATGGTTATGTGTGGCACATCACTATGCGTATATGGCAAAAGTTGTGCAGGTTGTAGAAGCCACATGTTGTTGAGATATCAAGCTCATCTAGGAGGCGGTGGACACTGATGACCCGCCTGGGGGATAGGCCCACACTTACACCACTAGCATGGTTGGTGAGATCATGGGTGATATGCGGCTAGTGGGATGACAGGCTGTGTGACAGCCATTCTATAGACTGGCATAGTTATAGCGCCAGCTCATTTAGTTGTATTCACACTATAGAGAACCCTAGTATGTATTTGGTTGAGTACCTTTTCATATGTGTGTACTCTTATCTTTGTATATGGTGTGTTGAGTGTTGTGTGAAGTAGAAGAAGATTTTCAGCCTCTCACCTTGTGTGTTCTCTTTTAGGGTTTTGTGAGTGTGTGTGTGCTTGCAAGAGCTCAAGCTCTCTTCTCCCCTGCATCTTTTCATGGTATCAGAGCCTGGTTCATGCTAAGGGGGGCTGAGCTGCAAGCAAGAGAAGCACAGGAAGTGGTACGAGAGTAAGAGCTTGATTTACTCTTCCCTATTTGTGTTGGTAACTACACCCTTGTCGGGAGCTCTACGAGAGGCACCGACAAATGATCTCTGATTGAGGAGATTTCTTCGTGGGAGTAAAGCTATAGGGCAACTATACTGTTCTATATCGGACAACGTTTTACAAGCCGAAAATGCGTTTCGGGCGCGTTAGGACCTCTGTTTTTTAGAAAGCAGGCGATTTGGAGCACTCTACGGGTAAGTCATCGATTCTCTACAGAACTCTGTTTTAAGAACTGCAGAAAGACAGATTGGTTGTGCAGACATTGTGTGTGCTGCAAGGAGGTCAACAGTTGCCATTGGGTGTATGTATGCACATTGAGGTCACTGGTTGTGACATTTAAGTGTAGTACAGTACCGCTGCAGAAAATACAGCACTTTGTGCAGGACCAGAGTGCTGTTTCTGGTAAATTTGTGTGTCTGGTGTGAGGTGAAAAAAAGAAAGAAAACCCTGCCTCTACAGCCCTTCCACCTCGCAAACTTGGAAACACACACACGAATGGGGGCACCACCAGCCCACCGGCTGGAACACTCTCTCCAACTTCACCACCCAGACAGACAGCAAAAACAGGGGCACCATAGACCAAGCAAACACCCAGCAATATATTCCCAGTCAAAACATGATACAAGCTTCTACCGACACAGAAGCCTTACTCACACAACTCACAAACACTCAGGCTCAGACCTGTCACACTGTCGAGGATACACCACATCCCCAATCACCACATGATCCACTATCCTGCCTGCTGTACCAATCACACCAGAAAGAACCCTGCCACTCACTTCAGAAGGCGCCCACACCAGCTAACCTTCAACTCTCTACAGCCCATCTACTCTACATGTGTCGTCTCAACAGAGCAGCTACACAATCATCTCTCTCTCACTCTCTGTGCTGATCCTCTGCAGCCTCACAACAAACCCAAGCAGCTATCTGCGCTGCTACCGACCCACCACCAAGCAGCAAAACCTGTCTTTCTCTCTGCTTCACTCGGCACCCTGCTCTGCCTACAGCCCTGTCTCCTAGGCAGCCCACACCAGCCACCAGCCTTCTACCATATCCACAGCCACACGCTGTCCACCTGTCTTCAGCGTCCACTCTGACTGACCGAACCAAGGCCACACCACCTCAGTCCGTCCACGCTCCAGCCTTCACGGCTCTTTACTTCACGTCCACTAGTCGCTCGCGAGCCCTCCTGGGCATCCAGCCTCTCCTTCACGTTGTCCTCTACCCGCTAGTCGAAGCTGCTTCACTGGATCACCTGGCTTTCCACACGGCGGCTACCTTTCTTTACTCTCTCTCCTCACAAGAGAGGTCTTCCTTTACAAGGCTGCCTCTTCCTACGACCTTACTCCTCTCCTTCTGCCGTCGTTTTTTTCCAGCCAGCAATCCCTCTCTCTGGCTCCCTGTTCCCTAGCAAGGCGGTCCACACCTTCTACTCTCTCCGCTGCAAGCCTTCTCACCTGGGCCCAGGCTCTCCTTTCCAGACGACTGTCTCAAAACACCAGTCCACGCTCAGCTTCTTTGTCGCCAGCGCAAACAGTAGCCAACTACTCAACTTCTTGTCTTGCGCTAGCCAGTCACCTCAAAGCCCACTGGCCCGTCACCTAGGCAGCCCGACCTGCATGTCCACTTGTGCTCACCTCACCACTGTCGACCAGTAGTAGCCCTCTTTACTCCTTGCGCTTCCCTGCTTCCTCTATCAACCACGCTGTCACCTTAACGCCATCTCCTGCCCGTCACCTTAACGGCGGCCATCTTCACCTAGCCAAGCCCATACGCCTGCCAATGCTTCCACAGTTCCCACATGGCCCTGTCCGCGCTACCCCTCACAAGGCGGCCCTCCACAGCTAACTTCTCAGCCTATGACCAGGGAGCCTCCACGCTATCGTTATCACCTCAAGGGCCTTCTCCTCTCGCACCTGCCAACAGCTACAGCAACATCCAGTCGTCACAAGGCTTCCATGGCGGCCTTTAACGCCAGCACCTCCACACGTTGCCGTCTTCTTTCACACGGGGAGGCTCCCCACGACTACGCGATGGTCCTATCTGCCTCAGCTGAGCTGGCTATGCCTTCCTCTGCACTCTTGTGGTTGCATACACCCGAGAACCCCCCCCAAAACAACTCGGCCGCCTCACCTTTTACTGCAGCTGTGCATCACCAGCTTCACCAGAGCCGCCTTCTTCACAAGAGAGGCTCCCAGCTTCTACACGAGCAGCGGCCACACTCTGCCTCTGCACTTTCGCTTGACTCTCTCTTATAGCTACGCCAGAGAGCCTCTCCTCTACAAAAAAGCGACCTTCTCACCTTTGTCTATCTGCAGACAGCTGCCCGCCACAATCCGCCAGCCAAAACCTCCAGCTCTAGCAGTCCTTATACTTCAACCCACGCTCAGCTCCTCTCCCACCTACAGCAGCCTGGCCACCAACTTCAAGGCAGCCTCCCTGCGTTTTATCTTCAGCTGCGCTCCTCAGCTTCCCTTCGCTTTATCTTGCAGCTGCGGCGGCAGACCTTGCCATAGGCGACCTGTCCCACTGGCTCCCATAGTCGTCACACCAGCAGCCCACAGAAGGCGTCACTCACAGCCCGTTGGCTTCCACGCCAACCTTGCTTCTCTTCTTACGCGGTCAGCCCGCTTGCCACTGTTTCCACTCGCTAAAACCTTGTGCTGTCAGCCCATCACCCAGGCTCTACTCAACGGCTACACCACATCTTCAAGGCTCTGTCCGCCTGTTTGGTGGCTGCACTTCACAAACAGCTACCCTTGACGCCTCCACGCCTTTAGCGCCAGCCTCACATGAACCAGAGCCGCCTTTTTGCTTCTTACAAGGCGGCCACACATCCTCTTTGCAGCTCATCGGCCCACTCTCAGCTGCGCTCACCAAAGCCCACGCTGCCTGTACACGCCAGCCACTCCAACTTCTTCACCAGGGAGGCTCCCCGTTGGCCTCTACACCAGCCCTGTCTCCTTTAACGCCACCAGCTCGCCCTGCAGTAGCACCAAAGAACCCCCACCAACACGGCGGCCATACATCTTTTTATTGCAGCTGCACCCTTTCGCCAGCTCTCCAAGCTTCTGCTGGAACTAGTGCTGGCAGCTGTTCACGCCTCCAAGTGGCTTTCCTTCTTATGGCCACGTCAACATAATCATTTTTTTTTCCAAGGCCTAATGAATGGCCGCGCTTCCTTTTCACACCAATCTAAAGGCCACCTTGGCCCATTCATTGCCCACCCTTCCATACTTCTTCAAATGCAACCCACGATGCCATTGTATTTCTAGGACGCCCACACACTTCAAGACGACCGAACAGCTGAAATCAACCCCAGCGAACCTCTCGTGGACCACTTCCGGACAGGCCTGCACGAGCCTCAAAACAAAAGCATCCACACTGTACACCTGGCAACGCCCTCAAAACCAAACTCTTCACAATTCCCACGCATCCATATGTGCACGAGCCCAGAATACCTCTCAGAAAAACGCCTGACATCTGGCAAGATGTCAAATGATGACATAAACCAGATTGTTGTTGAGAAGCTTGATAAGAACAACTTCCAGCTTGGAGGTTCAGGTTGACAAATTTCTTGATGGGAAAGGGTTACTGGGACTACATAGAAGGTGAGCAGCATGAAGAGGCACCGGAGATACTGGAGATCAATCCGACTGCTCTGCAGATGTGAAAGAGTTCAAGGATTGGAACCAAGGAGCCAAAAAAGTTATGTATTGGCTCTCTATCAGTATGTAGGACACCATGATTGGGCACATACAGGATGCCAAGTCTCCCAAGGAGGCGTGGGACACCTTGGTAAAACTCTATGAAACGAATACCAAGGCACGAAAGATACAATTGAAGAATGAACTTCATACTGTGGAGAAAAAGAGTATGTCTGTGAATGACTATGCATTGAAGATCAAGGGTATTATGGAATCCCTTGCATCTATTGGCGTTTCAGTAGATGATGATGATAAGGTGGAAGTTTGTCTACGTGGTCTCGGGCCACAATACTTGAGGCGTTCAAGACGTCTATTCAGACTCAGGAAAACATTCCCAATTTCACGGATTTGGTGTCTATGTTGATTATAGAAGAGAAGAGCTTGGGTGAAGACCAACAGCCTTCACAAAACAAAAATAGCTCAGAGCAATAATCCTTCTACACAAGTTCAGGAAGAGGACGAGGTAGAGGAGGCCTTGGACGCGGCCAAGGAGGTGGCCGAACAGGTAATCAGAATTCTGGCCACAACAGTAGCAACACAAACAGTCCCAGAATTCACAACAACAACAACACGCAGGTGGAAGAGGCCAATCCAGAGGCAGGGGGAGTCAAAGAGGTCGTGGAAATTGGCAAAGGCAGTATAATGATACATGTGGATGCTTTTATTGTGGTCAACCTGGACAAGCAATGAGGATAATGAAAGGTTGTTTGTTATGCAGCATGTCGTTAATGCCATGTCTGAAAATGTTGAAGTAGCACATAAAGATGGTGTATGGTACGTTGATTCAGGTGCTTCGAACCACATGACAAGTCATGGGGAGTGGTTCAAGGAGATGAAAAACCTTGAAAGACCAGGTTTTGTGGAAACAGGGGATGACACAGCTCATCCAATTGCCCATATTGGAGATGTGCCATTGTCTATGCAGGATGGCAAAGTGAAGTACCTTGTAGATGTACTTCATGTTCCGAACATAACAAAGAATCTGGTTTCAGTTGGCCAGATGATTGAGCAGGTTTTGCGGGTTTGGTTTAACCCTGATGGTTGTTATGTTGAAGACTTTAAAGACAAGTACAGGTTGGTTGCAAAAGGCAACAGAGTGGGCAGAATGTTTACATTGAATGTAAACATGCCTGAAGTGAGTGCTTGGATGTTTGCAAATGGTTCAGGAATTGTTGCAGACATAGACATTTGGCATAAAAGAATTGGACATGTGAATGTGCAGAGAATGAAGTCTATGCAGACTAAAGGAATTGTGATAGGACTGCCAAAGTTTAAAGTTGAAGGTATGCATAAAATATGTGAAGCATGCCAATTTGGAAAGCAAATAAAGCATGTATTTCCACGTGAGAAATGTGAGCAGAAATGCACTAGATGTTGTGCATTCAAATGTATGGGGTCCTATGAAGACCATGTCTATGGGAGGCTGCAGGTATTATGTGACATTTATTGATGACCACACAAGGAAAGTGTGGGTAGACTTCATGAAGGAGAAGGGTGAGGTGTTCACTCATTTTTAGAATTTCAGAGTTATGGTTAAAAAGCAAACAGGGAAATATGTAAAGTGCCTAAGGTCAGATGGAGGGGGAGAGTACTTCTCCAATGAGTTCTCTAAATTTTTGAAGAAGAATGGTATTCGGAGACAGTTTACATGCAGATACACTCCGCAGCAAAATGGAGTTGCTGAGCGGAAAAACAGGCACATTGCTGAGATTGCGCAAGCATTGATGGGAGAGAAGAATATGCCGCATAGCTATTGGGCTAAGGCTATTTCTACAGCAGTTTACATCATGAACAGGACTCCAGCTTCTGCAGCCATACATGATGTTACTCCAGAGGAAAGGTTTACTGGCAGAAAACCTGATTTGTCTCATCTGAAAGTCTTTGGATGCATTGCATATGTGCATGTGCCAGATGAGCTGAGAACTAAGTTGGATCCAAAAGCTGAAAAATGTGTGTTTATTGGGTATTTCCTTGAGCAAAAGGGATACAGGTGTTATAACCTTGCTACACGTGAGTTGAGGGTAAGCAGGGATGTTGTTTTTGATGAGATGAGCAGCTTCTGCTGGTATGCTGCTGAAAAAGAAGCTGTTGGGGCTGATGTGAGTGGAAATGTGGTTGCACAGAATGCAAGTCAGCAATCACAGTCTTTGAGTGGACCAGGAGAGTCCTCATCTAGTGGTTCAGTTGTTGATAGACCATGGAGTGGCAGGCTGCATCATAATACCAGTCCTGCAAATGTACATCACATAAAGGCAAAGAGAAAGTGGTTGAGCACCCCTTAGTATGCCTGACATTTTTGCAGGGCATTCTCATGATGATGGAGAGTCTAGTGGCTCAAAGATGAGCCTTGATGAGGATCTTGGGATACCAGAGAACACTTGGTGTAAAGAAGGCTATGGAAGCCATGAATGCAAAGCTGCGAAGATCTGGGAGAGTGAAGAATCCTGTGTAGAGGTTTACCTATGATGGTTATGTGGCACATCACTATGCATACATGGCAAAAGTTGTACAGGTTGTAGAGCCCACATGCATTGATGAGGTTGTTGGAAATGTGTGTTGGGAGAAAGCTATGGATGAGGAGATGGATGCACTATATGGAAATGAGACTTGGGATTTAGTGCAATTGCCTGAAGGCAAGAAAGCCATTGGGTGCAAGTGGGTGTACAAAGTAAAACATAACAGTGATGGAACCATAAGCAGGTACAAGGCTAGATTGGTAACCAAAGGATATGCGCAGACATATGGCATTGATTATGAGGAAACTTTCAGCCCAGTTGCCAAGATGACAACAGTGAGAGTTGTGATAGCAGTGGTGGCTGCGTCAAAGCAATGGTCTTTACATCAGATGGATGTAAAGAATGCATTCTTGCATGGGGATTTGTAGGAAGAGGTGTATATGTTGTAGCCACCTGGTTATGAGGATGTGAGTCACCCCGAGCATGTTTGTAGGTTGAAGAAAGCCTTGTATGGCTTAAAACAAGCACCAAGAGCATGGTCTGACAAGATTTCTGAATATCTTGTCACTATTGGCTTTTATGTCCAATGCAAATTTCTCCTGTATGTGAGACACAGTGATAGAGGGGTTGTGCTTGTTGTCATCCATGTAGATGACCTGATCATTACGGGGGACCATGATGCAGAGATCTTTGATGTAAAGATCTTGCATAGACAGAAGTTTGAGATGAAGGATCTGGGGGAGCTCAGATATTTCTTGGGCATTGAGGTGATTAGGTCACCACATGGTATTAGATTACTGCTGCAGAGACAGTATGGCTTGGACATGTTGTCTAAGTATGGTATGACAGGCTGTAAGCCTATCTCAGTGCCATTGGATCAAAATGGCAAGTTGAGTGCAGATTCAGGAGAGATTTTGGAGGATCCTACTATGTATAGGTGCATAGTAGGAAGCTTGATCTACATGACGATCACCAGGCCAGATTTGAGCTATGCTGTTGGGTTGGTGAGTCAGTTTACGCAGGTTCCTTGGAAGTCGCATTTGGATGCATTGAG
The DNA here is from genome assembly GCF_041138505.1 of Cibotium barometz. NCBI lineage: Eukaryota > Viridiplantae > Streptophyta > Polypodiopsida > Cyatheales > Cibotiaceae > Cibotium > Cibotium barometz. The sequence goes on along the minus strand of NC_141050.1, from coordinate 59,274,757 downwards.
ATACATACTGAGGTATGTGAGGTCTACTTTGCATTGTGGACTATTTTATGAAACTGGGACAGAGATATGTGTACATGGGTACACAGATGCTGATTGGGCTGGTAGAATCTCAGATAGAAGATCTAATAGTGGCTTCATGTTTTCTTTGGGGAGTGCTGCTATGACTTGGAGCAGCAAGAAGCAGCCTACGGTTGCTCTATCCAATACAGAGGCCGAGTACAGAGGTGCTGCTATGGCAGCATGTGAGGTAGTTTGGTTGAGAAAGCTACTTGCAGATTTGGGTCTATCAGTGGATAGACAAGTTGTCATTTTCTATGATAACATTAGCAGTATACAGTTGGCCAGGAACCCAGTTTTTCATGCTCGCACGAAGCATATAGAGGTCCACTACCATTTTGTTAGAGAGAAGGTTTTGGCAGGAGACATTGACCTTGTCTATGTCAGCACACAGGATCTGGTCGCTGATATCTTCACCAAAGCATTGGGTACAGAGAAGCTCCGCAGATTCAGGGCTTCGCTTTTGGTGTACATGAGATGGAGTTGAGCTCGAGGGGGAGTGTTGAGATATCGAGCTCATCTAGTGAGGCAGTGAACACTGATGACCCGCCTGGGGGATAGGCTCACACTTACACCACTAGCATGGTTGGTGAGATCATGGGTGATATGCGGCCAGTGGGATGACAGGCTGTGTGATAGCCATTCTAGAGACTGGCATAGTTATAGCGCCAGCTCATTTAGTTGGGTTCACACTATAGAGAACCCTAGTATGTATTTGGTTGAGTACCTTTTCATATGTGTGTACTCTTATCTTTGTATATGGTGTGTTGAGTGTTGTGTAAAGTAGAAGAAGATTTTTAGCCTCTCACCTTGTGTGTTCTCTTTTAGGGTTTTGTGAGTGTGTGTGTGCTTGTTGCAAGAGCTCAAGCTCTCTTCTCCCCTGCATCTTTTCACATGTTTTGATGAGGCTATTGGAAATGTGTGTTGGGAGAAAGCTATGGATGAGGAGATGGATGCATTGTATGGAAATGAGACTTGGGATTTGGTGCCATTGCCTGAAGGCAAGAAAGCTATTGGATGTAAGTGGGTGTATAAGGTGAAACATAGCAGTGATGGTAGCATAAGCAGGTACAAGGCTAGATTGGTAGCCAAAGGATATGCGCAGACACATGAGATTGATTATGAGGAGACATTTGTCCCATTTGCAAAGATGGCAATTGTAAGAGTTGTGATTGTGGTGGCTATAGCTAAAGGCTACATTTGATGGATGTAAAAAATGTGTTCTTGCATGGTGACTTGCAAGAAGAGGTGTATATGGATCAGCCACCACCCAAAGTATGTATGTAAGCTTCGTAAGGCCTTGTATGGGCTGAAGCAAGCTCCACAAGCATGGCATGACAAGATTGCTGATATCTTGTCACTATTGGTTTTCATATGGCAGATGCAGATCACTCTTTGTATGTGTGCAAGTGTGATAAGAGTATTGTGATCATCACCATATATGTAGATAATCTTATTGTTGGGGGTGACAACTTGGATGAGATTGAGCGTGTGAAAAGTCTTCTCAAAAGGAAGTTTGAGATGAAGGATTTAGGAGACCTGCGCTACTTTTTGGGAATTGAGGTCATTCGCACGCCTGAGGGTATTTGGCTGTCACACAGAGACAGTATGCATTGGACATGTTGTCCAAGTATGGGATGGCTGATTATAAGCCAATCTCAGTGCCATTAGATCAAAATGGCAAGCTTAGTACGGATGTAGGTTATGTGTTGGAGGATCCTAATATGTACAGGAAGATTGTGGGGAGTTCGACCTATGTCATGATCAACAGGCCAGATTTGAGCTACAATGTTAGCTTAGAGAGCCAGTTTATACAGGTTTTACGCAAACCACATCTTGACAGTGTGAAGCAACGCACACTTTGGTACTTGAGGGCCACTACTAATTATGCATTGTTTTATGTAGTAGGTGTACCATTGGAGCTATATGGTTACACAGATGCAAATTGGGCAGGTAGCATCTCAGACAGGAGATTTACTAGTGGATTCATGTTTTTATTCTATGACATGGAGAAGTAAGAAGCAGCTCACAATGGCCTTATCGGGTACAGAGGCAAAGTACAAAGAAGTTACAGTGGCAACATGTGAGGTAGCTTGGTTACGCAAACTACTTGTGCTGATTTGGGATTGCATGTGGAGGGAAAGGTTATCATATATTGTGACAATCTTAGTAGTATAGAGTTGACTAGGAACCCACTTTTTTATGCGGGGACGAAACACATTGAGGTACATTACCACTTCATCAGGGAGAGAGTCTTAGCAGGCGACATCGACTTGGCCTACGTCAGCACATATGATCAGGTCGTTGACATCTTCATGAAGGCCTTGGGAACTGAGAAGCTCCACAGATTTCAAGATATGCTTGGAGTTAATGAGATGGAGTTGAGCTTGAGGGGGAGTGTTGAGATGTTAAGCTCAACATGAGCTGACACTCACAAGGTGCCTGCATGACTGTTCGACATTTATATCACTGGCTGGTTTGGTAGTTGGCACCGACATATCTTTGCCAGAGATTCTACAATTGGACTACACCAACTAGTCCACATCTACCCACTCCTCTTAGCGTGTTCACATTATGGACCGCTTGTATATACTCTATTATGTGTGTTAGTCACTTTATCTTCCTTGTAGACCTCTTTTGTTGTGTGAAGAAGAAGAAGAATTTTCACCTTGTGTGTTCTCTTCTAGGGTTTGTGTGAGTGTGTGTGTGCTTACAAGAGCTCAAGCTCTCTTCTCCCCTACATCTTTACAAAAAATGATCAACACAAAAAAAGCTTTTACTACCGCGTGGGGAACGTATGTGTACCAAGTCATGCCATTTGGGTTGACCAACATCCTAGGCACCTTCCAATTCCTAGGAAGTCTTCATGGATGACCTCTGTGTCAACTCTACGTGGAAAGAACATCTAGAATGTTTACGGAAAGTGCTAGAGAGATGCTGACTCTACCAAATCTCTCTCAATCTTACCTCGCCACCCCTCCACAAAACCCCTACCAAATCCTCAACCTCCAACACCGTGCCCTCTGCCTTAACTTCCTCCAACACATCTTCATCGACAACCTCATCTCCCCCTCCTATATCCTCACCAAAATTCCCTCCAACTCCATCTCCCTCCTCGTCACCCTCTTTTTTCAATCCCAGATGTCCTTCTCTGAACCCGCCTCCCTCTTCACCCTCCCCGTCCACCCTCTTGCTGCCAATCTCATCAATTGGGCTAGCCTCATCAGATACGGGTACCCCACCACCGATGACACCCTTGACCTCTTTGTGCTCGATCGTCTATGCCCATACCCTTACCCTTCTTCCAAAACCACCGAAGCCCTACATCTCCTTCAGCTCCAAGGTGGGAGACAATTTACTGGGCTTATAAATCTTTATGTCACTCTCGAGCTCCCACCCTACACCCCCTACAGGCTCCTAGTCCTCTACCACCATTGTTACCTCCAACTCCAGATGATCCACGATCATGCAATTTGATGATGCCCATGTGTCCTTCCCCCTCAACATCTCCCCCCAAGAAGCTGAAGAAGCACGTGACTTTTTATATTCGAAGAGTGCCCCAACCACGGCTCCAAGGACGACGACAATGATGGTGGAGCGGGTCCCAACAAGCCCACCACTAATCCCCCTGCACTCCCGTCCTCTCCACCCACTGGTTCCCAACCCGGAACAAGCTCACAACCTCCACCACCCCCAAGTACCCAATGTCGTACCTCAACACCCCCACCACTTCCTCCGTAACTCTTCCCCTTTTCCCCTCACCGTCCTCTACACCCCCTCACATTCCCTCTCCTCCTCCATCACCTTCATCACCACTACCCACCCTCAATCTTCATCTAGGCCTCCCTAAGGACCTCAAGGAGATACCCTCAATATTAGCAAGGTCCCCATCCTTCCTCGACGCCACCCTTGCCATCGTAACCTCTCCCTCGACTGCTCCTCCACCCCACTCACAATCAACACCGGCCAACCTCCCTTCCCCCACACCCTTGGAGATTCCCCCGCCATTCAACCCCCTCAATTGGCGTGACCCACTAGATCGCATAGAGTTCGAGTTGGCAATTAGTATCCTGATCAGTCGACAACTCCAACACGCCCCAAGCACCAAGCTTACAGACCGACTTGACATTCACGTCCTTCGGCCTTATCTGGATTCCAAACACAACGCTTAGAAGTGCCAACATCCACATCGACAACATGGTGGTTACCAACGGCCCCCTTGTAATGCTTGCCCCATAACCTTCAAGCTCATGGGCGAGTAGCCCGTTTGGCGTCGACCTTTACTCCTGAAGTCCAACATCTAGGAGCAATATTGCAAACCACCCTACAACGTGCATATAAATCCAGCATACTTGCCTATCTGTAGACGATGGGCTTGGGACTTATTCTAGAAGGAACAAACAACAAACCCCAAGCTACATTACAACTTTCCTAGCTTCACCCCATCAACATCTTAAAACGAATGCACAGAGGCCACCATGCTATAAAAAATGCATGCATTCATCGACCTCTACGATCAGGTCCCCTGACTCGGCCATTGTGGCAACCATCTCCTTCTTCAGAAATGCATGCATTCATCGATCTCTACGATCAAGTTCCCTGACCCACCCATTTTAGCAACTCTCAACAAAGGCCCGAACTTGAAGCAATTATTCGGCTACTACTACGAGTGCATCCAACCAATGGATGCCTGCAGACTTTTGATGGAGACTACATTTTGGACTGCTACAAAGTCTTCCATCATGCCTGCAGACATGATGGAGACTACATTTTGGACTAGCTACAAAGGCTTCCATCGATCCCCCCTCGCATCCCAAATTGCGATTTCATCCAAACTTACTCCATCTACTATTGCCATACAGGCATCCAATGGATGCCTGTATGGTGCCTGTAGAATTTTGATGAAGACATGATGGAGACTACATTTTGGACCAACTACAAACTCTTCCATTGATCCCCCCCGCATCCTAAACCGCGGTACGACTTCATCTGAACTTACTCCATCTACTACCGCTCAGTCTCCTTGCCAGCTATGAGGACAGATCTGAATTAGTGAGGGGCCCAGGATATGTTAACCACACTGGTTAGCATCATTTCTAAGCGTGATTATGCTTCTGGTAGCTCATTTTTATGTAACCGCACTAAGCGCTTCATGTAAAAGAAATATGGGATGACCGAGCTTACGACTTGTGTAATGCCAGCGGCCCATAGGAATAAGCCTGGGTGTACATAGAGCTAGAAAATCAGTTTTGGGCCCCCAATTGATAATAAATGGGTGGCCGGCCATTGTAAAAAGAGAGCTCATGTATATAAGTGACTTCTGAAATATGAAAAGGGACAATCTCATTATCACAATTGAGTTTGCCTTCTCTCTCTCTCTCTCTCTCTCTCTCTCTCTCTCTTGTGGCTATGGTGGTAGGCTTGTGTTTGTTTATGCTTGCTTGCTTGATTGTGGTGGTGTGCATGTAGGTGATGGTTCTTGTCTGGCTTCCTCTTCTCCCGCTTTTTGTCTTCTTCTTGATATCACTCTTGCACACAAAGGCATAGAGTAGAGGTTGAGCTTTTCATAGCTCCGTTCCTCTTTGCTCATTACCTAGCTTGTGGAAGCTCCATTTGAGTGATATAAGTGGAGGTGGAGTGAGCCCCTAGTAGCCTCACATAGAGGAGTTAACCCTCATTAGAGTTGCCTAAGTGCTAGCCCTCGAACCGACCCTTGCATGGTCTTTCTTGTCTTCTTCTCTCCCTCTCTTGTGCAAGGCAACATGTTCGATTTGGTGAATAACTAGATGCTCTCTGCCATACATGAGAGTGAAGAATAAGTCTTATGAAAAGGAAAAGTTGTAACATTTATGAGAAAGTTGGCCACACACAAACTCAAATAGTTAACTTAGGAGTTTTGGATATCCAAGTGTGAACAAGGGCCAGTTGTATATATAAGGCATTATCTCATAATGAATAGACACAATCGCCCTTTATGCTAAACTAGTTCTCTAATCTTGTACTTGCTTTTTTATCTTTGTTGTGTGTGTGCGAGAGAGAGTTGAGAGTAGAGATTAGATTGTTTCTAGCTTATTTTCCTGTCTATGCTTGGTGTGAGTGTGAGAGCAGATAGTGAGAGGTGTGTGGGTCCTTGTAGGAAGGTGAAATAGCTTCCTTTGTGATAGAGAGGAAGAGAAAGCTTGAAGAAGAGGATATGGCAACCACAGGTCAAGCTTGGATGGCTTCAATAGACTGGAGCTTGGAAGCAAGGCAAGTTTTCCCACGACCGTTTTGTTGTTGCTTGTTTGTGAATCTAGGAGTTATAGAGAGAGCTAAAATGGGCCTTGTCATCACAAGTGGACAACCTATGTACAACACCAAATCACCCCACTCCACCTAGAAATGACGTACTTAAAGGTTGCCTTCGTGTATTCGAAGACCACCTTGAAACTCAAGAGATCTTAGGGCCTGCAACATGATGTATCTTTTGCCAAGGTCAAGGAACTAGAAACAATTTTGGGAATCTAGAGGAGGAGGCATGTTTTAACCGAATTGGAGGAATGAAAATGAGTATCCGTTCAACTCCGAGTGGGAAGGGTTGAAATAACAAGTAGAGCTTTGACAGCATCACACGAACAGGTTTTTTTCTGTCTTTCTCTGTTTCCCGTTTTTCTAACGATCAATTTAGGGACTAAAGCACCCGCCGAAGGAACCCCGGCTTTGATTACAGGCTGGATTGTGAAAAGCTGAGCCGGGCTGCTGGTCTCATGCCTAGTTAGCCATAACGTATATTCAAATCCTTCGTTTGCATCGGCATGGAGAGTCTTCCTAGCAGCAGATCAGGCACCGGATCCTGCTCTTCTCCTGCGGTGTTTTGTAGCAGGATACCAGGGTTTCGGAGTCACTCGCAGCCCGAGAAAGGTATGCAGCCTCCCGTCGGTAAGGTGAGTAGTAGGTACATGTAAGCAATTATATGTAATTATGTAGCGCTGAAGATCATCCTCATGTCCTTGTGTGTGTGTGTGTGTGTTTGGTTTTTTTTTTTTTTGGGGGGGGGGGGGTGGGAGTGTGGGGAGGGTCTTACCCTGTGCGTGTCTGTGAGGGGGGTTCGGCAGGTCGATCAATAGCAAGTATCGAGCGTCAGCGAAAGGATTGCTTTACAGATCCCTCACATTTGTGTGACAGCCAAAAGAGCAAAGTAAGTGGGTGCCCCCCATTCTCGCACAGAAGGTCAAGCCGCTGTTTGGATTGAGGCTGAGCCTTGTTCTTGTGGATCAAGCAGACAAACGTAAAGGCCTCAGATTTCAAACATATGGTCAGCAAGGAGTCGCTGGGGATGGACCACTGCTACAATCGAAACTGCGTTAGAGATATGCTCAAAACAACGGAGGAAGAGTCTTCTGCCAGATTGCCCGAAGGAGGAGACAACGGCAAACATAACAGTGGTGGTGGTGGTGGTTGTGGTTGTGGTTGGGAGACACTTAGTTTAGAGGATGCCCTTGCTTCTTTGGAAAATGGGAGACTGCCCCAGCCTTCGGTTGAGAACCTCGTATACATATTGAGCATGTGCACAAAAGAGAAAAACCTATCCTATGCTCTGCGCTTGCATGCCTACATGTGCAAAAGTGGGCTTGAAGCTCAAAAATCACTCGGGAACTACCTAGTGTCCATGTTGGTGGAAGTTGGAAGCATGTGCAATGCTCAAAAGGTTTTTGACAGGTTAGTATCCAAGACTGCGTGTTCCTGGAATTCTCTCATCAATGGTTACATCAAATGTGGGGACCCAAGGAATGCTCTCACTGTGTACCATAAAATGCAAGAAAATTCTCATCATCCAAGTGGGTGTACTTTTGTCGCCTTATTGAAGGCTTGTGCCAATCTGAAAGATGTGGAAAGAGGTTGTGAAATACATGCTGAGATTGTCAAAAAGGGGTTGTTGAAAACAGATCTTTTTATCGGCAGCATGCTGGTGGATATGTATGCCAAATGTGGCTCACTTGCAAAAGCACAGGAAGTGTTTGATATGCTTCCAGTTCGAGACGTTGTCACATGGACTGCACTGATTGCAGCATATGCACAACATGAGCGTGGTGAGGAAGCACTGAATGTTTTAGAACAAATGCAACTTGAGGGTGTCTCTCCAAATGCTGTCACGTTTGCTTGCAGCTTGAAAGCTTGTGGCAGCATTGGAGCCATGAATAAGGGCAGAGAAATACACGCTGAGATTGCCAGAAAGGGGTTGTTGAAAAGAGACCTTGTTCTCGGCAACGCGTTGGTCGATATGTATGCCAAATGTGGCATGCTAGCAAAAGCACATGAAGTGTTTGATGAGCTTCCCGTTCGTGATGTAGTCTCTTGGAATGCACTGATTGCAGGATATGCACAACATGGGCACGGTGAGGAAGCTCTGAACTGTTTTGAACAGATGCAACTTGAGGGTGTCTCTCCAAATGCTATCACATTCGCTTGCAGCTTGAAAGCTTGTGGCAGTGTTGGAGCCCATGACAAGGGAAGAGGAATACATGCTGAGATTGCCAGGAAGGGGTTGCTGAAAAGCGACCTTGTTGTTGGTAACGCTTTGGTAGATATGTATGCCAAATGTGGCATGCTCGAAAAGGCAAAGGAAGTGTTTGACAAGCTTCCGGTTCATGATGTAGTCTCATGGAATGCACTGATTGCAGGATATGTGCAACATGAGCGTGGGGAGAAAGCACTGAACTGTTTCAAACAGATGCAACTTGAGGGTCGCTCTCCAAATGCTATAACGTATGCTTGCAGCCTAAAAGCTTGTGGCTGTATTGGAGCCACAGACAAGGGCAGAGAAATACATGCTGAGATTGTTAGAAAGGGGTTGTTGGAAAACAATCTTGATGTTGGCAACGCACTGGTTGACATGTACGTCAAATGTGGCTTGCTCAAGAAAGCACGGGAAGTGTTTGACAAGCTTCTAGTTCGTGATGTAGTCTCATGGACTACACTGATTGCAGGTTATGCTGAACATGAGGGTTGTGAAGAAGCTTTAAGTTGTTTCAAACAGATGCAACTTGAGGGTGTATCTCCAAATACTATTACGTTCGCTTTCAGCTTGAAAGCATGTGGCAGCATTGGAGCCATAGACAAGGGCAGAGAAATACATGCTGAGATCGCCAGAAAAGGGTTGCTGGAAAGAGACCTGCTGCTTGGTAGCTCATTGGTTGATATGTATGCCAAATGTGGCTTGCTATCAAAAGCGCAGGAGGTGTTTGACAATCTTTCAGCTCGAGACACAGTTACATGGACTGCACTGATTGCAGGATATGCACAGCATGAGTTTGGTCAGGAAGCACTCAATTGTTTTAAACAAATGCAACTTGAGGGTGTATCTCCAGATGCTTTCACGTTTTCTTGCAGCTTGAAAGCCTGTGGCAGCATTGGAGCCATAGACAAGGGCAGAGAAATACATGCTGACATAGAAAGAAAAGGGTCATTAGGCAATCTTGTTGTTCAAACTGCCTTGGTTGATATGTATGCCAAATGTGGCTTTCTTGCAAAAGCAGAGGATTTGTTTAATAAGCTTCTAGTTCGAGACATAGTCTCGTGGAATTCACTGATTTCAGGGTATGCCCAGCTCGGAGAAATCAAAAATGTCCTCTTTATCTTTGACAGAATGCGAGGAGAAGGCAGGAAGCCAGATCCAGTCACATTCGTTAGTGTTCTTAATGCTTGCAGTCATGCAGGTCTGGTAGATAAGGGGGAGACATACTTTGAGGCCATGAGCGAAGACTATGGCATTACTCCAACTCTTAAGCACCACACTTGCATGGTTGATCTCCTTGGCCGTGCAGGCCAATTAGACAAGGCAGTAGCAATGATGATGAAAACACCATTTCATCCCAATGTTGTGATGATGCTTACCGTGTTAGGTGCTTGTCGAAAGTCGGGCAATGTGGAGCTTGGAAGGGAGGTCTTTGAACAAGCATTGCGATTGGATGAAAAGGAAGGTGCACCTTATATTTGTATGTATAACATCTATGCAGATGCTGACATGCAGCAGGCAGAAGATGGAGGCAATGAGGGTGAAAAATCTAGCATGGTGTGAGATTGTTGGACTCATGCTGGTAGAATTGCCCATTTACTCACACAGGTAGGATTGCCCATTTATTTTTGGTGGGATAAACATGTCGCGAAAGCAAAATCATTTATGCAAAGCCAGATGAGCTTTCCCTCAAAATGCAGCAGCCAAGGGTTTGCAATATGGTGTCATAGAACATATGTGATGATGGAAAAGAGAGTGTTGGCTCCAACAACTGCCGTTTGCCCAAATGCATTTATATCTAGGACAGAGGAGCGTGTGTGCATGCGCACGCGCGCACACACACGCGCACAAACACAAAGGAAAACCCTTTTTCCACATCTCCTTTCTTCTTGAGGAAGATCCTTCTGCTACTTAAAAGCAACACTTGGAGAGACCAGATCACAACCCTCATAAAGGGATAGATGCACTTCCCTGATATATTAATGTATTATACGAGTTCTTATTAATTAGTGTAGTTGCGAATATTGTATTTTATGATTATGTAATTTAATACAGTTCTTATCAATTAATGTATTGCTTTTGTAAATATCATATTTTATATTGGTATAGTTTTTAATATTATGTAATATTTATACATGAAACTATATTAGTAGAGCAACCTGTGGCTAACGTTTTTAATATTATGTAATATTTATACATGAAACTATATTAGTAGAGCAACCTGTGGATAACGTTTAATGCTTTGTAAGGTGTCGAAAGGAGATATATTGAGTAGTTTTTTGTGCTTTTTTTGTTGAAGTATAAGTATTCATATTTGAGTGGGTGGTGTTAAAGTTATATAAGAATCATAGGCTCAGCATTCAATCCATTGCTAGCTTATTGTTGACTTAAAATTTGTTCATGGAAGATGCATTGATTTGTGGAAAAAAAACCTTAAGTCGTGTAATTTTATGGCAATGAGGAACTGAAGTTATGTGCTAAGTACCTAGCTGCACCTTATCGGTGAGGAATTTGATAAACTTTCTTCGGCAGGTTGTCTCTACAGTGCAGTTCATCACAGTAGAACTTCACTATAAATACCCATTGTATTTCAGTTTGATTAAGGCGATTCAAGGATAAGTATAACTTGCTAGTCAGTGTGTTTAGAAGGCCTCCATTTGTAAGATTGAAAGAATCTTTCTAGTTCATGTGATTCATCATCTAGTCATTACAATTTATATCTATCTATATCATCTCCACAATTGTAACTGGTGTTCAATTCAGGTGTTACTAGCTTAAATTGGTCATAGAATTTCTCTACAACTATCATTGATGTCCAATCTTGTGTTACTATAAATTGGTCATGGAATTTAGTCAATGAAGTGTTTAATCTCTACAACTATAATTGGTGTTCAATATTGTATTACTACTCTAGATTGGTCATGAAATTTACTCAATGAAGTGTTTGTTTATCTCTATGAAATCAATTATGATTACATATGTAAACACTGTGCACCTTACTCCCGAACAACTTGTAATATGGATTTGTAATAGTAATTCAAATTATTCTCCATCTATCTATTTTGCTAAATCTTTTGCTTCGGAATATCATATTGTTTGTGTCAACATACACGTTATAATTACTTATCGACGGCTAGTTTTTCGTTTTTTTATGTTGTCATGACATCTAGTTTACTCATGGATTATATATAACATTTTGATTGGTAAGTGCAAAAGAGAGATGAAGCTCTCTACAAGCACAAAAGATACAAAAGAGAAAGTACAAATGAGCAGCCACCCTAAACTGAGGATGAGGTTCCTTGTATATATACTAGCTAACCCTAAGGTGCTCATTCACACGTGGATGGCCGTGGAAAAAACCCAATGGGACAAAAGTGTCCATAGCATAAGTACATGTCATCACAATGTAGTACTATCATATATCTAACAATCAAATTCCACTTTCCTTGGTTTCCTACACATATCTCAACACTCCCTTGGAGGAATTCCAATGAGTTGTTTTAGGCTTTGCTATGAAAAATCCAAAGTAGATTTACAACATGTGTAATGTCTGGCCTAGTAATGGTCAAGTAGATGAAAGAACTCGCCAATTAATCATATAAAGTTGCATCAAAGTTTGCAACTTTTGGAATATAGGCTTACCATTTGCATTCATTGGTGTTGTAATTGTGTTTCATGTATCCATTTTGAACTACTTTAAGATTGGTTTTGCATGTTGAAATTGTCACAAAAAGGTAAATTCTCATCTTTGATTACCTTAAGATTTAGACCGAGATCCTCTCTTTGAATAACCTTGTCTTTATTTCCATGAGATCCACTGATTATGATCAAGTCATCTACATAGAGATAAGCTAAATGTTCAAGACTAGAGTCGACACATGTATCTTTGTCATAGAGCCACAACTTCCCATGTGGGTGCGGTAGCCCATCTTCTGCATCCTTTATTTGGTATTAAACTCAGGCTAAGGCCACTTTATAAAGTCCAGTGCCATCGCTTCCATTACGTGTGGGTAAAGTAGGCTTCTGCTACCTGTCTATGATCAAGGATGTGGTCAATGAAGTTATCTTGCAAGGTTCATTTTGGTAGGCAGCAGGAGCCCAATCCACACACTTTAGGGCTTGTTTAAAAGATAATCCATGTTGGCCCTTGAGTTAAGAAGCTTTTCAAGGTTGTAGTATTAGCATATAAATGTTTGATGTGAGGCCTCACCTCTAGGGTTGTAAGTGCTTTGGGCCTGTTCAAAGAAAGAGGGCATGTGGCTTTGCTTTAAGAATTTATGTGCCAAGACCACCTTCATTTGATTGACTATGACTGATGTGGTGGCCCAAAATTCTTGGGTGCAGTACTAATGTATGGTTTCTAAATCATCTGATGGTGGTACTAGAGATTGGGCTTACACATCCTTTTGGTGGTAAGATTTTTGTTGTGTTAGTTATAGGAAGAGGACAATGGAGAAGGCAACAAGTGATTTGTCTTGTGTTAGTTATAGGAAGAGGACAATGGAGAAGATTTTTGTTGTGTTAGTTATAGGAAGAGGACATGGAGAAGGCAACAAGTGATTCCTCTTGTGCTTCCTTGTTGGTGGTGAGATTTTTGTTGTGTTGGTTGTAGGATGAGAACAATGGAGAAAGCAAGGAGCGATTGGGCGTGTGCATCCTTGATTGTGAGATTTTTGTTATGTTGGTTGTAGTTGAGGAAGAGAACAATGGAGAAGGAAAGGAGCTATTTTCTTTGAAGATCTTAGAGGTTCCTACATGTACAAAGGAGATCTATGTGTGATGGATGATACCCCCCATCTAGAGATGTATTTAGATGGCTGTCAATGTTGAGGCTTAGTGTAAGTGCTAGCTATTGTGAGTGCCTATTTATGCAAGATGTGCCTTTGAAGACTGGATCCCTTAGTGATTATTACACATGTTGTTTACATGTGTCGTTTCATGGGTTGTGTGCACTGAGTGTGTGCTTACATGTGTTCTTCTCCATGTGATCGCACGAACTCTACTTTCTTTGACTTTTTCTGCTTTCCTAGACATCGTTCAACTTTGTGAGGATTAAGGGCTTTATTTGAGAGGATCAAGGGTTTTATTTGTGAGTTTTTAATTGTGAGTTAAGATATAAGCTATAATAATAGAGGGAGTATAGCCACGTTTATATATACCAAAAAGAGATAAAGGAAAAGGAGACAAGCTAAGCTTCTACTTCCTTTGAAGCAAGAAAGAATGAAAATGTGAAATACGAATGGATACTTTGTGCTAATCTTTGGGAGTTAGAATAAGCTTCTCCTAACCCCAATGATTTAGCTTGCACTTATTGGAGGGTGATAGACAAGATAGAATATGCTTCTCTGTTGTGTTGATCTCTAGGAGTTAGAATATGCTTCTCCTAACCCTAATGATTTATTATCAATCTAGCTAGCACTTATTGGAGGGTGACAGACAAGATAGGAATTTAGCACAATTCATTTTAATATCTTTTTCAGGTTACTAGTGGGGAGAACTAAGACCGACTACCATCCCTTGTATGCTAGACTTTGATGGCTTAAGGCAAGGTTACTTACCATTATGTAGAAAAATGAAGGTAGGTTAACTAATGTTAAGGAAACCCTACCCTAACGTGTCATGGGAAGTTTCCTATCCGCCGAGCTCAAGCAAGGCTCAAGAGCTCCACTATGTCCTCCCACACTCGTCACCCCGAGATGATTGCTCTAATCCTATGGGTGATGCAAGATCTCTTGTGAAGATCATGCGGGATCTTTGCGGAAGAGGATCGTGTTGGTAAGCCTAATCACTCAAGAAAGAGATAAAAAGAGAGGAAGCAAGAGGGAACAAGTGATTAGCACTAATCACTCCCAAACCCTAACCCTAAGCACACCACACATGCTAGAGTAGAGTTGCAAGAGAGAGGGAGAGAGAGAACACTCCACTTCTATTATACAAATGGGAGAATGAGTTACAAATAAGAGAAATTGGCTTTTATAGTTCCAAGCCTTTTCCCACTAGGCCGTCCGGGAGAGTAAGTGACACAAGGCGCCCAAAACATAGTTATATGGCTTTTCTCTATGGTTTGGCCAACTAACCAAGATCTCGTCTGTCCTTTGAAGCTCAATACTTGCAAGCGTCTTTAGGGCATTTCCCTCATCAAATGATGAGATTTACAATGTATAGTACTAGTGCCCATTACATAAGTGTGCGGACATAGTTGTCATAGGAATTTGTTAACCAATATGTGGTTAACATACTCCCCTTCCTAAAGTCGATCGCATCCTCGTGATCAGTGAGGGGTTGTCGAGGGATGCAGGAAAGTGTCGCACTTGGTTCGTTCTCTCTAGTCTCTCCAGAAATGAGAGGGGGTGGGGGAGTTAGCATGATGGAAAGAAGTTAGTGGAGTACTGGCAATTAAGTATCCAGCTAGGTTGATGGGCCTTTATCAGTTTGTTTTGTTTGATGTGCCTAGCAGTACTCTTTATTTTGTTTTTTGTGTTTTTTCCAATCGCCTTTATAGGGCGAGACATCCTCATTAGAGAAGTCAGAGTACTTGAATGAGTAGACTAGCATGGAATACTTAATGACAGTATCCCAGTAGTGAGATAGGTGGTATTATTAAACAAGAGTTAGTAAAATAATGGGGTTAATAAGAAAGTGGTGGGGGGGATTTCCATAGGGACAAGGAGGTAACACGCATGGAGACTGCTTGCGCTCCAAGATTCTATATATCGATGGCGATGTTCATGAAGCTCTAGCATCTTTGTCAAGACACTGTGATGGGTATCTTGGCTCTCGTGGATGTTGTCATCAGGTTGTGGTGTTCTTTCTTTTGCTTTTGGTGCATTGTCTTCTTCTGTCATTGAAGCACTAAGATCTTGTGTGGATAGGAGTGGTAGTTGATGGTGAGGATCCATAGATGTTGAGCCGAAGAAGAAGTTTTGGGTAGGATGGATTAGGCATGAAGCACGTTTATTGGGGTGAAGCGGGGGTGATTAAGAAGATCTAGGTGATGGGTTGTACCATTGACCAGGCTTGCACCCACCATGGTCCCCCCATCTAGAGATGTACCTAGATGGCTGGCCGATGATGTAGCTTTGTGCAGTGTGTGCACATAGAATAGAGCCCAATGAGATTTGCAGAGGTGTTGTACATAGGTGAGGGAAAAAGGTGGGCCCGTGGTCCTAATCACCTAGAGACTCTCTCTTTTTTAATGATTTTTTTCTTTTTTCTTTTTTGACATGTGCTTATTGGTCAGCACCCCTAAAGAGGGTTTTATACTGAGTGGCCCATGTGGCTAGATTTGTGAGCTTACCTTTGAGTTTATCTTTGAGTGGTTGGAGAAGCTCAGCCATTTGTAGCACTGCCCCTTCGTTTGGTGACAAAGTCGAAGGGTGGGGTGGAGCTTCGTGAAGGAGGCTCCGTTGGGGAAAAGGGGTGGGCAAATTGAGCTTTTGAGTGCCCACGAGGAGGGGACTTGCCTACCCCATTGGTCACCAAACTATCTTCATCGATTATTGGATAGGTGTACTGGCATGGTGGGTGTGGTTTGGGCAAACTGCTGAGGGGTCTGCCTTGGGAGCCAAAGGATGGAATTGCCATCATGGAAGCCTTGGGAGCCAAATGATGGAATTTCCATCATGGAAGCCTTGGGCTTCTAAGAGACATTTGGGCACCCAATGCTGCTAAGTGATGAGGTGCGTGGTTGTCGAGGATTCTGGCTTTTTTGTCGATGAGGCTTTGAGCTATGATGTGGTTGTCAAAGCAGCGGAGAGGCTTTTGATTGTGGCTTTTGGAGCCACAAATGTGTGTTGCCGTCATGGAAGCATTGAGATTTGATTAGGTATCCACCATTGTTGGTTGCGCAGTTCTTGGGGTTGCCTAACTCGTGGGGCTTTGGGACCTTTTGTCTCGCGGCTTCCTATAGGGAGTTGCTATGGGGAATGATCACATGCAGCATGCTTGGGTATCCAAAGGTGAGTGTTGCCTTCATAGTATTACTGCCTTATGCACGTGATAGGCAGTCGGGGATGAGACAACGTTGAAGCTTGGGCTTAGGGCTGGTTTTTGTTGGCTTAGTTGGCCTTTCACACTTGGGTTTTAAAGATGGCCATTTGGGGATCCATAGTTATGTGTAGCCATCGTAGAATCCCTAAGAGGCAAGAAGATTCTTGGGAACCCATCATTGATTGTCATGATAAAGATATGAGGTCGGGGTGCTTGCAGTGTGGGTGGTCGAGGTTGTAGAGTTGAGGGAAAATGTCGATGATGACAAGGCTTGATTGTCATTGGTGAATGGTGTCGACAATGGCTGATTGACCGGTTTTGGTGAGTCATGGGGTGTGGGAACAGGGGAGACTGTAGGTGGTGATGAGGATGGGGTGGGATTAGTAAGGGCAGTCATGTGGGTGAGGGTGTGTGTATGATTTCCTCTTGGGGACACAAGAGGACTGTGGCCTTTTGGCCATTGATTGCCATGGTGGCCGTCTTTTCGTGCCAATTGATTTGGCAATGAGTGACATCAATCCACTCTTTTCCAACAATGATAATCCGGCGCCTTGGAGTGCTCCTACATCAATAACATGAAATCTGCACTCCAACTGGATATTTCCAATAGAAAATTTAGGAGTGAAAGACCCAATACTCATTAAACACATCTCGTGTGATTTTTGAATGTAAGTGTCTTCTTTTGTTAGTGTGGGTTTTCCAAGAGCTTTCCATGCCTCCAAGAATATAAGATTGGTGTGGACCATATGATATATGTGGGCTTGGCACCGTTTGTTGACCATTCGCGGAGCGGTCAAGAGTCCAATACATATTCTTGGTGGGTTGAGGTCTAGTGGTAGTTCAGGGGCAGTGGAATGCTTACCAGTTATTGTGGGGGTGTGAGAATACCCTTTTTGGAAGCCGTTGGTGGGGGTAGAGGATCAGATTTAAGGCACTCTCTGTCCTAGAGGATCATTGTTACCTTGCCATGGGGGAGCTTTAGGGTGGCTGTG
The DNA here is from genome assembly GCF_041138505.1 of Cibotium barometz. Lineage (NCBI taxonomy): Eukaryota > Viridiplantae > Streptophyta > Polypodiopsida > Cyatheales > Cibotiaceae > Cibotium > Cibotium barometz. The sequence continues at coordinate 59,257,225 of NC_141050.1, read as the reverse complement.
TTGTCAGTGGAGTTGGTTGTACTTGTAGCATTCTGGACCCATCTTCCTCCAAGGATGGCTGCTTCTTTTATATTACTTGTGGGAACCACATAGAACTTACAAGCCAATGGGCTAGAGATAGTTTGGATAGTTTGTGTAAAGGACCTAAGGCTTTGCATGTGTTGTCTAACTGGCAATTGAACTTTGGCATGGCTAGTTTTAAGAGATGTGTAAAGGACCTAAGGCTTTGCATGTGTTGTCTAACTTTGGCATGGCCAGTTTTAAGAGATGGTTTGCCCAGAGAGAACCAAGTTTCCCATGGAAAAAGTTAGTGGTGCATTCCATGAGACTACATCACGAACAAGAATCTTGTTAAACACTTCCTCTGCTTTTGCTAGCATGCCACATTTGGCATACATATCGACTAGTGCATTGCCAAGAACAGGGTCTCTTTTCACAACAACCCCTTCCTAGCAATCTCGGCATGTATTTCTCTGCCCTTGTTTGTGGCTCCAATACTACCACAAGCTTTTAAGCTACAAGCGAATGTGTGGGATCCCACTGCCCCCTCCTCGCACCGGATTCCCGATTGCTGGTAGCGGAAGCATCTACCTCTTGCACGGGGTAGGGTTTCCCACTCGAGGCCTCGCCCTCGAGTGTCGGGGCACGAGACTAAGCTGGTGGTCATTACGAAAACTGAAACCTGGAAAATTTCCCATGCCCGGAAAACGAGGACGATTCTACCATTTTTATTTTCTTAACAAATTTTTCTAACGAGGTCAAGATACTGAACTAACCTTTATCTAATTAAACCAGATAGAAGGGAAACTATTATAGACTTAACTTGAATGAATCAACGCTTTTTTCCTAATTGAATCAGGCAGAGCTGTTGATCTATTCATTAGAGAAGTCTTCAGGCTTTTATTTAACTACTCGAGTTCTAAGCATATTTCTATTAATCAATTTATTATTAAAAATCTACAAATTCCACCCTAACCCTATCCGGCCTATGGGTTAGCCACCACCCAACCACTGGAATTGGTAGAACCAAACAAGTACTCACCCACCCATAATTGAATGCCTTTCTTAACTTTTGCTTTAGAATACAGATACGCACACACTCCTCTTTAAACTTTAACTTATAAAATAATCCATTGGTTAGATGTCATAACTCAAAATTTCCATTCAATCCTTGTTTCTCACAAAACAGTATCACTCTAGACTCTCCGTTCTAGCAGGTCAGCAACGAGATCCAGTAACAGATTACAATAATTTTCTCGCCATCAAACATATATATATCTTCCATGACATACGCATGGGTATCCTAAGCACCGCGAGCTCATGCATCGCCTGGTCAGAACCCTCTAGGATCCTCCTTAGGTGTCCTGGTACTTCACTCAGGGACCGCTTCGTCAGCCCTCGCCCATCGTACTGGGAGCACAGCATTTTACACCATACCCAGACTAGGCAGGTTTTTGCGACATGAGCCCTCCTTTGAACACTCCCCGCCAGCTGTTGCAACCAAACTTCCCTTAGAAAAACACATATACCAAATGCTCCCTCTAGCATTCTAGCGTAAGACAGTCCTTTAAGAAAACAGGGTTTCTATGCAAGTTTTCAGTCTTGATTTTCTTTGGAATACAACGAGTATATCTTAATTCCGTATCCCAAAACTTCTAGATCACAGGTCTGGATTTCCAAGCAGAATTCCTTGAATTTTGAATTCTTGATCCTCAGAGCATTTGGTGTCGGATGGAGATGAAACTTGGCACAGGCCTCCATGGTGATGAGACCAACACCCATACCAAGTTTCATCCACCCCTCCCAAACGAACATGGGTACGCATGCACCTGGAACGCCGCTCATCTACTACAAGCAAATTCCAATTTTGCTTGTAGGAAATTGGGGATTGCGGCACATCCGTACACACATTCGGTGTTGGATGGGTGTGAAACTTGACACAAGCCTCCATGGTGATGCAATCAAAGTGCGTACCTAGTTTCACCCCCATCTCAGACCTAACATGTGTACACGCATGCCCAAAATGCCAGTTTCAAACATAGGCAAAGTACACTTGGTCTATGTTGAAAGCTGGCGGTTTGGGCGCACGTATACACACGTTCCATGTCAGATGGGGTTGAAACTTGACACAAGTCTCCATGATGACGGGAGGAACACACATACCAAGTTTCACCCCCATCCAACACCAAACGTGTGTACGCTTGCACTCGGAACTCAACTTTTCTATAAGCAAATTCCAATTTTGTTTGTAGGAAATTGGGGATATTGGTGCACCCATACACACATTCGGTATCGGCGGATGGGGATGAAAATTTGCACGAGACTCCATAGTAATGGGATCAATATGCATACCAAGCTTCACCCCTATCGGAGACCTAACGTAAAACACCAGTTTCCAACATAAGCAAAGTACACTTGGCCGATGTTGAAAACTCACAATTTGGGCGCACGTATACACACGTTTCGTGTCTGAATCCTTGTTATGATCAGGACCTCACACCCACTCAAGGAGAGCTTGCACTGGAGAGTTTAGGGCATCTTTGCAGGCATTCCTTCAGAGCTTTTGGACTAGACTCTTGGATTCTTGGCGACCACACATGATAACCTTCTTTTTATGGATGATTATGCACCATGGATTGCTAGTCGGGAGTTGGTTAGCTCAGAGGGGGATGTCAAGAGATTGCATGAGATGTCAAGTTCCTACTGTGGAGACTTTGAGCCACTGCATATGGTCATGCGATTTTGCACGATTAGTGTGGAGAGGCATCAGTAGGAGCTACTCCTAACTTGGGATATATCAATCGAGGTACTTTCTGTTGGATGATGCCAGGATCAGGGAGGCATGCGTTATATGAGGCAAATGCTTTGGACACAGTTTTCTATATCCAGGGTGGCTCTTGTGCCTTAGAGGATGCTGGTAGCATTCCCTTGGCATCCCTTATGAAGGACCACTTAGACAGATGCACATAGATATTTAGTATCGTGGCTAGTATTACAGGGTGGTGTATATGGAGAGACAGATACAGATTGGCCTTAGGAGGACAGTCTTCCTCATATCAAAATGTTTTAGCTAAGATTTGGGGAGAGCTCATTCATACCCTCCATGGGGAGTGGGATTACCTCCTCGCTCTTTCTTCTAGAGCGGAGGTGTCTCGTCGAGAGCAGTTTTTACTTGCATGGAGTACTCATCACCTCTTTTTCAGTATGAGAGGTGGTAGTTTTAGATGGGAGTATATCCCCCAACGATGGCTTCTCTCTCATATCTACTAGTGGACTAACCCCACTTAATATTTTTGAAATTTCTAGAATTATAGGACCTTACACAATTCCCAGAGTAATAGGAGCCAACCCCTCGAACCTCCAAATTGCATCCCAAACCCTCAAATTCTTGCCACATAGCAGCTTCGTAAAACTCTCTCTCTCTCTCTCTCTCTCTCTCTCTCTCTCTCTCTCTATATATATATATATATATATATAGAGAGAGAGAGAGAGAGAGAGAGAGAGAGAGAGAGATAGTGTCAATTAGATGAATGGCTTGAGTGGGCCTAACTTGCCTACTATATATTGATTATATATTTGCTATATAATAAATAAAAATAGATATATACACAATATACTCTTTACTACATAATCTCTCTCTCTCTCTCTCTCTCTCTCTCTCTATATATATATATATATATATATATATATATATATATATGTATGTATGTATGTATGTATGTATGTATGTATGTATGTATATATATGTATATTATACACACACACACACACACATATATATATATATGAATGTGTGTGTGCATACGTGAATGTATATGTGTGTGTGTGGGCATGTGAATTTTTTTATGTGAGCATTTTTGTGTATATGTGTGTGAGAGTGTGTGCATGTACACGTGCAAATGTGTGTGTGCATCTATATATACATGTGTGCATGCATGTGTGCCTATCGATGTGTGTGCACATGTATATGTGAATGTATATGTGTGTGTGCAGGCATGTGATTTTTTTAATGTGAGCATTTTTGTGTATATGTGTGTGCATGTGCACACACATATGTGTGTGAGAGTGTGTGCATGTGCATGTGCAAATGTGTGTGCATGTGCATCTATGTATACATGTGTGCATGCATGTGTGCCTATCAATGTGTGTGCACATGTATTTGTGTATGTCAGTTATGTGTACATATATATATATGTAAGTTTATATGCATGTATGTGTATGTGTATGTGTGAGGTCAATTGAGTAAGTGCGTGCATGTAAGTGCGCATATTTGTGTATGTGCAAGTGCGTGCGAGTGTGCGAGTGTGTATGTGTGTGTGGTGCATTGTATGCATGCACATGCATGTGTTTATGTTGGCATCATACATACAAATATATTTATGTATACATATATACATACATATAAATATATATATAAATATGCGTGTGTGTGTGTGTGTATGTGTGTGTGTGTGTGTGCGTGTGTGTGCTCTCTCTCACACATGTGCACATGATATAATATTATATGTGTGTGTATGTGTATACACACATATATGAGTTTGTCTATGTGTGCTAGTAGAGGGAACAAATGAGCAAATGAGAAACTGTCATATCTGTGTGTGTGTATAATATAATATATGTGCGTGCGTGTGTGTGTGTGTGTGTGTGTGTGTAAGTACTTATATATATGAGAAACTCATTCAGTGGGAAAAAGACTTGATGTTGACAACTAATTTTGTGAGCCCTAATGCATCTAGGCTTGTGGAAAAGAACTTCCTATTAAAAAATTCATTCAATGAGCAAATGACTCATTAAAAAAATTCTTCTTTCTCCTTTATGTGAAGGGCTCTCCTCCTCTTGCCAAGTGGTGCTCTCCTTTGCTTGCCACATGGCAAGTTACAAATAACTGATATATAGATGTACCATTGTGAGAGATCTTGTATTGTATTTTTGTGCCTTTTACACATTTTATGGAATATAATTAGACCTGTTTCTCTTTGTTTTTTTAAAGTTTGAAACCGGCCCTCAATAGAACTTGATGGGCGGTAGGAATCAAAAACACTTCAAACAATTCTTCACAATCACTGCAATTGAAAATTGAACAAAGAGAGAGGGAGCTAGAGTGCTCTTGCACAAGAGAAAAATTAGCCCCGAACTCGCTGGCACCCCTTCCGGTATTTCTTTATTATTTTGGTTTGGTTTCACTTCACCAACACGCCAAAGCTTAGCTCTTGTCAAGGCTTTCACCCAGAGAGTGTTTATGCACTCTTTTTATACAACTTGGGGAAAAGCAACTTGCTTTTTAAAGTGATAAGTACACTTTACTACATAATAAAATTCACCCATGCTTTTATCATGCAAAAAGCAAAATAAATTTTTTTCAACGAAAAAGTGCACCACCTCTCCCTAGAAGAATTTCACAAATTTTCTCTCTCTAGAAATTTTATAATTTTATCTCTCTAGAAGTGATGCAGCTTCTCTCTCTAGAAATTGACATAGATTCTCTCTAGAAATTGGGACAATTTCTCTACATCTAGTGCATCACGTCTCTCTAGATCTGTTGCACATCTCTCTAGATTAGCCGTACCTTCTCACTCTAGATCAATTTCATATTCTCTCTCTAGATTAGGATTTCAATTGCAAATTTAGGGTTAGGGTTTTCAATTACAAATTTAGGGTTAGGGATTTCAATTGCATGTTTAGGGTTTCAGCTGAAAATACATAGGCCGGTAATAATGTAATCGTCCACGATTGTGCCAAGTGATGAAGACAATGCTACACCTTGATCTTCCATCCACTAACACAAATCTGCAATGCCCTAGTGTTGAAAACAATCACAACAATACTTGTGGAAACATAACACAATGTTAGCAAAAACAAAAATCTATGCATCCTTTTCCTTGTACCAACATACGCATATGCTAGTCGCAAATAAGGTCATGCATCTGGTAACTAACATACGCATATGTGAGCACCCACATTCCATGCATTCAGTCCATACTTCATATGTCTATCCTCAATACACAGGCTTGTAGAAGAAGCCATGGCCTAGCCATGCCCTTCTGCCCGATCATGCACAGATCATGTACATAGCACAATGCTCTTCTTGAAGATAATTACCAAAATGTCAAGCATGATTGTTCCTACCATGTTCACTCGGAACCTGGAACAGAAGGATTGACAGATTCTATGTCGGGGACTGCTGGCTGGGGGCACGCGGTGGCTCGATTGGTATTATCTGATCATGCACCTATTATACTCCACGGGCTTTGGACTTCTTCATGTGTTCCTAAACTTACAGATTTCGCATTCCTAGTAGTACACCAAGGAAATCCTTGCGAGACTTCAGAAAACAGGATGGACATCAATTTTGACACCTATAGATCTCAATGAGAAGTTATCTGTTATGATACTTCTCTGAAAACTTAGAAGAGGTGTAAACGATGGATAGAGGCAAAGTCCTTAACAATCATTTGAATGACTCTCTAGAGTCTACACCAAGAATTTGGTCTGATGTTTGATATGGCTGACCTACTCTCGACTAGATAAATATTACTCTATCTCACTTTTGGTTTCCTCCTCAATCAAACCTCGTCGAGAGACTGCATTGGCAATGTGCCAAACGGGTTCTGCATTACTCTATCTCACTTTTTTGTTCCTCCTCAATCAAACCTCATCAACTCCATTGGCAATGAGCCAATCAGGTTCTTCATTATCTAGCCGAGACTCTCCACTATGGCATCTTGGCTCTCTCTTCTTGGATGGTGGGCTTGTGATCCAAACACTCGGAATCAAGCACAGGTTGTGTCTTCTCACTTGGTTGGAGAGCTATTTCGTGAAGCGGTAAAAAGCACCCTATCGTGGCACTTTCTTTCACTGAAATGGAGTAAAGAGCAGCTTGATATGCTGCTTGTTACACGATTTGGGTATGGAGATTGTTGGTGGAGCTCAGCTCTGCACAATCCGGCTCTCCATTTCTTTGGTATGATAACCAGAGTTGCATTGCTAATGCCAAGAAAACTATGTTTCATGCTCGGACAAAACACATCCAAATTTTGTATTACTATGTTTGTGAGCACATTCTTGGTGGAGATTTGAACTTACAGAGGTTTTTTGTCCTTCAACAGACAACGTTATTTTGTTCACCATGCCGCTTATTAGCTTCACATCTACAGATTCTTGGAGCTTGCTTAGCATCCCAGAGATGTTAGCATATCACCTCTGTCTCCTTCCCCTTCGCTCTTTAGGTTGGTTATTTCCCTTTTTGGCAATGTTTACATTTTAGAGAAGCCTGGGTTTCCTTTTTTGGCATGACCTTATTTTGTGGGTTGGTCACCCTTTTCTAGATGGTGGCCTTCTGTTTTAGGTCGTATTGAGTTGGGGTTTATTGTAATATGAGTAAGGCACACCCTCTCCCACTCTCACATAAACTAATGATCATTGTATTGCAATGCCCTCACCTCCACCTTCCTTGCTGGGGTGACTCTTTCATTCTTGAGTAGTCATTCATTGTTCCTCTCACTTCTCTCTAGCTCTCTCTCTCTCTCTCTCTCTCACTACAAGTCTCTCACTACAAGACACTGCTGCCATACACGCGTTCCATACACGCGATAAGTTACGGGCGCGTGTATGGTCGTGCATGTATTTGAATAGTATCGGGCACATGTATATTGGCATCTAAATTCGCGTGTATTGAACTTTACATAACGCGTCTACCAGCGCGTGTATATACATGCAATTATACACGCATCAATACACGCTTTATTTAGAAAAACTAAATTACTTTACAAAATTAAAAACTATTTTCTTTAAACCATCTCATAGTACATTACAGTATATATCATTACACAATCCCACTACATGCATTTACAACAATGAAATATATTCAAAAATAAATCATGAGATAATTAAAAGACAACATATACAATAGAAATGTCATCAATTTAGAACGATACAGTGATGGATTGGTTAGGTTTCGATCTCATCTTCAATAAGATTCATCCTTGCCAAACGATCAACATCAATATCCATTTAATCAATTTGTAAGGCTACGATTAAATTTATTCCACTATATTCTGTCCATTGATAATGGTATCGATGTCGTGATCATCCTCGTCAACATCACCATCATCCTCAATGGTAGGGTCATTCTCATGATCATGAGAAATGGCATGCTCATCCTCATTATCATGATCATCTCTTATTTCTTGATCATCGATCACAACATCTTCATCGACATCATCTTCATTGCGGCTTGTTACATCCTCCATATGCTCCATATCAGTGAATGTATTATACATCACTTTGGAACGTGGTGCAATAGGGATGACGTACCACCATTTAATGTCATGCACCATTGGCAGATAGATAACCTACTCAAATACACATACTGCAGTAATTAATTAGCATATCAAAAGTCAAGGGGTATGCGAGCTTAGATATATATGTACATGAAACACATTAGTAAAAAAATGCATACCTGCTCACATTGTTGTGGCAATACGAGCCTATCTTTCTTTGTTTGCCAAAACTTTGTAGAGTTAATAGTTACATAGCCACTTGCATGGCGTTTTATCGTTGCATTAGGCCCTTTTTCCACCACTTTCATTTGCCATTTGACATCCAAAACATACACAAAGAAGCGACGAAAGTCAAGCCTAAATATATCTTGGATTGTGCCACAATAATCATCCATTTTTCCATTAGCTCCCTCAAAGCTACTAATGAAACCGCAATCTTGTGTATTCCTCTTTTCATCAATTCTTTGTGTTCGAAAATGCTTGCCTTCACACCATATAGCATTGAACATAGTGCACTGGACCAAAATAAAAGCAGTATTTGTGTAAGCAATGTGAATAAATATTAAAAGCAAATCACTTATGCAAAACATTAGTTCTATGTACCTTTAACATGCATCCTCGTGCATACTCCCATTCTTCCGCTGTGATATGCAGCCCCTCGTCGCTCTCTGCTCTCTCCATTTCCTCATGCAACCAAGCAACATAGATATCATTCGGAAGTGTTGCTAGATGCTTAGGGTACGCCTTACGAGAGCCATGTTGCCTCCGAAAGAGAGCTCTTTCTGCTTGCCTTTTTGTCTTTGCATCCTCATATCTTGTAACCCATCTGCTCATCACATCACTATTAAGGATGCAAGTGAAATTGAGATTATCAATCAATGTTCTGTCAATTACTTTACTCTGTCCTTTTCCTTGAGGCACAATAGAGGTCATCCTCAAGTCCTCTTCATTGCTCCATAGTCGTAGCAAAGAGCTGTCCACCTGACCAAGAAATTTTGAAATATATACAAGAGACTCTTGTATCAACCAACCCTCGGCCATGCTTCCTTCGGGCCTTGCACTTTGCCTCACAAAGTCTTTTAAGGTCTTCATGAAGAGCTCTAGGAAGAACATCCAACGTGCATGCACAGTGCCACATAAAGCGATTTCGTCCACTAAATGCACAATGAGATGTAGTTGACTTGTGAGAATGGTTCACGGAAAAGTCTCCTCTACCAAACAAACCACCTCCACTGCCATAACATGCGCATCATCCAACGTGGCTGGATCAATTGCTTTGGAACTAACATATCTGAAAAATAAATGAATAGTACGTTATACCTCATGCACGTTCATTTTGCAAGGTATAATGAAGGGTGATCTGACATGGGTTTTACATACCTCACAAGCTCGCCCATCTTATAAATACATTTTTTCAAACTCTTATTTGCACAATGGTCGATGCTAGTAGGTAGTATGAACTGCGCACATAAGAGCACATGTATATATGGTTTATGGCATTACAAAATTTAATTTCAACGTACAAGACTTGGAAAACACTTACTTGGAGCATCTTGTGCCAATCGTGGGACTTCAACCCATATAGTTGCTCAATGCCTCTTTTCTTAGTGGTTGTAAAGGCTCCCTTCATTAATCTCATGCATCCAGTGGGAGTACGCAAAGTGGTGATGGCTTGCTTTACCTGCTTCTCCTCTTTCTTTGATATAATCCATGGTGCAAGCGGAAGACGAACGTGCCCACCCTCCTCTCGTGGCTAAGCTTGATGCATACGTCCTGCGACCCGCAAGTCCTCCCGTACGCTAACATTGTCTTGTTTACCAATAACATGTTCCCAAATACCAGATCCCACATTCTTGAAGATGTGCATGGGATCAAGAAGATGGTTGATCTTAAGATGGGTCCAATATGGTAGCCGGAAAAAAATGGAGTACTTACACAAGGGATTGCTCTATGTGATCTTTAATCCAATTAGAGACTACACAAAACAAGATTGAAAAACATTACTATACCTGTTCATGCCATCTGGAGGAAGAATATTTGTAGACTCCCAAATACGCTTCCAATCTTTTGCATGAAGTGTTTGTGGAGGAATGTTACTCTTATTAGCAACATATTTAGGATGATCTGATGGGAGAAATCGATGATGATTATCGAATATGGTCTTACACAAACCGTCAGCATACTCATGTACTAAAAACGAAGGGCCACAAACAGGACATGCATGTTTACCCGATGTTTTCAAACCTGTTAAAATATAAATAAAAGTTAGAATAATAAAGTCAATAGTTATAATTAATATAGCCAATAGTATTAGAGTAGGGAGGTAATTAGAATTCTTACCAGAACAATCGCTGTATCCTGGAAAGTCATGCATTGTCCACATCAACACTGCTTTTAAGTCGAAGTGTCGAGAGGAGGGAGGCCTACTAATGTCCACCACCGCAACACCTCTCCATAGTTCCTCCAACTCATCAATCAACTCATCAATCAACACTGCTTTTAAGTCGAAGTGTCGAGAGGAGGGAGGCCTACTAATGTCCACCACCGCAACACCTCTCCATAGTTCCTCCAACTCATCAACACTGCTTTTAAGTCGAAGTGTCGAGAGGAGGGAGGCCTACTAATGTCCACCACCGCAACACCTCTCCATAGTTCCTCCAACTCATCAATCAACGGTTCGAGATAAACATCCATATGCTTGACTTTATGTTTCCCTGGAATTAGAAGGGATAACATAAGATGTCCCTTCTTGATCGCCATTGATGGTGGAAGGTTGTAATTCACCAACACAACTAGCCACACGCTATATGCGGTGCTTTTGAAACCAAATGGATTCACTCCATCCATACCTAGGCCAAGTCTCAAGTTTCTAGGCTCTGTTTTAAAGCTGGGCCACTCATCTTCAATATGCTTCTAAGCAGGAGTGTCTGCGGGAATTCTCCACATGCCATCATCCGATCGATGTGAGGAATGCCATGACATGAGCTCTGCTATGGATTTGCACTTGAACATGTGTTTGATGCGAGGAATTATAGAAAAGTGTCGCAAGACTTTACAAGGTACATCAAAACTCTTCACATCTGTTCTATACCTTGCTTCACCCCACAAGTGGGACAATGTCGAGCCTCCTTATGCATCCCACGAAAGAGAATGCAATCATTGACGCATGCAGGTATGCGATCATAATCAAATCCTCCAAGAGATGTCACATAGCGCCTCGCTATGTCTCTTGAGGTGGGTAGTCTATTTCCCTTTGGAAGCATGTTTGATAATAACCTGCATCCAATATCATCAATTAGTCCTAAACCCTAAACCCTAAACCACTAATTCAAATTTACAAGTTAGAATACTTACTTCAATAATGCGTCAAGACTTGCATTGCTCCATCCATAAACTGTTTGTATACTGAGTAGTTCAAGTGAAGCACGTAAAATAGAGAATGTGCACCCTTCAAAAACCGGTGTCGATGAAGCCTTGTAGAGATGCTCTTGTTCCATATCATCGTCGTCCATACCTTTGGGATCATCCCTAAAAAGATACCGCACCATATCATCAAACACTTCCTCTTCCACAACTTCATGGGGTGCAGGGCTATTGTCATCTCTTTCCCACTCATCTCTGACAATAGATCCCGAAGCTCCAGCATCATCTCGTCGACGCTTTGCGTGCTCTCGCCATGCGTAGGGCACCATGTTAGGGTGTGCATGTTAGGGTGTGGTACTGCATCCTGCTTCAATTAGAGTATATATATTACAACTCCATTAATTTAATTTGGATACCATGAGTCATTTGAATACTATCAATTTACATCTACTCACCTCTAAACCTGTTTGATTCCATTCTCCATACATGGAGATGTGATTCAAGGTAATTCAACGCGCTCATACAATGCATCCTTGACATCGATTACACATACACTTGATCCTTTGTCCCAACCACACATCGCGATTACGATGACGCATTGTCTCATCCTCACCAGAACTGCTTGAGGAGGTTGATGACATCCTATGTACAAAAGAGTAAACACAAAATCATAATTAGTTTTCAGTTAAACTATAAAAAACGCGTGTAATAATGCGGCTATATCCTCAAAATCGCATGTATCAACGCGGCTACATCCTAAAAATCGCATGTATCAATGCGGCTATATCCTCTTCTTTGCATGTATAAACGCGGTTAAATTCTAAAAATCGCGTCTATAAACGCGGCTACATCCTAAAAATCGCGTGTATAAATGTGACTGATTTATTCTAAACGCGAAAATACACGCGCTTTTACACGCGATGACCTGTCCATATCTAAAAATGACCCGCCTTCTCCAAATAAACATTTTTCAAACTCAAGATTTGCTCTCCTTGATCGCCGCCTCTTCCAACAGAGCACTAAACTTAAGTGCAAGGAGCAGACAAGGAGCACACACGGGTGAAGGACAGTCGGCGACAGCGAGCTTTTTATAAGTACGATTTGTCGGAGGTCGGTTGCTTTCAAAAAAAAATTCGCAGGCCGCGTGTAGGAATGCGTATATGTCTGCGTGTATGCTGTCTACACAGACTTTCACGGGCATATACACGCGTTTTTTGATGGGTGTATACATGCGTTTTTTGACTGGTTTATACACGCGACTGCGTTTCACCCATGCTTGCTATCCAAGTTCTTCAGAGAGATGATCCCATCTGCATATGGCTTGCCTTCACAAAAGCATATGTGCTAGCTTGCATTTGTGCTTTGATGCAATCATGTATATACTTTTATTTTTGTAGATTCTTTATGAATCCAGGTTCTTCATCCGATCCATTTACATATAGCAGTTGGCTGATGGAGATGCTAAATCATTTTGGGTACCATCCTGGTCCAGTTGAGCTTACAGAGTACATGTATGCCCATCCCCCTCCTTCCATGCCTGGTATCTATACCCCGCCCACAAGTATCCAGGTCACTCCACTGCCGTCTATGCCTACGAGTCCGACGAGACGGCATACAGCTTCTCCTCTTCCATGCCCACCGAGGAGACATACCCCGTCCCAGACACACTCACGCACACCCTCCCAGGCACCGTCACGTCGGGGTTCACAGCCACCATCACGTACTCCTTCAGAGCCACCGTCACGTCAAGGCTCACAGCCACTGTCACGTAGACAATCCCCCAGTCGTGACTCCACCCGCAGTAGTAGGAAGAGTGGAAGTGGAGGATGTGGTGGGTGCTTTGGTGGGGGAGGTAGCAGGGCACGCGGTGAGAGAGGAGATAGAGGGAGAAGAGTTAGAGGAGACAGTGAGGATGAGGAGGAGATGAGAGAGGTGGAGGGAGTGATCTGCTATCATGTGACGGATAGGGGCGAGATAGTGATAGATGCGAGGGGGAAAGAGGTAATGGAGTACATGTGTGGGGTAGTATCAAACTTGTATAGAAATTATTTTATTAGATTTGAACATCAAAATAGCCGATTAGTTGGGGAGGTGATAGATGTTGTACATAGTCGGTACCCCAATCCCCCACATGCGACATTCTCGGATGTATAGGGAAGGACGCGAATAAGGGAGATCTTAAGTAATAAAAGATCTCACCTTAAGAAACTCACGTACGATGATGGGCTAAATATAGCTGTGGGTGTCTATCCTGTCGAGAAACTTGCCCCACTGTGCACAAACGCGAGTGGAAGGAGACAAAGAAATGAGCAAAGGGTGGCGTGAAGAGCAGGCAGCATGTGGAGGCACGACGGATGTAAGATTCCTCCCCCAACCCCCTTTTGATGTCTAGTATCTTCCCATGTAATTAAATTCCTCTTCAGAAATAAAAAAGACCTTGTTTCTAACTGTTTTAACCTAAAGAGAGAAAATATTCTAGAGAGAGAATATTCAGAAATTGAATATTTTTGGATAGAAAAATATCTCACCTTATTAAAATGAATTCTCCTGAAACAGAAATTCAGAAAGAATTTTCCAATGTGCAATTGGAATTAATTGAAAATAGGTATAAAGAACCTTAGTCTAAGGGCCTAGATTTTCAGAAATCTTTGGACTATGGTCCAATTAAGGTTCCTAGGGGGCCAATAGCATCAATCCATGTGTAGGGAGGAGATAAATCCAATTTGTAAAAAGAAGATACCCAAAAATAAGTAAATGCTCACATAAGATGAAGAGTTAAAAATGTACAAGGTTTATTAGTAAAAAACTATGAGCAATATTAAAAATATGAGATATTTTGGGTATAATGATTCCATTTTAACACATATGTAAGGAGGGGGAGTTCTTTAAAGGAGGTGCATATTTCACAGAAGATGAAGAGTTGAAAATGTACAAGGTTTATTAGTAAGAAACTATGAGCAATATTACAAATATGAGATATTTTGGATATAATGATTCCATTTTGACACCTAGGTAAGGAAGGTGAGTCCTTTCAATACTCACATAAGATGAAGAGTTGAAAATGTACAAGGTTTAATAGAAAAAAAACTATGAGAATATAAAAATATGAGATATTTTAAGTGTAAGGATTCCATTTTTGACACATCTGTAAAAGGAAAAGGAGTGCCTTCAATGAGGCGCCTAAATCACATGCTTAAATGAGTTTTAAACTCATAAAAATTGAGATATTTCATCTCTCCTCTCTCCTCATTCAAGTCTAGTTCCAAAAAGTTAGCTTAACTGACCTAAAAATGGTCAAAAAGTGACCAAACTGACTTGGAAAATTCTAGAATCAGTTTGTTTGGTTAGGAGCTCAATTTTTCCTATAAATAGAAACCTCCCCCTTGTTGAAAATATATAGTGTCTTATGCATTGTTACTCTACTCCACCGAAGCCAAGAACTGTGAATTCTTTAATAATTCACTAGTTTTTGACACTTCTCTCTTTCTTCAATCCCCATTGGTGGCTCCATCAACATACTAAACCAATTGATTGGTTGGGGGCCTCTACCGTGAATAAAGAATCAAGCAAATTGTAAGGTAAGTATGGTGAATTTTGATCTTTTCTATAATTTCTCAATGTTTCTCTCTTCTCAATCCCTCTCAAGCTTGAGAAGCTTAATTGGAATGGTTTTTGAATGCTATTGAAGTTAATTGATTAATGATAGTTAAGAGTTACATAAATTTCCATTTATGTTTAATTCAAATGGTTTTTATGTAATTTCTCTCTCTCACTCAAGAAATGGTCATACTCATGACCCTTTCTCAATCCAAATGAAGCTTTTCATAAAGCTTTTTCTTAATCCAAGATTAATCTATGCTTGAGGCCAAATTAATGGCTTTTTTCTATGCTTTTAGTTTATGTATTTCATGAATATTGATGATTCAATCCATTAGGGATTAATGATCCAATTAGGGATCATTCTAATTATTTCCTTAAAGATAAGCTTTATCCCTTAGAAAAATTGAGATTTATCAGTCATAGCAGCGGAGCTATGGCAAAATTTTTATAAAAATTACGCATAAAATAATTTCATTCAAAGCATAAAAAAAGGACTTCCCACCATATTCTAGGAATTATCATCCTAGATTAATTGAAAGATATTCATTGTAATCCTAGAGAAATTGATTTTTATATTATGCATAATTGAATTTCATGCATAGAGGTATGCATAGAAGATGATTATTTTATTATAAAAGAGTTACTTTTAGCATAATTGAATTTCATGCATAGAGGTATGCATAAGAGATAAATATTTTATTATAAAAGAGTTACTTTTAGCATAATTGAATTTCATGCATAGAGGTATGCATAGAAGATTATTATTTTATTATAAAAGAGTTACTTTTAGCATAATTGAATTTCATGCATAGAGGTATGCATAAGAGACGAATATTTTATTATAAAAGAGTTACTTTTAGCATAATTGAATTTCATGCATAGGGGTATGCATAGAAGATGATTATTTTATTATAAAAGAGTTACTTTTAGCATAATTGAATTTCATGCATAGAGATATGCATAAAAGATGATTATTTTATTATAAAAGTGTTACTTTTAGCATAATTGAATTTCATGCATAGAGATAAGCATAAAAGATACGGGAAGTGATAAGATGTGATAAGATGTATATGAGATGAGTTAAGATGTGATAAGATGAGTTAAGAAGTGATAGGATGTGTAGGGGATGAGGTAAGAAGTGTATGTGATGGGATAAGATGTATATGGGTTGTGATAGGGTGAGAATTTGGATGTGAATGTGGATGGCTATGTATGGATGTATGCATGTAGATGTGGATGCATGAATGTGGATGTATGGATGTGAATGAGGATGTGGATGTGGATGCATGGATGTAAATGTGGAAATGGATGTATGCATGTAGATGTGGATGCATGAATGTGGATGTATAGATGTGAATGAGGATGTGGATATGGATGCATGGATGTAAATGTGGATGTGTATGTATGGATGTATTCATGTAGATGTGAATGTGAATGTGGATGTATGGATGTAAATGAGGATGTGGATGTGGATGCATGGATGGAGATGTGGATGTATACATGTAGATGTAGATGTATAGATATGGATGTGAATGTGGAGGTGAATGTATGCATGTAGATGTAGATGTATGGATGTGAATGTGAATGTGGAGGTGGATGTATGCATGTAGATGTAGATGTATGGATGTGAATGTGAATGTGGATGTGGATGTATGTATGGAGATGTGGATGTATGCATGTAGATGTAGATGTATGAATGTGGATGTGGATGTATGCATGTGGATGTGAATGTATGCATATAGATGTGGATGTATGGATGTGAATGTGCATGTAGATATGGATGTATAGATGTGAATGGGAATGTGGATGTGGATGTATGTATGTATGTGGATGTGGATGTATGAATGAGGACATGATAATGGATGTATACATGTGGATGTGGATATGGATGTGTATGTATGAATGTGGATATGGGATGTGGATGTATAAATGAGGATGTGAAAATGGAGATAAGCATGTAGATGTGGATGTATGGATGTGAATGTGGATGTGGATGTGGATGTGGATGTATGGATGTGGATATGGATGTGAATATATGATATGTGATGTGAAGGAATCTGAAGTGAAGAGATGGAAAATGAGGTGATTGGATGAGTACACATATAAATGGAATGTGGAATAAGTAATGTGGATTAATGAGGGATAATGTGAAAAAATGAGAGTTAATATAGAAACTGTATTTGAAAACTGTTTGTAAATGCTGTTTGAAAATGCTGTTTGTAAATGCTGTTTATAAATGCTGTTTGTAAATGCTGTTTGTAAATGCTGTTTGTAAATGGCTGTTTTATGTCAAGAATGCTAGGGAAGCATTTTGACCGTCTTTTGATTAAGGTCGTGGAGACCTAACTGATAAAGTTGTAGCTACTGAGACGGAGAGTCAATGGAGGACGTCTCGCGTAGCAAAGTCGGTCGAGGTCTTGACCAGCCTCGGTTCGATTAAAATGGTGAGCTTCTGGTACAGTGGATGAGGGACCAAGGAAGCGGCCTATGAGTGAAGCGCTAGGTCACCTGCGAAGGATCCTAGAGGGTGCTCACCATACGGTGCTCGGGCTCTGGGTTGCCTAGGATACCCACGCGTGCGTCGAGGAAGATATTGGAACAAGGAGTAAGAGTTGTTTTTCTGAAACCGGGCATGGATCCAAGTGCAAGTTTCTTCCTTGATCCGAACGAGTACCTTTATAGGTGCAATCGGATCAGCTTGATCAAGTAATGGTCTTGACTACGTCAGAGTAAAAAGTTATCCTGGTGGAATCGCCAATGCTTTCCGGGTAAGGGAAGTTTTTCCGAGTCCGGTTTTGGAAAAACCGACGGATTAGTCTCTTGTCCGGATATCCGTGGGACGAGGCCCCAAATGTGGGACCCCTGTCCCGCGCGAAAGTGGTACTTCTGCTGCTAGTACCCCGAATCTCTTGCTCGGTGGAAACAGGGATCTCACAGTTGGTATCAGAGCATTTGGTTAATAAAGATCAACTGAGAAGACAAATATGTCAAAAATTTATCAAGAAACACAAAAAGGTTATAATTGTGTGATATAATTCATACAATTTGATATTCAAAACTGAAATTCGTAATTTGGTAATTGGGTCTTCAGATGGAAGTACTACAATTATATAGAATCTCTGACTTGCTTGAGGCCTAGACATGATGGTATTTACCTTATAATTCCAAGGGCCATGACTACCCGTATATACCGAGAGTATAACTGCAGCTCTTTACTGACAGTATATACGAGTAAATCTAACACTTGAAATTATAAGCGTTAATGCTATCCAGATGATGATTTTGAATGTGGTTGATATGATTTTTAATTCTGTTTGAGAATTGATGAATTGATTTGGATTCTGATTGAAAATTCTGATTGAAAAATGATGATTTCTGAAATTTAGTTGAAATATAATGAAACCACAATGAGGAGGAATGTGACAAGTCCCTGTGATGATATTCATAACTAGAATGATGATAATGAATTCAGCAAATCACTATGAGATTAGTGGGTTGTGCTGTCAAATTGTTACTGTTAACACTTGACCGGTAGATCAAGTTAAGGGATGACAAATTGAGAACTTACTTGACTGAAATTCCCGTGGAGGAATGTTCAGAAGGAAATTTTTTCGGTCTAATGGACTATTATCATGTTAAAAATATGAATGATATGATCTGAATGAATCGTTAATTAATGATGAGTTCTATATAAGGGATTGTTGGAATTAGGGTTGCAGGAATGCACACACAACTTCAAGAAGATGAGGAGGCTTGAGCACAACACAGTAGTGTATTATGAGTGCCAAAAAATGAAAGATAACAAGCCCTAGAAGATAATGGGCGTATATACAATGCACGGGGGAAAAAACCTCCTAGTGAGGGAAAAAGTGCCCCGGCGGTCCTAAGTGTGTTCACACACATCACTACTATAATATGGTAACAAATCCCCCCTGGAGTGATGCGGTGAACAAGAGCTAGCACTCATGTATAGGGAAGTGTCTAGCTATGTGGACGAATCCACAAAAGGGAGTAAGCCCAAAGCTTTGCGAAAAGCTTCGAACTTCTCACGAGGCAGAGCCTTTGTGAAAAGGTTTGCAAGGTTATCCTGTGTTGGCACATAAGCCAAACTGATCTCTCCTGCAGAGAGTCTCTCCCTGACATAATGGTAGTGCACCTCAATGTGCTTCGTACGAGCATGGAACACTGGGTTCCGCGCAACTGCCAATGCGCTCTGACTGTCAGTGAAGATGGTGGTGGCAGATGGCTGCCCAACACCCAAATCAGCCATAAGGCGTCTGAGCCACACACACTCAACCGTAGCTGTGAAAGCTGCCCTGTACTCAGCTTCACAACTAGAAGTGGCCACAGTAGGCTGCTTCTTGCTCAACCATGATATGCATGAGCTTCCAAGCATGAAGCAAAAACCACTCGTGGACACGCGTGTGTCATAACAACCAGCCCAGTCAGAATCTGAAAAAACATGTAAATCTGGCGGCAATGATCCCCCCTTGGGATAAAACAACCCAAGATGCCGAGTACCACTCAAATAGCGAAAGATACACTTCACTGCCTGCCAATGCTTAATGCCTGGGCTATGCATAAATCTGCTCACCTGTGAGACTGCAAACTGAATGTCTGGCCTCGTAATGCATACATAAATGAGGCAACCAACAGCTGTCTGATAGAGTGTGACATCAAAGTGATCTCCAGCATCATGAAGACTCAACTTCAAACCTGTCTCCATTGGAGTAGCAATAGGCTTGCAGTCTTCAAGGCCAAATCTCCGCAACAATGTTTCAATATACTTTGTCTGACACAAAGCAATACCTCCATCACACTGCTTAAATTGTATCCCCAAATACTGATGCAAATGCCCCAAATCTGACATCTCAAAAGAGGCATTCAAATCAGCCTTAAAATCAGCAATATGACTCTCATTTGGTCTTGTGAGCAGCATGTCATCGACATAGAGAGCAATGATTAGATGTACACCATCCACATGTTTAACATACAAAGTGCTTTCTGTTGGACTATTCTGAAACCCATGTGCAGTCAAATATGCATGTATTTTTTCATACCAAGCTCGTGGAGCTTGCTTTAAACCATATAAAGCCTTTTTTAACCTGCACACTTTGTTTTCCTGCCCTCTTTGAACAAAACCACGAGGCTGCGATACATACACCTCCTCATGCAAATCTCCATTTAAGAACGCAGTCTTTATGTCCAGCTGATGTACATTCCAACCATTATGAGCTGCTAATGCACAGATGCTACGAACAGTGGTCATACGACATGTGGGAGCAAAAGTCTCATCAAAATCAATGCCCTTCTCTTGAGCATAACCTTTTGCAACAAGCCTAGCCTTATGGCGATCCACTGTGCCATCAGGCTTACGCTTCAATTTGTATACCCACTTAGTGCCAATGGCCTTCTTGCCAGGGGGCAAGTCACATAAAGACCATGTACCATTCTTCATAATAGCATCGTATTCTGCTTGCATAGCAGCCATCCAATTTTCTGAACTTTGTGCCTCATCAAATGAAACAGGCTCACTTTCATCGCACATACTAGAAACAGCCAATGCATAACAATCTGACGCATAAGAGGCACCATGAGAGCCAGAACGAGTGCGACTAGACAAAGGGGCATCCAACTTGCTGTCACGCAAAGTCTGCACCAGCCATCTAGGCATGTTCCTAGAGCCCTCAATCTCTTGTCTCTCATCCTCAAGTGCATCATGCACATCTGCATCAGATATAGGCTGATCTGTGCCATCATTTAAAACCTGCATAGGCTGAAAAACTGCCTCATGAGGTATTGCACTTGACTGTGCACCACTGAAAAGAGGCAACAATGTATCATAGACATCACGTGAGCTGATATCTGTCTCCTTAGTACATGAAACCAAGGGCTGAACTGCATCTTCCACAAATACAACATCACGGCTAACCAAAATGCGCTTTGTCTGTGGATGATACAAACGATAGCCTTTGCTCTCAGCACTATATCCAACAAAAATACATTTGACAGCTTTGTCATCCAATTTTTTGCGATGTTGCACAGGCACTAATGCATATGCCAGGCAACCAAAAACACGTAAATGGCCAACAGATGGCTTGCGGCTATGCCAAGCCTCATATGGAGTGACAACCTGTAATGCTTTGGTGGGACACCTGTTTAGTACATAAGTGGCACACATGACAGCCTCAAGCCAAAAACCATGTGGTAGACTTTGACTCTTAACCATACATCTTGCCATTTCCATGAGAGACCTGTTTTTTCTCTCAGCCACACCATTTTGCTGTGGTGTATACGGCACTGTACATTGGTGTTTTATCCCACGCTCAGCCAGAAATGCATTAAATTCTGAAGACATATACTCCCCCCCTCGATCTGAACGGAGGGTGCCCATCTTACTTTCTGACACATTTTCAGCCATAACCAAAAACTGTTTGAAGCACAAAAACACTTCGGACTTTGACTTCAAAGGATATACCCATGCATGCCTGGTAAAATCATCAATGAAAGTCACGAAGTAAAGGTAGTTTCCAAATGATGGAGTTTGCATGGGACCACAAACATCACTGTGAACAAGCTGCAATCTGCGTTCAGCTCTCACTGATCCATCTTTGGGAAAGGAAGCACGCTGCATTTTACCCAATATGCAGCCCTCACAAACATGCTTGACAGGTGCCTCAAGCTTAGGCAAAGAAGACACCATTTCAGATTTCTGCAGGCGCAGCAAACTTGCAAAATTCAGATGACCAAAACGTGCATGCCACAGTTTTGCATCTGAAATAGCCTGCGTATCCATAATAGCACATGCTGAATCCTCTACACATTTGCCATCCATATTGAGCTTATACAGCCCTCGACATAGTGAACCAGATGCTACAATGATGTCACCACAAGAGAGATCATGAACAGTACATCTGTCATCCACAAATTTTACAACCAAACCTGTTTTGGCAAATGCGGATACTGACAGCAGATTCTTTTTGATCCCTGGCACATACAATGCATCAAAAAGTGTAAAGGTGTTGCAATTTGCAACATTCAGCACAATCTGTCCAACTCCTTTAACGGGATAAGAGGAGTTATTGGCACAAGTGACAGTATTCCCTGTGGGAGCAGACTCAAGGAAAGTGAATAAACTGCGCTGCGAGGTGATATGCTTAGTGGCACCACTGTCAAAGTACCATACATCTGAATCTACTGCAGACATACATGTGTCATGCAAAGATGGGTCATAACTGCACTGCGCATTGAATGCCCATTCTGTATCTAGCACAACATTAGCAGATTCATTGTTAGAAGGAGAGGCATCTGCAACAGCCATACCAGCCTCTTTCTTCTTAGCCTCTTTCGCAGCCAGCTTAGGACACGCTTTGATGACATGATCATTTCCCTTACAGTACTTGCAAAATGTCTTCTGTTTGTCACCCTTCTTCTCATCTTTGTCTTCCTTCTTTGGTTGCGCAGCATTTGCAGATTTCTGCTTACTAGAAGAAAAGCCAGCTTTACCTTTCCCGCTTCTCTGACTAGCAACGAAAGCTTGATCTGCGACACGCATAATATTCCTGTTTTGCCTTGACTGGTCTTCTTGCAGCAAAACAGAAACTAACTCCTCAAATGATAAGGCATTGGGATTGCCTTTCATCATCAAGCGAAGAGTGGAAGCAAAACCCTGATAAGAATCTGGTAGACCATTCAAAACAGTCTGCACAAGTGAACTGTCTGACAGGATTTCATCTGCAGAAATGAGCTGCTCTTTGAAATCCTTGATCTTTGTCAAAAAGCTATCCATAGAATCACCTTCGTTCATATGCTCACTCTCCAACTGTTTTCGGAGGTAAGCAACACGAGCCTCATTTCTTGCCTGATACAATGTGGCAAGTACATCCCAAGCATCCTTAGAAGTCCTGCAGGAGCGAATATGTGGGATAATGGTACGTTTGACAGACAGCGCAATCAAGGCATGAGCCTGCGCATCTCTACCATCCCAACGAATCTGCTCTGCTGAAAGTGGTGGTTCTCGAACAGCTGCTACAGCACTTGTGCCTGCACCATCATCAACAGTACCTGTTTCTGATGTGTTTGCAGCATTCCCAGCCACAATAGGACGTGCATCAATACCCTGCACAATGTTCCATAACCCCTTTGCTACCAATACATGTCGCATCATATATGCCCACAATGGATAGTTGGTGCCATCCAACTTATCCTCAGCAGCCAACATGCGGAATACATCATTGTTGTCAGCCATGGCCAATGACTGTACTACTAGATGTAAATGCTGTCTGTAAGAGGTAAACCTGTATAAAATCGACCTGTGCTATGTAGCACAGCCCAAAACAGACGAATGGGCAACTGTCCTGCAGTTTTTAATCTTGACAGAAAATCTGCACAGTAGGACGATTTTGCCTGCGCAGTACTTGGAATGCAAAAACGGAGGGCGAAATGACTTCAGATCAAAATTCTGAAACGAACATATACTAACCTGCATATACTAACCTGCAGACGCTCGTGAAACCTCGTCGCAATCGGAGGAGATGAAACGGCAGGTGCCGGTGATGCTGCCCGGGAGGAGTAAGCCTGCTCTGATACCAATTGTTGGAATTAGGGTTGCAGGAATGCACACACAACTTCAAGAAGATGAGGAGGCTTGAGCACAACACAGTAGTGTATTATGAGTGCCAAAAAATGAAAGATAACAAGCCCTAGAAGATAATGGGCGTATATACAATGCACGGGGGAAAAAACCTCCTAGTGAGGGAAAAAGTGCCCCGGCGGTCCTAAGTGTGTTCACACACATCACTACTATAATATGGTAACAGGGATATTTATCCCAGTATTCTGTTGGGTTGACCAGAATATAAGGAACCCCAGAATAAAATTGGATCTTAAGAAAAAGAGTTGTCGTCTATCTTGCGAGATGAGGACATCTCGCACTTTTTTAAGTGGGGTAGAATGTAAGATTCCTCCCCAGCCTTCGAGGTATACAGGAGTAAGAATCTCCCTTTTTGATCTTATAATTATTCCCTCTCTAAAATAAAAGAAAGATTCTGTTTGAAAAAGGAAGACCCTTTGCCTAGAATACTTCTCAAGAGTTCCACCTGTCTTAAGGATTCAGAACAATGAGTTCAGAAGTAAAAATCGGTGTTTTGGATACCAAGGTTTTGGTCTTCATTCGAGTACGGCCCAAAAGAAGTTCTTTATCTATTGGGGAGTTTAAGAAGTTATCCCCCAGATATTGTGAGCCTTATCTGAATTCAAAGAAAGTAAGTAACAGCTTACGAGCTTCTTTTATCTCCTCATCTCAAAGTTCTTAATGCCTCCTATAGAAATATGTGCCAAAACCAAATCATAGAAAGATGGTAAAACTTCAGTGGCAAGATACCGTTGGCTTCTAGGTTACGCTAGCTCCTTCCTTTATATAAGTCGTAACTTTTACCTGTCGCTCACAGTAATCTTACTTCCATCGATCTCCCTTCTTCTTAATCTCCTTCATGGCTTGGCAACAGGAATTAGTTTTATCCATGATGATTTCTCACCTTCAAGACGCAAGCGAGTCTGTGAAGAAAGATTTTATAGAACAGTATGAGCGCTCACTTTTCCTCACTTGGGAACTTCGGTAGCTCAGACCAAATGGCGGATCTATCAAGACATAACTAGGGTAACACCCTGGGGTCAGCAGCACTTTCGTAACAATGTCCGCTTGGCCATGGTTATTGAAGCCTTGGGTTTGGGTCCCCAATACTACTGCGTCATGAGATCAAGGCATCTTGGTTTTTCTGAGCGGGTCTTCTTACTGGCGTGTTTTCTTCCTCATCAGAAGATATGCCTTTACCTCGTTTTTGGCTTGCTTCTCAGAGGTCCTTTTGTTAGATCACCTCATACCACTGAGATAGGTGCGGCAATAACCAACAGAATTATTCCCATAGATGAGTTACCTTATACGTGCGCAGCTTGTGAGTGCTGCTTTTGTGATCATATGATGGACGGGCTTATGGAAGTGTAAAGAGTTCTTCTATCTTTACTGTATATGTTCCGAGAATGAATAAAGTTTAAATCTTGTTCTTGTCTTGAATCTTACTCTCTTTGAGACTTTTCTTGGTGGTTAATCTTTATTCGTGCATCTTGCGAAATTATCCCAAGTTGCGAGATGAGGACATCTCGCGTTTTTTAAGTGGGGTAGAATGTAAGATTCCTCCCCCAACCCCCTTTTGATGTCTAGTATCTTCCCGTGTAATTAAATTCCTCTTCAGAAATATAAAAGACCTTGTTTCTAACTGTTTTAACCTAGAGAGAGAAAATATTCTAGAGAGAGAATATTCAAAAATTGAATATTTTGGGATAGAAAAATATCTCACCTTATTAAAATGAATTTCCCTGAAACAGAAATTCAGAAAGAATTTTCCAATGTGCAACTGGAATTAATTGGAAATAGGTATAAAGAACCTTAGTCTAAGGGCCTAGATTTTCAGAAATCTTTGGACTATGGTCCAATTAAGGTTCCTAGGGGCCAATAGCATCAATCCATGTGTAGGGAGGAGATTAATCCAATTTGTAAAAAGAAGATACCCAAAAATGAGTAAATGCTCACATAAGATGAAGAGTTGAAAATGTACAAGGTTTATTAGTAAAAAACTATGAGCAATATTAAAAATATGAGATGTTCTGGGTATAATGATTCCATTTTGACACATATGTAAGGAAGGGGAGTTCTTTAAAGGAGGTGCATATTTCACATAAGATGAAGAGTTGAAAATGTACAAGGTTTATTAGTAAGAAACTATGAGCAATATTAAAAATATGAGATATTTTGGATATAATGATTCCATTTTGACACCTAGGTAAGGAAGGTGAGTCCCTTCAATACTCACATAAGATGAAGAGTTGAAAATGTACAAGGTTTAATAGAAAAAAAAACTATGAGAATATAAAAATATGAGATATTTTGAGTGTAAGGATTCCATTTTTGACACATCGGTAAGGAAAAGGAGTGCCTTCAATGAGGTGCCTAAATCACATTCTTAAATGAGTTTTAAACTCATAAAAATTGAGATATTTCATCTCTCCTCTCTCCTCATTCAAGTCTAGTTCCAAAAAGTTAGCTTAACTGACCTAAAAATGGTCAAAAAGTGACCAAACTGACTTGGAAAATTCTAGAATCAGTTTGTTTAGTTAGGAGCTCAATTTTTCCTATAAATAGAAGCCTCCCCCTTGTTGAAAATATATAGTGTCTTATGCATTGTTACTCTACTCCACCTAAGCCAAGAACTGTGAATTCTTTAATAATTCACTAGTTTTTGACACTTCTCTCTTTCTTCAATCCCCATTGGTGGCTCCATCAACATACTAAACCAATTGATTAGTTGAGGGCCTCTATCGTGAATAAAGAATCAAGCAAATTGTAAGGTAAGTATGGTGAATTTTGATCTTTTCTATAATTTCTCAATGTTTCTCTCTTCTCAACCCCTCTCAAGCTTGAGAAGCTTAATTGGAATGGTTTTTGAATGCTATTGAAGTTAATTGATTAATGATAGTTAAGAGTTACATAAATTTCCATTTATGTTTAATTCAAATGGTTTTTATGTAATTTCTCTCTCTCACTCAAGAAATGGTCATACTCATGACCCTTTCTCAATCCAAATGAAGCTTTTCATAAAGCTTTTTCTTAATCCAAGATTAATCTATGCTTGAGGCCAAATTAATTTTCTATGCTTTTAGTTTATGTATTTCATGAATATTGATGATTCAATTCATTAGGGATTAATGATCCAATTAGGGATCATTCTAATTATTTCCTTAAAGATAAGCTTTATCCCTTAGAAAAATTGAGATTTATCAGTCATAGCAGCGGAGCTATGGTAAAATTTTTATAAAAATTACGCATAAAATAATTTCATTCAAAGCATAAAAAGAGGACTTCCTACCATATTCTAGGAATTATCATCCTAGATTAATTGAAAGATATTCATTGTAATCCTAGAGAAATTGATTTTTATATTATGCATAATTGAATTTCATGCATAGAGGTATGCATAGAAGATGATTATTTTATTATAAAAGAGTTACTTTTAGCATAATTGAATTTCATGCATAGAGGTATGCATAAGAGATAAATATTTTATTATAAAAGAGTTACTTTTAGCATAATTGAATTTCATGCATAGAGGTATGCATAGAAGATAATTATTTTATTATAAAAGAGTTACTTTTAGCATAATTGAATTTCAAGCATAGAGGTATGCATAAGAGACGAATATTTTATTATAAAAGAGTTACTTTTAGCATAATTGAATTTCATGCATAGGGGTATGCATGGAAGATGATTATTTTATTATAAAAGAGTTACTTTTAGCATAATTGAATTTCATGCATAGAGGTATGCATAAAAGATGATTATTTTATTATAAAAGTGTTACTTTTAGCATAATTGAACTTCATGCATAGAGATAAGCATAAAAGATATGGGAAGTGATAAGATGTGATAAGATGTATATGAGATGAGTTAAGATGTGATAAGATGAGTTAAGAAGTGATAGGATGTGTAGGGGATGAGGTAAGAAGTGTGTGTGATGGGATAAGATGTATATAGGTTGTGATAGGGTGAGAATATGGATGTGAATGTGGATGGGTATGTATGGATGTATGCATGTAGATGTGGATGCATGAATGTGGATGTATGGATGTGAATGAGGATGTGGATGTGAATGTGGATGGGTATGTATGGATGTGAATGAGGATGTGGATGTGGATGTGAATGTGGATGGGTATGTATGGATGTGAATGAGGATGTGGATGTGGATGCATGGATGTAAATGTGGATGTGTATGTATGGATGTATGCATGTAGATGTGGATGCATGAATGTGGATGTATGGATGTGAATGAGGATGTGGCTGTGGATGTGGATGCATGGATGTAAATGTGGATGTGTATGTATGGATGTATGCATGTAGATGTGAATGTGAATGTGGATGTATGGATGTAAATGAGGATGTGGATGTGGATGCATGGATGGAGATGTGGATGTATACATGTAGATTTAGATGTATAGATATGGATGTGAATGTGGAGGTGGATGTATGCATGTAGATGTAGATGTATGGATGTGAATGTGAATGTGGATGTGGATGTATGCATGGAGATGTGGATGTATGCATGTAGATGTAGATGTATGAATGTGGATGTGGATGTATGCATGTGGATGTGAATGTACACATATAGATGTGGATGTATGGATGTGAATGTGCATGTAGATATGGATGTATAGATGTGAATGGGAATGTGGATGTGGATGTATGTATGTATGTGGATGTGGATGTATGAATGAGGACGTGATAATGGATGTATACATGTGGATGTGGATATGGATGTGTATGTATGAATGTGGATATGGGATGTGGATGTATAAATGAGGATGTGAAAATGGAGATAAGCATGTAGATGTGGATGTATGGATGTGAATGTGGATGTGGATGTGGATATGGATGTGAATATATGATATGTGATGTGAAGGAATCTGAAGTGAAGAGATGGAAAATGAGGTGATTGGATGAGTACACATATAAATGGAATGTGGAATAAGTAATGTGGATTAATGAGGGATAATGTGGAAAAATGAGAGTTAATATAAAAACTATATTTGTAAACTGTTTGTAAATGCTGTTTGTAAATGGCTGTTTTTAATCAAGAATGCTAGGGATGCATTTTGACCGTCTTTTGATTAAGGTCGTGGAGACCTAACTGATAAAGTTACAACTGCTGACGGAGAGTCAATGGAGGACGTCTCGCGTAGCAAAGTCGGCCGAGGTCTTGACTAGCCTCGGTTCGATTAAAATGGTGAGCTTCCGGTACGGTGGATGAGGGACCAAGGAAGCGGCCTATGAGTGAAGCGCTAGGTCACCTGCGAAGGATCCTAGAGGGTGCTGACCATATGGTGCTCGGGCTCTGGGTTGCCTAGGATACCCACGCGTGCATCGAGGAAGATATTGGAACAAGGAGTAAGAGTTGTTTTTCTGAAACCGGGCATGGATCTGGTTGATTGACCTTGCTGGTCTTCAATGGATGAGTCCATGGCTCTTTTTATGGATCTGTTGGTTGATCTTGCTGATCTTCAACGAGAGTCCATCTTGATTTTTATAAGTGATTATATTGCCGAGTATTATGGGCTAGGAACTATTGAAAAGGCCCCTGAGTGGACAGGTGGTGAGCATTCTAGTTGCCAATGATGCCATAGATACTCTGATGAAGGAATGATGGGAAATTTGAGAATCAACCGGATAATTTGGAAGAGTGTGATCAGTGGTACTATGGTTTCATTAAAGGATTGTTTTAAAGTTAGCTGATGCTAAGAAAAAGGCAATTTCATATTGGGTGTGTAAGTGGTGTGCCTAATTTTATGTTTGCATGAACTTCCGACTAGGGGGCCTTGGAACTCTTTTCCTTGGTACCCGGGACAAAACCTAACCAAATTCCAAATTGGATCCCATCACTACAGTGGTTGGCGGTTGGCTAACCCATGGGATCGGATGGGGTTAGGCTGGACTGATGGATCCGTAAATCAGGACTCAAATTTTGTTATTACGATAGATAAAGTAAATCCCGGATAGTAATTGTTCTATGGATAGGAATCAACGGCTGTGCCTCTTGATGGGGAAAAAAACGTTGATTCCAATGATCCAAGTGCAAGTTTCTTCCTTGATCCGAACGAGTACCTTTATAAGTGCAATCGGATCAGCTTGATCAAGTAATGGTCTTGACTACGTTAGAGTAAAAAGTTATCCTGGTGGAATCACCCATGCTTTCTGGGTAAAGGAAAGTTTTTCCGAGTCCGATTTTGGAAAAACCGACGGATTAGTCTCTTGTCTGGATATCCGTGGACGAGGCCTCGAATGTGGGACCCCTGTCCCGCGCGAGAAGTGCTACTTCTGCTGCTGCTAGTACCCCGAATCTGTTGCTCGGTGGGAACAGGGATCTCACAACGGATCCAGATGGAGACCATTGGATCTTCGCATTTTCATTGATTCTATAATTGTTTTAATCTTACAAATTGTGTTGATTATGATACAACGACGGGTTACGGGGAGGAAGCCCACAGCCCACGATACTGGGTATGCTCGTCGGCATAGCAGACGTGACACATGGGCCATCTTCAAAGCCAAGGGACGTATTACGGACGCGCAGTTTGAGATGGCCATGAGACCATACGGTACTTGAAAACTCTAAACGAATGATTTTCGTTTATTGAATTACATATATATATACTTATATACTATATATTACTTGAACAGGCACAAGCTGCTAATGATCCACCCGTCGCCACTGCAGAGGGTGGACGTGAGCACTACTCATCGGACATTCCGACCAATGTGAGCTCATCTGATCATGGAGGGAGCACCGAGTCATCATCTGGGTCTGAGTAGTACTCAAACTTATAGTATCACATTCCATATTGAGGATGTGTTTGTATATATATTTTTGTAACTGAAGCCATGGGCTACTTCGACATATGGACTCCCTTGTATATATGTGTACACATAAAATTTTGATAGTAATATTGAATCGTGAATCGATAGTATTGCATTCATGTCTGTCTTGAATCGTGTATTGACAATGTATGCATTCATGTCGTTCTTGTCTTAAATCTTCCTCGTGGATGGTCCAATGCACCCAAAAAAAAATCCAGAGAGTGTTATTGGGTGCTGGAATGCTGGAACAGCATTCAGGTACCAAATAGCACTCTCTGGATTTTTTTTTGCTCTCTGTTTGCGTGTATAGACGTGTCAACTCTGTAAAAAGTCGCGTGTATATACGCGGATACTCTATGAAATGCGCGTGTATAGATGCATCAACTCTAGAAAAACCCCGTGTATATACACGGAAATACGCGTATATAAGCGTAGCTAAAATGACAAAACGCATGTATACACCCTCCTATCAGCGCGTCTAAGTGCAGCTAAACTGATAGAACGCATGTATACGCCCATGTATCAGCGCGTCTGACTATTCCTATACACACGCTTTTACACGCATTCTCTGGCCGCGATGATACACGCGCTGATACACGGGCCCGTTACTTTTTTTCCACAAGTCATTTTTAGTGGCTAGGAGCGCGGGTATGAGCCCGATCCCTTGTAGTGTCTCTCTCTCTGCTTCCACTTGTGTGCACTCTATCATCTACCTTCTCGCAATTTCTAGTGGCCATCTAAGCTTTGTCTCAGGTGTCATATGCTACCATGTATCCTATACGTGCTCTCATTCTCATGTAACACACGAGCACTTCACTCGATGTCTTGGTGTACCTCTACAACCTTGAGGAGCACTCATGCAGCAAAAACCGCCCCACCCCCGTCACTCGCGCCGCCGCCCCCGCGCTAACCCTAGAACTACCTAAAAGCCTTGGTCCTTAGCCTTCAAGACTTAAGGAAAACATTATTCCCTCCTCGTACCTCACAAATACCCCAACCATTTTCCTAACACCTCAAAAGTTCCCAGACCCTTTTAAGCGATGATATCAGCTTCAGCATGATAGTGTGCGACTTCGTGATGCACAGCATATTGTGCAGTGGTGTATAGAGCACATAGGGATGCAGGCAGCCTCATCATTTCCGCGGCGTGATGCTCGAGAGGTATCTAGACACTTCTGGCTAGTGACGAGTGCTCATATTGCTAGTGTTGAGAGCTTTGACTATCGCACAGTCAAAGAAGGCACCCAGCAGCTTCATAGTATCTTGAGTTCGGATCACCCGGACCCTACTATCTACACTCGAGCACTTGCATGTTTTTGTGGGCGATGCGTAGATGGACATTGGGGATGCTATCTTGATACTGAGTGGGTTTCATGCTGGACTGAGCAGCGGCTACAACCGATTCTTAGGGCTGCACAGGAGGAGCAGGAGGAGGAGCACGAGCACGAGCAGCAGAGCAGGGGATTCTCTTAGATGATATGTTCTTCTCCACTAACTATGATACTCTTACAGTTTTCAACATGTAAATGGGTACTTCGCGTATGTTGGAAAATGTGGGTTTGGGTGTGTGTGTACACCTTGGGTGTCGGATGGCGGTGAAACCTGATACGGATGTTGGTCCCAGCGTCATGGAGGCTTGTGCTAAGTTTCATCCCCGACCGACAGGAACATGTGTATACATGTGCCCAAGCCGCCAGTTTTCAACATAGGCCAAGTGTACTTTGTCTATGTTGGAAACTGGCATTTTGGGCACTTGTATACACACGTTTGGTCTCTGATGGGGGTGAGACATGGAGGCTCGTTGCTCCCATCACCATGAACGCTCATGCCAAGTTTCATCCCCATCCAACACTGAACATGTGTATGTGTGCGTCTAAATCCCTAATTTCCTACAAGCAAAATTGGAATTTGCTTGTAGAAAAGCGACATTCTGGGTGCATCCTATACACGTTTGGTGTGGGATGCGAGTAAAAATTGGTAGGCATATTGGTCCCATCACCATGCAGGCTTGTGCCAAGTTTTAACCCCATCCGATACGAAACGTGTGTATACATTCGCCCAAACCACCAGTTTTTAACATAGGCCAAGTGTTATGTTGGAAACTGGTGTTTTGGGCACGCGTGTACAACACAAGTTTGATTTTCGATGGGAGTAAAACTTGGTACACTTGTTGGTCTCATCACCATGGACGCTTGTGCCAGGTTTCATCCCCATCTGACACCGAATATGTGTACGGCTGTGCTTCGATCCCCAATTTCCTACAAGTAAAATTGGAATTTGCTTGTACAAAACCGACATTCCGAGTGCATGCGTACCCACGTCTGGTGTCGGATGGGGTGAAACTTGGTACGGGTGTTGGCCTCATCACCATGGAGGCCCCTTCCAAGCTTCATCTCCATCCAACATCGAATGCGTATACGGTTGTGCCCAAATCCCCAATTTCCTACAAGCAAAATTGGAATTTGCTTATAGAAAAGTGGCGTTCAAGGTGCATGTATACACACGTTCAGTGTCAGATGGAGGTGAAACATGGTACATGTGTTGATATCATCACCATGGAAGCCTCCTCCAAGTTTCATCCCCATCCGACATGGAACGTGGGTATACATGGGCCCAAACCGCTAGTTTTCAACATGTAAATGCGTACTTCGCCTATGTTGGAAAATGTGGGTTTGGGCGCATGTGTACACACATTCGGTGTCGGATGATGGGAGTGAATCTTGGTACACATGTTGGGTACATCACGATGGAGGCTTGTGCCAACTTTCGTCCCTAGCCGACACGGAACGTGTGTATGTATGCGCCCAAACCACCAGTTTTCAACATAGGCCAAGTTTACTTTGCCTATGTTGGAAACTGGTGTTTTGAGCACGCGTGTAAACAAGTTCCGTCTTGGATGGGGATGAAACTTTGTGTGCACATTGATCCCATCACTATGGAGGCTTGTGCCAAGTTTTATCCCCACCCGATATCGAATGTGTGTACAGGTGCGCCTAGATCCCCAATTTCCTACAAGCAAAATTGGAATTTGCTTGTAGAAAAATGGCGTTTCGAGTGCATGCATACGCACATACGGTGTCGGATGGGGGTGAGACTTGGTGTGAATGTTGGTCTCATCACCATGGAGGCCCGTGTAAGTTTCATCCCCATTTGACACCGAATGTGTGTACGAGTGCGCCCAAATCCCCAAATTCCTACAAGCAAAATTGGAATTTGCTTGTAGAAAAGTGGGGTTCCGAGTGCATACGTACACACGTTCGGTGTTGGATGGGGGTAAAACTTGGTACGTGTGTTTGTCTCATCACCATGGAGTCCGGTGCCAAGCTTCATCCCCATCCGACATAGACTGTGTGTACAGGTGCACCCAAATCCCGAATTTATTACAAGCAAAATTGGAATTTGCTTGTACAAAAGTGACGTTTCGGGTGCATGCTTACACACGATCGGTGTCGGATGGGAGTAAAACTTGGTATGTCTGATGGTCTCATCACCACGGAGGCTCGTACTAATTTTCATCCCCATCCGACACAGAACGTGTGTTTACATGTGTCCAAACCGCCAGTTTTCAACATGTAAATCCATACTTCGCCTATGTTGGAAAATGTGGGTTTGGGAGCACGTGTACACACATTTGGTGTCAGATGGGGGTGAAACCTGGTACGCATGTTGGTCCCAACACCATGGAGGCTTGTGCTAAGTTTCATTCCCATCCCACATGGAACATATGTATACATGCGCCCAAACCGCCAGTTTGGAAACTGGTGTTTTGGGTGCTTGTGTACACATGTTCGGTCTCAGATGGGGGTTAAGACTTGGTACACGCATTTCTCCCATCACCATGGAGGCTTGTGCCAAGTTTCATCCCCATTCAACATTGAATGTGTGTACATGTACGCCCAAATCCCCAATTTCCTACGAGCAAAATTGGAATTTTCTTGTAGAGTACACACGTTCGGTGTCTGATGGGGGTGAAACTTGATAGACGTTTGGTCCCATCACCATAGAGTCTTGTGCCAAGTTTCATCCCCATCCTACACGAAAATTGTATATACATGCGCCCAAACCGACAGTTTTCAACATTGGCCAAGTGTACTATGCCTATATTGGAAACTGGCGTTTTGGGTGCACGTGTGTACACGTTCGGTTTCGGATGGGGGTCAAACTTGGTACACTTGTTGTGTCTCATCACCATGGAGGCATGTGCCAGGTTTCATCCCCATCTGACAACGAATGTGTGTACAGGTGCAAAAATCCCCAAATTCCTACAAGCAAAATTGGAATTTGCTTGTAGAAAAGTGGTGTTCCGGGTGCATGCGTACACAAGTTCGGTGTCGGATCAAGGTGAAATTGGGTATGCGCTTTGTTCTCATTACCATGGAGGCCCGTTCCAAGTTTCATCCCCATCCGACACCGAATGTGTGTACGGGTGTGCCCAAATCCCCATGCATGCGTACAAACGTTCGATGTCAGATGGGGATGAAACTTGGTATGCGTGTTGGCCTCATCACCATGGAAGCTTGTGCAAAGTTTAATCCCCATCCCACATGGAACATGTGTTTACGTGCACCCAAACTGCCGGTTTTCAACATGTAAATGCGTACTTCGCCTATGTTGGAAAATGTGGGTTTGGGCACACGTGTACACAGGTTCGATGTCACATGGGGGTGAAACTTGGTACGCATGTTGGTCCCATCGCCATCATGGAGGCTTGTGCCAAGTTTCATCTCCATATGACACAGAACGTGTATATACGTGCGCCCAAACCCACATTTTGCAACATAGACAAAGTACGCATTTACATGTTGAAAACTGGCGGTTTGTCCCATCCCCATGAAGGCTTGTGCCAAGTTTCATCCCCATCCGACACGGAACGTGTATACGTGCACCCAAATCAAACGTGTTTATGCATTGCACCAACCATAAGATTACCACAACCATCACCATACGATTAGTTAGCATAACCATAATCATAACCATCACCATAAGATGACCATAACCATTAGATGACCAAAACCATAACCATAGCATGACCATAATAGTAAAGATTATCATAACCATAAACCTTTATCTAAACTATGGTAAAAAATTAGTATAGCACATGTCCAATGACAATTGAACAATGCGAGAGAGGGAGGGAGCAACATTTGGTAATCAATGAAGGAGGCCATACACTTCTCCCACCTTATAGTTGCTGTCAAACTTAAGCTAGAGGAGATTATTCATGAGGCGACTGAGTCTAGCCATCGTCTACATCGTTTTCTTCTAGATATTCGTGACCATGAGAGCATCATTGAGGTCATAAGAGCTAGAGAGGGAGCAGATTTATGCTACATGCATGTACCTCTACATTCTCATTTTTCACATGATCCTCTATATGTCTTTGTATCACTTTTTGGATCATTATGTCATTGTATCACTTGTGGGATCATCATGTCATTGTATCACTTTGGGATCATTATCCAAGTATTTTTTTACATGATGGCTTTCATTTATTAAGATCTCATATTTTTGACTCTTAACATCTATATTCATATTGAATAAAAATTTATGTCCATGAGTGCTTTATGTGTCTAGCCATGCACGTTGGATGTCCGATGGTGATGAAACTTTGCACGGGGGTCTATGGCAATGTTTAAGACCTCCATGAAAAGTTTCATGGCCATCGGATGCCGAACATGCATGGCATTGCGCCCAAACTCCCTCTTTTCTCACTATGCCCAACGCACATGTGGACATAGTGGTGGAAAGAGGGCGTTTGGGCACTTGTGTACACACATTCAATGTCAGATAAGGGTGAAACTTGGTACGTGCATTGGTCCCACCATCATGGAGGTTGTGCCAAGTTTCACCCCCATCCAATACAGAACCTATGCGCCCAAACCGCCATTTTTCAATATGCCCAACGCACATGTGGGCATAGTGAAAAGAGGGCCTTTGGAACATCGAACATGCATGGCGGTTCGCCCAAGCAACCTCTTTTCACTATGCCCA
The DNA here is from genome assembly GCF_041138505.1 of Cibotium barometz. Taxonomy (NCBI): domain Eukaryota; kingdom Viridiplantae; phylum Streptophyta; class Polypodiopsida; order Cyatheales; family Cibotiaceae; genus Cibotium; species Cibotium barometz. The sequence goes on along the minus strand of NC_141050.1, from coordinate 59,220,532 downwards.
ACGCAAATGTAGATAGTGAAAAGACGACGTTTGGATGTACCGCCATGCACGTTCGACGTCCAATGAGGATAAAACTCTGTACGGGGGTCTATGACCATGTGTTAGAACCCCGTGCAAAGTTTCATGGCCATTAGACAGTGAACATGCATGGCGGTACGCCCAAGCGACGTTTTTTCACTATGCCCACCAACACACATGTTGACATAGTGAAAAGAGGCCGTTTGGACACACCGCCATGCACGTTTGACATTTGATGGGGATGAAACTCTATGTGGGGTCTATGGCCATGTTTGAGACCCCTGTGCAAAGTTTCATGGCCGTGAGATGCCAAACGTGCATGGCGGTGTGCGCCCAAGCGACCTCTTCTCACTATGCCCAACACACATGTAGACATAGTGAAAAAAGGGGAATTAGGTGCACCGCCATGCACGTTCGATGTCCGATGGGGATAAGACATTGCATAGGGGTCTATGGAGATGTTTTGGATCCTTGTGCAAATTTTCATGGCCATCAGACGCCGAACGTGCATGGAGGTACGCCCAAGGGACCTCTTTTCACTATGCCCAATGCACACGTAGACATAGTCAAAAGAGGGCGTTTGGGCCATAGTCACAAGAAACGGCCGTTTTAGCCCCTAGAAACGCATTTCTCCATTTCAAAGCCCCATCCATTTCCATGGATGTTTCTCATTTCTCAAGTGATGTTTTCACAAGAAACGACCGTTTCCACCCCTAAACACGCGTTTCCCCATTTCCATTCCTCAAACATTTCCGTTCCCATTTCTCGTTTCTAGTGACTATGGTTTGGGCGCACCGCCATGCACATTCAATGTGCAATGGGGATGAAACTTTGTACGGGGGCTATGGCAATTTGTTAGACCACTGTGCAAAGTTTCATGGCCCTTAGACGCCAAACATGCATGGTGGTGCACCGAAACGCCCTCTTTTCACTATGCCCAACACACGTGGACATAGTGAAAAGAGGGCGTTTGGGCACGAGTGTACACGTTGGATGTTAGATGGGGGTGAAACTTGGCATGTGTGTTGGTCCCATCACCATGAAATATTGTGCCAAGTTTTGCCCCCATTTGACACAGAACGTGTGTATACGTGCGCCCAAACCACCATTTTTCACTATGCCCAACGCACATGTGGACATAGTGAAAAGAGGACGTTTGGGTGCACTGCCATGCACGTTCGACGTCGGATGGGGATGAAAATTTATACAAGGCTCTATGGCTATGTGTTAGACCCGTGTGCAAAGTTTCATGGCCATCTGACGTCGAACGTGCATGGCAGTGTGCCCAAGCGACCTCTTTTAACCATGCCCAACGCACATGTAGATATAGTGAAAAGAGGGCGTTTGGGGGCACCGCCATGCACGTTTGACATCCGATGGGGATAAAACTCTATACAAGGGTCTATGGTGATGTGTTAGACCCAGCGTTTGGGCGCACCAACATGCATGATCGATGTCCGATGGGGATGAAACTTTGCACGGGGGTCTATGTCAATGTGATAAACCCCTGTACAAAGTTTCATGTGTTTACGTGCACCCAAACCACCAGTTTTAAACATTTAAATGCGTACTTCGCCTATGTTGGGAAATGTGGGTTTGAGGATGCATGTACACACGTTCGATGTCGGATGGGGGTGAAACTTGGTACGAATTTTTTTCCCATCACCATGGAGGCTTGTGCAAAGCTTCATCCCCATCCGACAAGGAACGTTTGTATACGTGCGCCCAAACCACCAATTTTCAACACACGTCGTGTACTTTGCCTACCTTGGAAATTGGTGTTTTGGGCGTGCGTGTACACACATTTGGTCTCAGATGAGGGTGAAACTTGGGAATCGCATTGATTTCATCACCATGGAGGCTCGTACCAAGTTTTATCCCCATCCGACATCGAACGTGTGTATGCGTGCGCCTAGATCCCCAATTTCCTACAAGCAAAATTGGAATTTGCTTGTAGAAAAGCGGCGTTCCGAGTGCATGCGCACAAACGTTCGGTGTTGTATGGGGGTTGGTCCCATAACCATGGAGTCTTGTACCAAGTTTCATCCCCATTTGACATGGAAAGTGTGTATACCTGCAACCAAACCACCAGCTTTCAACATAGGCCAAGTGTACTTTGCCCATGTTGGAAATTGGCATTTTGGGTGCATATATACACACGTTCGGTCTCGTATGGGGGTGAAACTTAGTATGCACGTTGATCCCATCACCACGGAGGATCATGCCAAGTTTCATCCCCATCCGACACCGAACATGTGTATGCATGCGCCCAAATCCCCAATTTCCTACAAGGAAAATGGAAATTTACTTGTAGAAAGGAGCGTTCTGGGTACATGCACACACGTTGGATGTCGAATGGGGGTGAAAATTGGTATACATGTTGGTACCATCACCATGGAGGCCTGTGTCAAGTTTCATCCACATTCGACCCAAAACGTGTGTATACGTGCACCCAAACCACCAATTTTCAACATGTAAATGCATACTTCGCCCATGTTGGAAATTGTGGGTTTGGGCGCGCTTGTACAAACATTCGGTGTCGGATGGGGGTGAAACTTGGTACACGTGTTGATACCATCACCAGGGAGGCTTGTGCCAAGTTTGGTCCCCATCCGACACGGAACGTGTGTATACGTGTGCCCAAACCGCCAGTTCTCAACATAGGCCAAGTGTACGTTGCCTATGTGGGAAATTGGAGTTTTCGACATGCATGTAAACACGTTGGGTCTCGGATGGGGGTGAGACTTGGTACGCGCATTCATCCTTTCACACGATGGAGGCTCGCGCCAAGTTTCATCCTCATCCAACACCGAATGTGTGTACGGGTGTGCCCAAATCCCCAATTTCCTACAAGCAAAATTGGAATTTGCTTGTAGAAAAGTGGCGTTCCGGTGCATGCATACACACGTTCAATGTTAGATGGGCGTGAAACATGGTACAAATGCTTTTCTCATCACCATTGAGGCTGGTGCCAAGTATAATCCCCATCCAACATGGAACGTATGTTTACGTGCGCCCAAACCGCCAGTTCTCAACATGTAAATGCGTAGTTAGCCTATGTTGGAAAATGTGGGTACGCGTGCACACACGTTCTGTGTCGGATGGGGGTGAAACTTGGTACATGTATTGGTACCATCACCATGGAGGCTTTTTCTAAGTTTCAGCCCTATCGGACACGAAACGTGTGTATACGTGCACCCAAACTACGAGTTTTCAACATAGGCCAGGTGTACTTTGCTTATGTTGGAAGCTGGAGTTTTGGGCTCGCGGGTATACACGTTCGGTCTGTGAAACTTGGTATGCATATTGATCCCATTGTTATGGAGTCTCGTGAAAAGTTTCATCCCCATCCGATACTGAACGTATGTACGCATGCGCCAATATCCACAATTTCCTACAAACAAAATTGGAATTTGCTTATAAAAAAGTGGAGTTCCGAGTGCATGCGTAAACAAGTTTGGTGTCGGATGGGGATGAAACTTGGTATGTGTGTTCCTCCCATCATGATGGATACGTGTGTCAAGTTTCAACCCCATCCGACATGGAACGTGTGTATACATGCGCCCAAACCGCCAGCTTTCAACATAGGCCAAGTGTACTTTGCCTATGTTGGAAACTAGCGTTTTGGGCGTGGGTGTACACATGTTAAATGGGGGTGAAACTAGGTATGCACGTTGATTGCATCACCATGGAGGCTTGTGTCAAGTTTCACACCCATCCAACCAACACCGAATGCGTGTACGGATGTGCTGCAATCCCCAATTTCCTACAAGCAAAATTGGAATTTGCTTGTAGAAGGCCGGCGTTTCGGGTGCATGCGTACCCATGTTCGGTTGGGGGGGGGATAAAACTTGGTATGGGTGTTGGTCTCATCACCATGGAGGCCCATGCCAAGTTTCATCTCCATCCGACACCAAATGTGTGTACGGGTGCGCCCAAATCCCCAATTTCCTACAAGCAAAATTGGAATTTGCTTGTAGAAAAGTGGCGATCCGGGTGCATGCGTATACACGTTCGGTGTCGGATGGAGTTGAAATATTGTATATATGTAGGTATCATCACTATGGAGGCCAGTGTCAAGTCTCATCCCCATCCGACATGGAACGTGTGTATAAACCACCAATGTTCAACATGTAAATGCTTACTTCGCCTAAGTTGGAAAATGGGGGTTTGGACGCCCGTGTACACACATTCAGTGTCGGATGGGGTTGAAACCTGGTACCCATGTTTTTCCCGTCACCATGGAGGCTTGTGCCAAGTTTCATCCCCATTCGACACGAAACGTGTGTATACTTGTGCCCAAACCGCTAGTTTTCAACATAGGCCAAGTGTACTTTGCCTATGTTGGAAACTCGCGTTTTGGGCTCGCGTGTAGACACGTTCAGTCTCGGATGGGGATGAAAATTTGTATGCACATTGATCTCATCACCATGGAGGCTTATGTCGGGTTTCATCCCTAGTCAACACTGAATGTGTGTACGGGTGCACCTAAATCCCCAATTTCCTACAAGCAAAATTGGAATTTGCTTGTAGAAAAGCAGCATTCCTGGTGAATGTGTACACACGTTCAATGTCGGATGGGGGTGAAACTTGGTACGCATGTTGATATGATCACCATGGAGGCCCATTGCAAGTTTCATCCCCATCTGACACCGAATGTGTGTACGGGTGTGTCCAAATCGCCAAATTCCTACAAGCAAATTTGGAATTTGCTTGTAGAAAAGTGGCGTTCCGGGTGCATGCGTACACACGCTCAATGTCGGATGGGTTGAAACTTGGTAGGCATGTTGGTCTCATCACCGTGAAGGCTGGTGCCAAGTTTCATCCCCATCCGACACCAAATGTGTGTACAAGTGCACCCAAATCTCCAATTTATTATTTACAAGCAAAATTGGAATTTGCTTGTAGAAAAGTGGTGCTCCGGGTGCATGCGTACATATGTTCAATGTCGGATGGGGGTGAAACTTGGTACACATGATAGTATCATCACCATGGAGGCTTGTGCCAAGTTTCATCCCCATCTGACATGGAACGTATATTTACGTGCGCCCAAACCGCCAGTTTTCAACATGTAAATGCGTACTTCGCCTATGTTGGAAAATGTGGGATTGGGCGCACGTGTACACACGTTCGGTGTTTGATGGGGCTGAAACCTAGTATGCATGTTGGTCCCATCACCATAAAGTCTTGTGCTAAGTTTCATCCCCATCCAACATGGAACATGTGTATACATGCGCCCAAATCGCTAGTTTTCAACATAGGCTAAGTGTACTTTGCATACATTGGAAACTGGTGTTTTGGGCGCTTGTGTACACATGTTCAGTCTCCGATGGGGGTGAGACTTGATATGCATGTTGCTCCCACCACCATGGAGTCTTGTGCCAAGTTTCATCCCCATCCGACATCGAACGTGTGTACGTGTGCGCCCAAAACCCCAATTTCTTATTACAGGCAAAATTGGAATTTGCTTGTAGAAAAGCGGCGTTCCCGGTGCATGCGTACACATGTTCGGTGTTGGATGGGGGTGAAACTTGGTAGGCGTATTGGTCCCATCACCATGGAGGCTTGTGCCAAGTTTTAACCCCATCCGACACGGAACGTGTGTATACAAGCGCCAAAACCGCTCATTTTCAACATAGGCCAAGTGTACTTTGCCTATGTTGGAAACACCGTGTTCAATTGGAGTATAGAAACCAACCACACGAGTGAGAAAAAAAAAATCTTTCTTTTTTTCTAGTTTTTCTAGTGAATCTTCATACTTGAAGAAGGTTCTGATACCAATGTAACATGCGGAAGCTTCGGGGCTGAATCGGTAACTTCAATGCTCAGAATTCAGCAATCTTTAATGATGAAAAATAATGCACAAAATTGAAGTGGATGTGCAGAGAAGAGAGAGAGAGAGAGAGAGAGAGAGAGAGAGAGAGAGAGAGAGAGAGAGAGAGTAGGCAAGGACACAATATTGGGTCTCCCAAATACCCTTTGTAGGGCCCCACACACACACACACACACACACACACACACACACACACACACACACACACACACACACACACAGAGAGAGAGAGAGAGAGAGTAGGCAAGGACACAATATTGGGTCTCCCAAATACCCTTTGTAGGGCCCCCACCACGAATGGCATATTTGCTTTATTAGAATGATGCATATCAGAAAATAAAGATTGTACTTTGACCTATTTTGGCTGAGATAAATCTCTGCCCTTGACCTTCAGCTTTCACCCTTGTGTTAGCTTCTCCCTTGGCTGTGTCAGAGCCCTTGAGATGCTTCAGCACTTTGTGAAATATGAGATGATATGAATGAAAACAAGGCTAGCCTTTTATACCTCGTCAAGTACCCAATCGACCAGCAGCATGAACTGGGGTGGTAGCAATTAATGCTCACAACTTGTGAAAGTAGCAATAAAATACTGAAAAAAGGTTTCACACTTTTGAAAAGTGGCCTCGCCACTTGCGCATGGGCTATGGGGCTGTGGGCAGCCTATGTGGGCTATCCCACACTTGGCCAACAACCCCTCTAGGGCTTGGGGCCTAGTCAATTAGCTGTTTACAAGCCATAGTACTGGTCGACAGTCCCTTCTAGCCCAACATATGGCTAGTGGGCATAGCCGGGACCCTCCTAGCCCCTTGGAGGTGGTTCTACACCTCCCCCATGCCCACATTAAGGATCTTGGGGTAGCCCCATCTCTACATAAAAATCCTACATGCCTACACAGTGGTCTGGCATCCAGTAGCACACCAGATACATAGAACAACTGACATCATTCTAGAGGGAGACTCACAGCACGGACTGGCAGTGCTTCATGTGCAAGACAATGCACACCTGACCTTGGACGCATAGAGTGGAACCCTAGCTGACTCGTCCCCCGGACTATGGGACTAGTTTCCACTCCAAGTGATGCACCTTTCGGTTCAAATGTCCATATGGCATCCAAGTGCGGGATGTACATGACATTTTTCCAATGCATTTCACCCACAAACTGATGGCCATATAGAAATCTACAACCAGTTGGCCTTTGATGTGCTGAAGTGTTATGTCCATGATCAGCAAGGTAAGTGGGAATTGTATTTGCCTTTAGTTCAAGTTGTTTTGAATGATTCCTTTTCTTCAGCTATTGGCGGGACTCCATATGAAGCAGTGTTTGGAAGACCATTCCAGTCGCTATTGACCACAACCTCGTCTTCAGTACCTAAGGCGAATAGAATGATAGAGTCTAACCAAGAGATTCTAGAGTTAGTGAAAGACAAGTTGGCTAAAGATTATTAATGTGGGCATGGGGGAGGTGTAGAACCACCCCCAAGGGGCAGGAGGGCCCCGACTGTGCGCACTAGCCCATTATGAGTTGGGCTAGAAGGGGCTGCCAGCCAGTCCTATGGCCTGTAGACAGCCAACTAACGAGGCCCATGCCCTAGAGGGACCGTCGGCTAGGTGTGGGACAGCCCACAAAGGCTGCCCAATAGCCTGGGCATTGTCTTTGGCCATATGCAATCTCTCTCTCTCTCTCTCTCTCTCTCTCTCTCTCTCTCTCTCTCTCTCTCTCTCTCCATTTTCTGCACATCCACTTCAGTTTTGTGTGTTATGTTCGTGAAATATTGCCGAATTTTAAGCATTGAAGTTACCGATTCGATCCCGAAGCTTCCGCATGTTACAAGTCGTGGGTTGTTTTTTGGGGCTGTCAGATTATTATGCACTGGTTGACTAGCTGCCCCGGGCCATATATATTGTGGGCCTCGCCCCCCCACTCATTTGTACCAGATATACTAGTGTATATAGTAGTGTTCGACACCGTCTCTCCTCTCTTGCTCCTCTGTAATTTTTTGCTCTCTGTTTTCTGTCTCTTTTCCGCTGCACATTCTGACACTCAGCTTCCTTCTCTTGGAAGAAGAATCTGTCCTCATTTCTCAAGGTAAGATCAAGGTGTCCAGATCAGGCACTTGCTTCAGTATAGCAGAAAGTCGGAGTTTTTGCTTCTCGTGTGGGAAGAGAGGACATTTGCCTAAAGACTGCTTGTCCAAGAAGAAGGAGAAGGGCAAGGGCAAGTCTTCATCTGAGAAGAAGGGCAAAGACGCAACACAGGACAATGATACAGATACTTCTAGTGACTCATCTAGGGCTCCCAGGTCGCTTCTAGCTCGGGAGAACAAGGATGGTGTTCTTCTCTAGTTATATAGATAGTCTCTCCCATGCGCTTCCATCCAAAGGAGGCTTGTGGGTGGGAGAGGGGCTGTTATTAGCAGCTGCATTATCTAATGCATGGGAACCGTGAGTCGAAGTTCCAAGCATTAAAAATTGTAGAGACTATGGACAAGATGTGTTCCAAGTTCATTGTTCAAGGTTTTGGGACATGATGTGTTCACAATCCAATGTTGGGGGATAATGGGCGCAGTGTCTCCAACAGCTCATCATTCTATACTTGGAGTTCATTGCACACTGGTGTGGGAATTCGGGGCCAAGCAAATTTCTTTGTTGTTCAAGGTGGCATTCTATTTTGAGGAATCAAGTTAACAGGTGCTCTTTCCAAGATGTATCTGGTATTGCGCAATACTGGAGTGTCCATGGTTGCATCTTCATCAACTTATCTTTTTCATACTTTTGCACACTATGAGCTGCAGAGGGGGTGTTAGAATATTGTGCATCTAAGTGTATTGGGATTTGTGCCTTTTATGCCTTCTAGGGTTAGGGTTCGTTGCTTTGTCTTGCTTTTCATGGCTGTATTGCAGATTTCCCTCACGGAGAGATCTCGGGATTTGATAGTGGTATCAGAGCCTCTCCGGGAGGAAGGTGCGAGCAGGGCACCTTTGGGTGAGTTCTTTCTATGTTTCCTCCAATGTACATGTGTAGGTTTATTGCAAGATGAAGAAAGAGAGAGAGAGAAAGCTGGAGGGTGTGCAAGAAAAAGCACCATGGATGCACGTGGTTTTTATGCCATGATTGATGTGAGAAAAAGCGCCATGTTTGTATGCCCTTGATGGCTGCGTGTAGAGCGCCTCGGAATTCATGTGATTTGGGCTGTCTTCGATTTGCTGCTATGTTGCTTTTGCTCGTGTGAACTGGGCAGTTTGGTGGCATGGTGGCCAGCCAAGATTGTGACCAGCCAGCCTCGTGTGGCCAGCAGCTATGTGGCTGGGGCTGCAAGGCGGCCAAAGGCCAGCCCACAAGGCAGCCATGTTCAGGCCTATGGGCGGCCAGCCCAAGGCGCATAGGGCAGCCAAGCAGTGCGGTAACAGGCCAGGCAGCGGGCAGCAGGCTGGCCGCCAGGATAGGCAGAGGCCCACGTGCAGGTCACCAGGCAGCCATAAGAAAGCAAGGTAGGCACAAGAAAAGTGGCGGCCAAACCACGAGAAAAGCGGCAGCCAGAAAAAAGCTGGCCGCCAGGATAAGCGCCGCCAAGGAAAAAAAAAAAAGGAGGAAGCATGGGGAAAGAAAGCATAAAGGTTCGTTTTTATTTTTAAAAACTGATGTTTGCTATGAAAAAAAATTGAGCCAAGATTAGCACGCTGTTTTTTAAAGAAACAGGCACGTTTTTTTTTAATGCCAAAAAAAACACCTACCTTCCCGAAGCCGATGGCATGTGGGGGTCTCTTACCTGGTCGCCTAGGCGATGGACGTGGGAAGGGTTGTCAACGACACTTGTGAAGGTTTGTTGGAGTCGACCAAGGCTGGTGGCGGTTGCAAGGACTGTCGGGACTCGATGGGGCTTGTGGCAACCCACATGGGGACTGTACCTTGTTGGCAGGCACCCCTTTGGGGTGAGGAAGCCCAAGCTTTTGGGGCTGTTTTCCATGCAGCCATGCATGACCTTTGCATGCACTCATGCAAATGCAGGGTAGTCTAGCAAAGCCGCACATGCCACGGCCATCCATGTTACCTGAGGTCTACCACACGCAGCCAAAGGTTGTTGACAGCCACATGTAGGTTGTCTGGACAGAGGCGATCGTCAATGGGCTGTCCTACAACAGCAACAAGTGATGGCGACATGTTTTTCTACGATCTCTCATCAGATTCTTTTCTCTCCAAGATGTCTAGGTTGTGTACAGGACTTTGTAGTGTACTTCCGATGTTCGGATGCAAGTGCTTCGTTCTATCTCAGTTTTGGACGAGCGTGTTATGAGGTATGTGTTTGTTTTTTCACATGCAAGGAACATGCAAGATAGAGTTTAACAATAAAAGCACAGTGTTATACCGTGTTATGCAAGTACACATGTTTGTTCTGGGATGCACATGGGAGTTTTTACTCCAAGAACTTCACAGACACAGAGTTAGTCATGGCCTTGTACCATGCAAGACATAAACCTAATACACTACAAATATTAAAAAGACCATTGTTTTCGTTGTTGGGCTTTGATAAGCAAGACTTATCTACATATATAGGGTTGAGGAATAATTGACTACATATTGACATTGTGGCTACACGGATATTTGACAGGGGGCATCTAGATTAAGTTTACATGTTGGGATTCATTGTCAGATTGCATGACAAGACGGTTATGCGACAATATCCAATATGTATCTTTTCAGCCTTACAGTCCTGAAGGTTTTGATGGTCCTCTAGTTTTATGTCCATAGCAGGAGTGTGTACAGATATTTACGCTATTCCAAGTATACTCGCCTATTCTTATACCAAGACCATTGAATCATGATTATTCAAGAATTTGCGCTATGCACATAAGTTTTTGGAAGCAAGTTTTGGTTTCCAAGATTTTATGGATTTAAACAGATGCTTTGACTGGGATGCTGGTCAAGGTTGTTCTTCTCTGTGTACACAGATGTTGTCTAATCCCTAGACCAAATTATGATCACTAGTCTCGTTCAGAGTTCTTCTTTTCGAGAACTTGTTTCAATTTGTGGCACATGGTCTACCATTGGCATTTATTGTTTTTGATAGATCGCAATAGATCCACAAATTGGTGTTTTTTGTAGTAATCGTAGCACGGGTATGGGGTGTATCATGGTGGTATGGGATGCCATTATCCATCGCATGTTATGGAGCTACGCCAGATTGTCAAGACTTCATTCAGACTCTGCACCTACAAACACAAGGCTATCTCAACATTTTTGAGGGATAGATACTTTACTTTTGATACAAACAGTTATGATAGATGCTAGCTTGTGTCATAACCAGGTCTGTTGTTGGAACAGTTGTTCCTTTCATGTCCAAGGTACTCATAGATTTTTCGAGATCTGTTTAGAAAGTTAGACTTCCGAGGTGACGAAGTATAGATTGATGATCTTTTCTAGACGATCGATTCTTCTCTTGTTTGGGAAGATACTACTGTTGTGTTCCACTTGGTTCAAGCTTCAGTTAGTAGGTTTTGGGTTTTCCCAATTTTGTGATTTTTTCTAGATTACATTTATAGAGGACATCAAGATGAAAGCATAGTAGTCAAATGGAAGATACTTTTGGTTTCGGGATAACTCTTTAGGACAGTGGTTGCTTACCTTTGGTATTGGTAGCAGTGTCAGCTTCAAGTTACCTAGATGATCCATTTTCTCCGAATTCAGCTTTTCTGACTAGGAATTGACACTCATGTCATGTTACTTGAGCAAGTCAACCTCTTATAAGGTCAGCTCGTGGCTCGGTGGGGACGGTTAAGATTGTGAGCTTTGTTCACGGCTGTCATGGTTGGGTGGCCAGTATGCCTGCACCCAGATATGTTTCTTCCGCTTTGCCTTCTAGGGTTAGGGTTCGTTGCTTTGTCTTGCTTTTCATGGTTGTTTGCAGATTTCCCTCACGGAGCGATCACTGGGATTTGACACTATAGCAAGTTAGCTATTTAAAGCAACAGTTATCACCATATCAATGATGCCTTGGGTTATTATTCGGGTGTGCCATGCATTGCTAATGGGCCTATGCCTGGACCAGAGTTTCTACTCATGCCTTGGGTAGATCAACGATAGTCTTGCCAAGGACCCCTCTGGGCAATGCTGTTGGTATGGGATGCCAATGCTAACTGGCATGTATCTATGGAGTGGGACCTTAGCCCCTGGCTCGGGGGTGGATCAAAGTATTGATCCTACGGTTGTGGGTGGTGAGCTTGCCTGTACCCCTTCTATTTGGTTTTCTCTCATCTTGTGTTGGACTACGTTTAGAGGAGCTTGGTTGAACAGGCCTAGTAGGTCTCTTATAGTATACATGGCAGTACTCAAACAGTAAACTCTCCCCTATCCTTGAGGTGTCATAACTAAAGTAAAGGGCTACTGCACTGCATGACCATCGCCAATCGAAGCAATTGGCATGTCTAATTTGTGTTATGTTCATCTTTAATGCTCCACCATCTTTCGTGGACAAGTGGCAATCATTACAACCCCCAAGTTCATAACATGATGTATGGGTATTCACTTGGGTGTCTCGATTTAGGCACACCTAAGAGAACTTCCTACCATGTCCACATAACACTGCAACATCAAGAATGTCCTATGACACAAACACAAAAAGCACACCTAGGGCATACCCTTGCTCTTGCATTTTAATGGAAAGTTCCCCTAGCTTCATAAGAGTAATTTTGTTTGATGATGGTTTTAATCCCCAACCAAAAGCTAAGGCACAATCCCACCAGCATCAGTCCACCAACCATGTCCTTGCTTCTTCCATGCTTGTTTTTTCACTCTCATTGCCTCCACCTTCTTTGCATGCTCCTGCATGTCAACATCTGCATAGATGTTACACATACAAACATAAGCTGAAGATTCCTTTTCATCCAATCGCACTGCCTGTTCAAAGGCATGTCTTCCAAGCTCCACATTGCCCCACTTTCGAAAGCACACAATAGAGTAAGCCACATCACAATATTGGGATGGAATGGTGTTTTCCTCATCATTGTAACTTCCCTGTCTAATTGGCCCGCCCTGCCAAGGAGATCAATCATGCAAGTGTGGTGCTTGAGTGTTGGAGTGATGCCATAGTCTTCCCTCATGGCCTCAAAGTACAACCTACCATTATCCACTAGACCTACAAGACTGCAAGCATTAAGAACACTAACGAATGTTACCGGATCTGTCTTATTGCCTTCTCCTCTCATCTTGCTGAGGACGGAGAGAACGTTATTAATTTCTTCTACCCTCGCTCTTGCATTTTAACTGAAAGCTCCCCTAGCTTCATAAGAGTAATTTTGTTTTGAGGATGGTTTTCTGTCACGTGCATCCCGCACTTGGATGCCACGTAGACATTTCTATGCCACGTAGACATTTCTGTACAGAAGGTGCAGGACCTGGGATGGTGAACTGGTCCCATAGGGATCCATCTGTCAGTTGTCCGAGGTCAGGTGTGCATTCTGCACATGAAATACTGCCAGTCTGCGCTGTGAGTCTCCCTCTGGAATGATGCAGTGACTCTGTGTATCTGGTATGGTACCGGATGCCAGATCACTGAGTAGTTAGTGTTTAGGACAAGGGGCCAGCCCATAGGGCTACCCCAAGTCGTAGTGTGGGCATCGGGATGGTGTGAAACCACCCCCATGAGGGCTAGGAAGGCCCTGGCTGTACCCACCAGCCATGGGTAGGCCATGGGGGGGCTGTAGGACAGCCCCAGGGGCAGGCCAAGGATAGCCGACTGGTTATCCAGCCCTGGGAGAGGTATAAAGCAAGTATGGGGCAGCCCATACAGGCTGCCCAGCCTCCAGAAAAGGGGATATTCAGTACCCAGCCTCCTAGGCAACAGGCGCCTAAGTGCCCAGCCCTGTTTCCCATGCGCATGAGTGCCCAGCCATGCAGTAAAGTGATGCGCAGCATTTTATGTGAATATTTTCAGCATTTAATGCTGGAAATGCAGTCATGACTCCTGTCCCTCTCAAAGGACAGTTGGTTTTCAGCCTCCGGACGTCTCCCACACAGATAGTGGATGGTCAGATTGCGTTCCGGGGAAAGGAAATGCATTTTCCTGCTATGGCGAGGTTCGACGACGAGAGAGACCAAGAACCATGGGACCAGAGTGCATCAGGCGGCCCAGCTAGGGCACCAGGCTTGAGTGTTACAGACATGTTCTAGCAGATGATGCGAGCAATTGCAGAACAGACAGCCAAGTTAGATGAGCACAAGGTGCAGATCTTGGCTCTGGAAGAGCGTACCCGTTCTCTAGCATCGCGTTGTCCATCTCCTCCCTCCCTCTCCTTCCATATCCTAGATTCCAGATCCTCGTCGCAGGGACCCTCTCGCGGGATCACAGCCACAGCCAAGCTCTTTGCTTGAGTTGCAGATGCGTGCATTGGAGATCCGACAACGAGAAGACGAAGCCATGCGACGCGTGGAACAAGAGCGTCACCTCAAAGCTTTGGACGCCAGATTGACACCGGCGGTGCCCTCGAATCATTTTCCTGAGAAGATGAACTTCAGTTAGTATAATGGTAAACTCGACCTCACAACTCTTTATTCATGGTTGCATCAGTTTGAAGCTTACTTTGCTGCAGTTAGAAAAACAGATACTGACAAAGTGATCTTAGCCAGTTGGTACTTGGAAGGTGAGGCCATTCCTTGGTGGACTCAGTGGGCTCATGCCACACCAAAGTAGGTATGGCAGCTTATGTGTGGGACGAGTTTGTCCGTGACCTTAAAGCAGCAGTTTCTACTGCCCCACTACCTTGAGCGACTCGAAGACGAGTTCAGGGGAGCGCGTCAGAACGCGCAACCAGTCCTTCAGTTTGCCAATAGAATTTCGACTTTATGTCTACAATTAGGCTTATCTAATACGGACAAGAAAGGGAAGTTTTTGTATGGCCTGACATGCAAATCCAATGGGAGGTGCGTATGTTTAGGCCAGCCACCTTTGAAGACGCACTCTCGCTTTGGCAGAGTGCAGAAATGAAACATAATGGTGGCAAGCCCAAGACATCCCAGTCGGCTTCTCCCAGGGCTACCGCCTTGGGGGGAGGGGAGGGGGGGGAGGAACAAAGGCCAAAACCAGACGGGATCTTCCCAAGGACAAAGCCGGGGAGCCTCTGGCTCCAAGAACTCGAACAATGCGTCTAAGCTTACTCCAGACCAGAAAGCGGAGGCAGGCAAGACAGGTGGCAAGTTGAGTGCTGAGGAGCTTTCTCAGTACAAAAAGGAGGGTAGATGTTTCTTTTGTCAAACAAAAGGACATACTTCTCGGGATTGTCCTAAGAAGCCTCTAAAGCCCGCTGCCGCTGCCTCCACAGCTTCCGTTAGTGAGCTCAGCTCCTGCACAAATCCCAGCTGCTACCCCTAGTTCTCCAAACCCCTATGCTTCAGTTGGAGCAATTATTAGCCGGGAGCTCGAAGATAAGCAGAAGGGCACCCATGACCAGGAGTATGAGCGCAACGAATTGCTCAAGTCCTTTGGCTACATAGGTGGCCAGAGAGTCGTCGTCTTGTTTGACAGCAGCAGCACGGAGAATGTGGTCACGGAACAGGCTGCTAGGCGTGCCCGTTTCGATCCGACTTCGGTGGACAAACAGGTTGAGGATTTTAGCACAGGCATGACAATGAGCGTCAAGTATGAAGCTCTAGGTGCTAAGTTCGTTATTCAGGGCATAGAGTTTGTGCGTGATTTTATGGTTGTCCCTCTTGTAGGAGCAGACATAATTTTGGGTATTCAGTGGTTTCACAAGTTTCTTCCTGATGTGAAGTGGGACAAGCACACGTTCCAGATCAATCGGAATGTGTCAAACGCCCCAATGACCATTAAGTGTGAGCCAGGAATTCCAAACTTTCCGCTCATAAGCCACTTGCAGGCTAAGCGAGCAGTTAGGAAAGGCGCACAGAGGCGATGATTTACATCCAGACAGCCCAGACGGTGGCCAGTGCTTCCGAAAAGTACTCGGTTCTCCATGAAAAGTTCCAGAAGATTTTTCTTCGGGATAGCCTCCCTCCCCAGCTCCCCCCGTCCAGACCGGAGGACCACAAGATTGACCTCCTCCCAAGCTCGGAACCCCCGAGCAAGTTTCCGTATCGCCTTTCGAAAATGGAATCGGAGTTGATCGCCAACTCCAAGAATTGTTGCAATCTGGCTTCATCCGCCCCAGTGTGTTGCCATTTGCAGCACCAATCTTATTTGTCAAGAAGAAAGATGGGTCTTCCCGTTTGTGTGTCGATTATCGTGCACTCAACAAGTTGACTATCAAGAGCAAATTCCCGATGTCTCGAATTGATTTTATTCTCGAGCAGCTTAATGGAGCAAAGGTGTTCTCGAAACTGGGTTTAAAGAGTGGGTACCACCAGGTGCGGATTGTGGAGGGGGACATCCCCAAGACAGCCTTCCGTACGGAACGGGCCCACTATGAATTTGTGGTCATGCCATTTAGCTTGATGAACGCCCAAGCTACATTTAACCGCATGATGATGCGTGTTTTCCGGGATTTGATTGGAAAGTGTGTGTTCATATTTCTGGACGACATACTCGTATTTTCAGCTACGGTTGAGCAGCATGACATTGATGTGGAGAAAGTCCTTAAGTTGCTGGAAAGCAACGAGCTTTATGTCAATGAAAAGAAGTCAGAATTTTATCTGTTCCAGGTGCATTACTTGGGATATATAATTAGTGCTGAAGGCATTTGACTTGATCCGACTAAAGTGGTCGAGATTGTCAACTGGGAAGTACCTCAGACACCCTATGACATTAGATCCTTTGTGGATATATGCCAGGCATACTCCACCCACATCGACAAGTTTTCTGACCTCTCGGCAGATCTCACCGATTTGCTAAAGGAAGTGAAGACAAGAAGGCAAAAGATTCGAATGACTCCACGAGCGTTGGAGGCATTCCAGAACCTCAAGGTGGCTTTGTAAGAAGCGCCTTTTGCCTCGTGGAACGACCCATTTTAGGTGATCACCGATGCGAGTAACATCGCAATTGGAGGTGTATTGCAACAGAATGGTCATCCAATAGCTTACATGTCTCATAAGTTACTGCCCACCGAGAAAAACTATTCAGTCTATGATCGTGAACTCCTAGCCGTTATACAGGCCTTGAAACATTGGAAACATTTTCTGTATGGCCGTGACTTCGAGGTTCGCACTGACCATCAAGTATTACGCTGGATTCAGACAATGCCAAGTGCACAGTGGAGTGATCGACAACACCGCTGGAGTCGAATATTCCAGCAATTCGGTGGTATGATTGAGTATCTTCCAGGAAAGGCCAATCCAGTGGCCGATGCTTTGAGCAGGAAGGGACAAGTGTCTATATGATTCAGACCACTAGACTTGATCTTGTTGGTACAAGACTGGATGACATGAAGCACATGTACGCGGATTCCGAGGAATTCAGTACATAGTGGGAACAAGCATTGGATGCCATAGGACCATGCCACTTTCTGATACGCGATGGTTGGCTTTTCTACAAAGGCCGACTATGTGTCATGAAGTCATTTAGGGCAGCTCTTCTCCATGATGCCCATGACGCCATTACAGGCGGTCATAAGGACATGAATTTGACTTTGGAAAAATTCGAACGGCAATACTATTGGCCAAAGATGAGGCGTGATGTGTTTACATATGTACAACGCTGTGACATTTGTCAAAAGGTGAAAGCTCCTCGTGGAAAGAAGATAGGGTTGTTACAACCCTTGCCAATTCCGGAGGATCCTTTCCAAGACATTTCCATGGACTTTGTCACGAATCTGCCTCCCAGTTCGAGTAAGCGTAATACGCAGTGCTTAACTATTATTGATAGATTTAGCAAATTTATTATGCTTATTCCTTGCAGGGCCAATGTGACTGCCGAGGATGTTGCCCAGTTGTTTATTCGGCATTGGTACCCGATTGGCGAGATTCCTAGGACCATAGTGTCAGACCGAGATGCCAAGTTTACCAGTCATTTTTGGAGGGCATTGTTTGATAACTTTGGTACAAAGTTGAATTTTTTCACTGCATTCCACCCACAGACAGACGGCCAGACAGAGATATACAACCAGTTGGCCTTTGATGTGCTGAAGTGTTATGTCCACGATCAGCAAGGTAAGTGGGAATCATATTTGCCTTTAGTTCAAGTTATTTTGAATGATTCTTTTTCTTCAGCTATTGGCAGGACTCCATATGAGGCCGCATTTGGAAGACCTTTCCAGTCATTGTTGACCAAGACCTCGTCTTCAGTACCTAAAGCGAACAGAGTGACAGAGTCTTACCAGGAGATTTTAGAGTCAGTAAAAGACAGATTGGCTAAAATGCAAGAGGCCTACACTCGACAGGCCAATAAAGACCGAAGGAATATGAAGTTTTCGGAAAGAGATTGGGTTTATCTTCGGATTATGAAGCAAAGATTGAAACAGGTGGACAAGCGATGCCCAAAGTTGCCTTTCAAGAGCTTAAGAAATTCCCATCAGGAAAAAGATTAATGAGGTGTCTATGCAATTAAAGCTACCTCCGAGTTGGACTATGCATGATGTGTTTCACGTTAGTTGGTTAAAGCCATATGCAAGTCCTATCCCTTCAGAAGTCAAAGACGAAGTGGAACTAGACGTTGTTGATGACGCAGAAGTTATGGTTCCAGAACAGATCCTTCTGCACCGTTTCAAGCATGGCTCAGGCCGAAGACTAAGACAGTTCCTCACGAAGTTTCAGGACCGAGGAACCCATGAGGCGGTATGGCTCGACAAAGAGTTTTTTGAAGACTATCCGGCGTTATTGACGGATTATTTGGAGGCTATGCAGCTTCCGTCAAGTTAAGCAGAAGAGGATGTCATGTGCATCCCACACTTGGATGCCATGTAGACATTTCTGTACAGAAGGTGTAGGACCTGGGATGGTGAACTGGTCCCATGTGAGGCCAGTCCGGGACGAGTCAGCCAGGGGTCCATCTCAGTTGTCCGAGGTCAGGTGTGCATTGTCCTGCAGAGGAGTCTAAGGTCAGGTGTGCACTGTCCTGTACATGAAACAGTGCCAGTCCGCGCTGTGAGTCTCCCTCTGGAATGATGTCAGTGACTCTGTGTATTTGGTATGGTACCAGATGCCAGATCACTGAGTAGTTAGTGTTTAGGACAAGGGGCCAGTCCATAGGGCTACCCCAAGTCGTAGTGTGGGCGTGGGAATGGCGTGAAACCACCCCCATGAGGGCCAGGAAGGCCCTGGCTGTACCCACCAGCCATGGATAGGCCATGGGGGGGCTGTAAGACAGCCCCAGGGCAGGCCAAGGGTAGCCGACTGGTTATCTAGCCCTGGGAGAGGTATAAAGCAAGTATGGGGCAGCCCATACAGGCTGCCCAGCCTCCAGAAAAGGGGATATTCAGTGCCCAGCCTCCCAGGCAGCAGGCGCCTAAGTGCCCACCCTGTTTCCCATGGGCATTAGTGCCCAGCCATGCAGTAAAGTGATGCGCAGTATTTTATGTGAATATTTTCAGCATTTAATGCTAAAATGCAGTCGTGGGAATATTTATTGCTGGCCGCCTGTAGTAGTACTGGCCGACTGTTGTAGTAGGGGTAGTATAAAAGGTTGAGTCCACAATCCCATTCATTCATCTCATTTTCTCACCAAGAGCTCAAGCATAAGAGGCTAGACAAGCCAAGAGGGTGCTAAGCAAAGGGGTGAAGGATTTCAAGTCAAGGGCAGGGAATTCCCAGCCAAGAAAGGTCCAAGATTTCTGTATTTTCTTTCAGATTTACATCATTCTAATAAAGCAAATACACCATCCGTGGTGGGGACCCTACAGAGGGTATTTGGGACCCAATATTGTGTCCTCTCCATCTCTCTCTCCCTCTCTCTTTTTTCTGCACATCTCCTTTCAGTTTGTGCGTTAATTTTCGTCGCGAAAAGAGTGCTGATTTCCGAGTATTGAAGTTACCGAAGCTTCCGCATGTTACATTTTCATCCCCAACCAAAAGCGAAGGCACAATCCAACTAGCATCAGTCCACCAACCATGTCCTTGCTTCTTCCATGCTTGTTTTTTCACTCTCATTGCCTCCACCTTCTTTGCATCCTCCTACATGTCAGCATCTGCATAGATCAAACATAAGCTGAAGATTCCTTTTCATCCAATCGCACTGCCTATTCAAAGGCCTATCTTCCAAGCTCCACATTGCCCCACTTTCGACAAGCACCCAACAGAGTAAGCCACATCACAATATTGGGATGGAATGGTGTTTTCCTCATCATTGCAACTGCCCTGTCTAATTGGCCCACCCTGCCAAGGAGATCAATCATGCAAGTGTGGTGCTCGAGTGTTGGCGTGATGCCATAGTCTTCCCTCATGGCCTCAAAGTATAACCTACCCTTATCCACCACTAGACCTGCATGACTGCAAGCATTAAGAACACTAACGAATGTTTACTAGATCTGGCTTATTGCCTTCTCCTCTCATCCTGCTAAGGACGGAGAGAAGATCATCAATTTCTTCTACCCTTGCTCTTGCATTTTAACGGAAAGCTCCCCTATCTTCATAAGAGTAATTTTGTTTGAGGATGGTTTTAATCACCAACCAAAAGCAAAGGCACAATCCCACCAGCATCAGTCCACCAACCATGTCCTTGCTTCTTCCATGCTTGTTTTTTCACTCTCATTGCATCGACCTTCTTTGCATCCTCCTGCATGTCAGCATCTGCATAGATGTTACACATACAAACATAAGCTGAAGATTCCTTTTCATCCAACCGCACTGCCTGTTCAAAGGCCTGTCTTCCAAGCTCCACATTGCCCCACTTTCGACAAGCACCCAACAGAGTAAGCCACATCACAATATTGGGATGGAATGGTGTTTTCCTCATCATTGCAACTGCCCTGTCTAATTGGCCCGCCCTGCCAAGGAGATCAATCATGCAAGTGTGGTGCTTGAGTGTTGGAGTGATGCCATAGTCTTCCCTCATGGCCTCAAAGTATAACCTACCCTTATCCACTAGACCTGCATGACTGCAAGCATTAAGAACACTAACGAATGTTACTGGATCTGGCTTATTGCCTTCTCCTCTCATCCTGCTAAGGATGGAGAGAACATTATTAATTTCTTCTACCTGTGCATATCCTGCAATCAGTGCATTCCATGAGACTACATCACGAACAGGAAGCTTGTTAAACACTTCCTCTGCTTTTGCTAGCATGCCACATTTGGCATACATATCGACTAGTGCATTGCCAAGAACAGGGTCTCTTTTCAACAACCCCTTCCTAGCAATCTCGGCATGTATTTCTCTGCCCTTGTTTGTGGCTCCAATACTACCACAGGCTTTTAAGCTGCAAGCGAATGTGACTGCATTTGGAGAGACACCATCAAGTTGCATTTGTTCAAAACAGTTCAGTGCTTCCTCACCATGCTCGTGTTGCACAAACCCTGCAATCAGTGCAGTCCATGTGACGACATCTCGAACTGGAAGCATATCAAACACTTCCTGTGCTTTATCAAGTGAGCCACATTTGGCATACATGTCAACCAAGGTGCTTCCAACAAAAAGGTTTGTTTTCAACAGGCCCTGTCTTTCAATGTCAGCATGTATTTCTCTGCCCTTGTCTATGGCTCCGATGCTGCCGCAGGATTTCAAAATGCAAGCGAAAGTGACAGCGTTTGGAGAAACACCCTCACGTTGCATCTGTTCAAAACAGGTAAGTGCTTCTTCACCATGCTCATGTTGTGCATATCCAGCAATCAGTGCAGTCCATGTGACTACGTCTCGAATTGGAAGCATGTCAAACACATCCTGCGCTTTTGCAAGTGAGCCCCATTTGGCATACATATCTACCAGTGTGCTGCTGACAAAAAGGTCTGTTTTCAACAATCCCTTTCTGAGTATCTCATCATGTATTTCATGGCCTCTTTCCATATCTTTCAGCTGAGCACAAGCCTTCAATAAGGGGACAAAAGTATACCCATTTGGATGTAGCAAATCCTTTTGCATTTTCTGGTACAGGGTGAAAGCATGCTTTGATTCCCCGCAATTAACGTAGCCATTGATGAGAGAGCTCCAGGAAAATTCACTCCTATACACCAACCTGTTGAAAACATGTTGGGCATTGCACATGCTTCCAACTTCCACCAACATGGAGACTAGGTAGTTCCCAAGGAACGAATGAGTTTCCAGCCCACCTTTGCACATGTACACATGCAAGCGCAAAGCATAGAGTACGTTTTTCTCTTTTGTGCACTTGCCTGCGATGTAGAAAAGGTTCTGAACCGAAGGCTGGGGCAGCATCCCTTCTTCCAGAGAAGCAAGTGCATCCTCTAAACTAAGCATCTCCCAATGTAGTAGCAGAAGCTCTTCTCCTCTCTGGGGAATGCTTCAAGCAATATGGTAGAAAGCCCTTCTTCCGTTTTCTCGAGCATGTTTTTAACCCGTAGCTACCGTCCGTCCACAGCGATTTCTTGTTAGCTTTTGATTTACTCACCTGCGCACGACGTGAGGGCTGCACAGCTTTCTCCGGCTACGGTTGCATGTAAGAGGAAGCATTCGTTGGTTAGCAAGACTGAACCTGCTGTCTCTGTGTGTGTGAGACACTTTTTAAATTAAACTAGATTTGCACCGCCCCCTCCCACAGTGTACCCTACCCTTACACTTCTGCTATTGTGGGTACAGATAGGAGACACAGTTTTCTGCCATGTGGCTGTAGCTCCGGATGTAGTGTGAGTTATAGTCTCGAAATAGTGTGAGTATTGTGGTTAGAGAGAGGAGATACAGTTTTCTCCCATGTGGTTGTAGAGTAGCTCGTGAGTTATAGCTCTGGATGTAGTGTGAGTTATAGTCTCGTAATAGTGTGAGTATTGTGGTTAGAGAGAGGAGATACAGTTTTCTCCCATGAATGACTGACCAAAGAAGACTAAAACCCCTAGGTATCCTACCCAATGTGAAAACCACCATGGTAGGAAAGGATTATTGGCTTGCATACTTGGTTGTTCGTCCAATATCATATGGTATGTCTTACCCCCTCCTTTTAGGGAGACCGTGGTGGTTGTTTCAAGCTAGAGCAAAGATAGATTGGTATAAAGGCACTCTTACCATTAGGAAAGGAGTAGAAAGAGTGGTCTTAAAACTCTATTGAGGATATAGAGGAAAAGGCCCCATTGCCTTGGAAGCCTCAACATATGTTGACCAAGAGGTCAGGCCAAGTGACGAGTAAAAGCACCCTGACCTTAAAATAATTTGAGAAAAATAACACCATAATTAGTGCTAAAGAAGAATGAAAATTTGAGAATATGTGTGGATTATAGGGAGTTTTAACTCTAAAATAAAGAAGGACCACTTTCTTATTTCCTTCTCTCTTTGACCAATTCTTCTATATATTGTAAATCCTGTCATTTGATGAGGGAAACACCTAAAGATGTCCCAAGTATTGACCTTCAAAGGATAGACAAGAGGATTCTGGTCTGTTGGACAAACCATGCGCGGTCTAGTGGGAAAAGGCTTGGACCTATAAAAGCCAGTTTCTCTTGTTTGTAACTCATTCTCCCACTTATGCAATATAAGTGGAGTCTTCTCTCTCCCTTCTCTCGCCGCTTGCAACTCTAATCTAGCATGTGTGGTGTGCTTAGGGTTAGGGTTTGGGAGTGATTAGTGCTAATCACTTGTTGTTCCCTCTTGCTTCCCCCCTCTCTCTCTTTCTTGATGAGTGATTAGGCTAACCAACTTCCCACAACACGTTAGGGTAGGGTCTCCTTAACATCTTTGGTGCTGCTACTGCTGAGAATTGCCAATCCACTACTTGTCTATGCCATCTTTTTTATTCGAATCCGACGGAGCCTCCATAGCTCGGTGCCAAGTAAGCTCTTTGGCATGCGGTTTTTTGATTTTGTATTTTGATGTTTTTCTTGGTTGTTTTTTATGTTTTTGTTGAGATTCATATATAGCTTTGTGTTTGGAGAAGACTTACTATTTGTTTGAGTGAAAAAACTTGAGATTGAGGTGATTAGAGAGCCTAATCAAGAGGATTTTCGTTTAAACCTAGATCGTTTTTCTTAATTTTTAGCTTAATCTTGTTTCTTTTTCTTAACCCCTTTGCATAGGTAGGTTAGTATCACTAGATAGAACATTAATCAAACAAAAAACCATACACTATCGCTTAATTTTTACTAATTATCACTAATCTACTACTTAGTGTGATTAGTGAACTTCAAGAGAGCAAAAAACTAAAAAATTGAGCTTAGTTTCTTGTAATTAGACTAATTGGAGTGGCATTAGTATTCTAAACACTTGCCCTGACCCAAATCTATGTTTAGTCCACTCCCATTAGGCCTTAAATTTGAAAGTGAAAATTAGGACTTAAATTTGAATGAAAATTAGGCCTTAAATTTGGTCTAATGGGAGTGAAAATTTGAGAATTAGCACTAATTTGGTCTCTTTTGTTTAATTTTTCCTCTTTTGAGTAGATTAATCAAAGAACTAATTAGGAAAATTAATTTGAAATAATCACATCTTTGGATTAGCCTAAACATTGCTAATCCACCTATCAAATCTCCATGCTTAAACTCCTCACCAATTAGGAGTAATTAGAGGGCAAAGAAGAGGGTTAAGGAGTGATTAACAGTGGGATTAAGGAGATTAATCTTTAGTTAAGTTAGAGTGCCTTTAAATTAGTAGAAATCCACTACTTTAAAGGTAGCCTCTAATTTTAGCCCTTTCCCACCTACTTGCATTAATGAGGGGATCTTAGTTGTCCCCCACTCACTTCCCTCCAATTTGAAATTCAAATTTCAAAATTTGCCACAGCCGTTCCATTCCAAAGTGTCGTGGCCGTTCCATTCTAAATTTTATGCAGCCATTCCATTCCAAGTTCTATGGCCGTTCCATTCCAAGTACTGTGGCCGTTCCATTCCAAAGTGCCACAGTTGTATCGTACCTAAGCCCCGGCTTTACCATACCAACCTAAGTGTACGTATGTACCATTCCTGAAAAACAAACTCCAAATCTTTAGAGGTGCTTTTGGTCTACCTCCCCAACTCACTAGGGTCATTTTTACACGCATAAAATCCCTCAAAGGACCACTTTTAATCTTAAGGGTGTGTTCACGTGCAAGGCAAAAGTGAGCTAAAACTCCTATTTCGGGCCCATGCGCGTACCGTTGAAGCTTTTCTAACTTTCCCTGCACACCATGGACACCTTTCGGTCATGGTTGCATGCCCCCAATGTCTCCATTCCATTCGACAGCACCCCGGTCTCAATTGCACATTCACATGTGGTCACCACGCCACACATGCTTGGCCATGCGGATGAAACAATTTTTGAAGAGCCTTCATCTAGTGGGGCCCCTCCATACCTACACCCCGACGTGGATAGCTTCCCCACGCATACTCACGTACCTCCTCCTCTATCCACCACAGATCTATTTCCACCCCCCACCCTTGCACCACCTTACCTTACACCACAACTTGACATTCTAAGCTTAGCACAAGCTCTAGGAAGGGGAGTGTCACACCACTTGCACCCACAAACATCACATACAAAACCTATGTGGGTGAAAATTTTTAAACTTCTACCAAAATTCCATGAAGTTGGAGACCCCACATTTCACATCGATAACCAACTCTGTCAGGCATTTGAAATTTTCGACGATGCAACCAAAGTCCATCTCCTTGTACTCAGCCTTGAAGGCAAGGCTGTTCAATGGTTCCAATCCTTGGACCCTTGGCACAAAGGCGTTTTCAATGTAGTGAGAGAGGCCTTCATACTTGGCTTTGCACCCTACGAGCCCGTGGAGCCCCATCATCCAACTATTCCAATTGGAGCAAAAGCCTGATGAAACATTACACGACTACATAGCACACATCAAGTACCTTGATTCGCATTGCGAATCAAGGGAAAAATTGAGTGATAAGCAATTACTTGACCGTTTCCTCTTGGACTTGCACAATCCAAGGCTTCACGAGACCACCTGTTGGTCAAGGACCCCTCCACCTTTGATCAGGCTTGCAAATGGGTGATCTTTCTCAATGACATGTGAGAGCTATTCTGCGCAATTGGCCATGGCCAATTGCCAATAACAACCCAAAGCATATTTGTAACATTACCTTCCTCTCCTCTCGGACCCCAAGCCTTACTGGTGGCACCACCCCAACTAAATACTCACACCCAACGCCACCACAACCTTCTCTAGTACCAACTTTTTCGTTCCAATCATTGCCTCCCAGGCACACCCTATTCCTCATGGAAAGATCCCAACCAGGCCCATTGCTAAACCTGTGGAGCCCATGCGCTCCGCCTCATCTCGCTTTTTCGGTGCCTCACATATACCCTAAACCACTTGTGCACACTATAGGTGCATCCGCAGAGGAAAACCACATCTTTTGTGTTTCCTCTGTCAAGGACCCCATAGAGTGGATGAACGCCCTCAAAAGAAATGCCTACTAGTGACACCACAATTTCATGGTTGTGGAATTGACCATTACTACAAGGATTGCCCTTTGTAACGAGTTTCTCACTCCACAGTTGAAGGCATGCCATCCCTCAACATGTTGAGCGTTCAACATGGGAAGATTTTAACTATCCCATATTGAATGTCATTACACAACTGCTGCTGCAGGGCAAGCTAAAGAAGGCCATATCCCAAAAGAAACAACGCTCTAAGTATGTTGGCCATGGAGAAGATCGATTTAGCATCCGCATTGGCTCAACAAAGACCACATCATCCTCTTCAGGGAGCGATGATCGTGCTGAACTGCCACTCCCCCATTCAGCCCATCAAAAACTCACCAATGGGAAAAACGGCTGGCTACTCATCCCAATGCCATCCTTGAGAAGCAACGTCTTCAGGAGGCCAAAGCACTGGTAGAGCAATACCATGCCCAACTTGAACCGCCACCCGTTTTTGTAACCTTTAACCCCGTACTTAAGTGCATGTTGTCCCCCATTGAACCTGAACTTTGGCACCACGTAAGACGGGAGCCCCCACAAATGCTCAAGGCCATGGAAGATCCGTTCGCCAACATGATGTTGATAAACGAAGATTTTGCCCCACATGTGCCCCCAAATCCCCCAGTGCCTATTTCACAAACTGCCTAACCCAAATCCCATGCTCACATCGAACAACTTGATGCGAATAGTGACACAGAGTCCAACGACTCACGAGGTCCGTACACCAAATTTGCTGAGGTATTTTATCCTCCCACGGCCACCAAAGCATGACCTCCACCCCAGTCAAATAAGGACCAAATTGAACTTCCATATACTATTGCTGGTCCACCCTATGATCAAGGCCCCGCCCCTCAAGAAGCTCCTACTCATCAACTCAACCTGGCTGGCCTCTCTGCCTTCCTTTCCTCCCAAATCCAAATGCCCATTGGAACCTTGTTAAAAGGTAGTCCACATTTATGGAATGACCTTCGGGATTGGATGGAATGCAAACTACAGGCTTCTATGGAGGAGGGCGCTACCTCAAATTCCTCATACGAATCTGAGCCCCACCATCCAGACTTACTTCATCACACCCACAACCGCAACCCAAAGGCGCACCCACAATTCATGTCAATGTGCTAGGACAATACTTTAAAGGTGATGACATAAACGTAGCATTGCCCATTTCCTATAATAGCATGTGATCAAAGGCATCCTAGATGGAGGTGTTGGTGTAAGCATCCTCACACAAACATGCTAGGAAAACTAGGGCCAATCGTGTCATGATCCCACCACATTGGTGATCAAGCTTGTGGATGGGAAATCTGCAAAACCCCTAGGCATAGCACATGACCTCAAGGTCAAAGTCTGTGACATGACATTCCACCTCACATTTGTCGTCACTCATGGACTTTCGTAATGTTGCCTATGATGCCATCTTGGGTCGAACCTTCATGAGACAAACCCGACCGATCCATGACTGGGACATGCATCATGTCTACCTCTACTAAGGGTCTCAAACACTTAAGGTTAATTTATATACCATGCACTCACATCCCATGGCCAAAGCTCCCTTTGACGAAGACTTTGTGACCACCACCGCGCCAGGAGCAATGATCTCCTGGTTTGCAAATGCTTGTCATCAAGCCCTTGATGATGTGCGAGTGCCATGTACGGCAACTTTTGTCAAGAGTGATGAAGTCAACCATGACTGGCTGAAAATCCTTGCTACACTTGACACCCTCCCAGATTCCAAACTTGGTGCACAATTCATGCTCTCAAACCGCTAGACATTCTTGAACCCTAAAAGGCCATTGTCTCGCTTAACACCCTCAGTGTAAGTGTAGCTCCCCAACTTGAAACAACCACCCTACAGGTCTAGATAGATTTTCCCTTTGGTAGAAATATGCAAAGAAAATGTGCTTTGCTGTCACCCACAACTAGCCAGAAACTTTTGCCATGGGAAACATGGCTCTCTCTGGGCAAACCGTCTCTTAAAACTGGCTATGCCAAAGTTCAATTGCCGATTAGACAACGCATTGCAAAGCCTTAGGTCCTTTACACAAACTGTCCAAACTATGTCTAACCCATTGGCTTGTAAGTTCTATGTGGTTTCCACAAGTGAAATAAAAGAAGCAGCCATCCTTGGAGGAAGCTGGGTCCAAAATGCTACAAGTACAATCAACTCCACTGACAACACAGCCACCCTAAAGCTCCCCCATGGCAAGGCAACAATGATCCTCTAGGATAGAGAGTGCCTTGAAAATCTGATCCTCTACCCCCACCATGAACGCCTTTTAAAAAGGGTATTCTCACACCCCACAATAACTGGTAAGCATTCCACTGTCCTTGAACTACCACCAGACCTCAACCCACCAAGAATATGTATTGGACTCTTGACCGCGAATGGTCTACAAACGGTGGCAAGCCCACATATATCATATGGTCTGCAGCAATCTTATATTCTTGGAGGCGTGGAAAGCTCTTGGAAAACCCACACTAACAAAAGAAGACACTTACATTCAAAAATCACACGAAATGTGTTTAATGAGTATTGGGTCTTTCACTAAAATTTCTATTGAAAATAACCAGTTGGAGTGCAGATTTCATGTTATTGATGTAGGAGAACTCTAAGGCTAGATTATCATTGTTGGAAAGGAGTGGATTGATGTCACTCATTGCCAAATCAATTGGCACAAAAAGACGACCACCATGGCAATCAATGGCCAGAAGGCCACAGTCCTCTTGTGTCCCCAAGAGGAAATCATACACACACCCTCACCCACACGATTGCCCTTACTCATCCCACCCCATCCTCCTCACCACCTACAGTCTCCCCTGTTCCCACACCCCATGACTCACCAAAACCGATCAATCAGCCATTGTTGACACCATCCACCAATGACAATCAAACCTTGTCATCGACCTCAACTCTACAACCTCGACCACCCACGCTGCAAGCACCCCGACCTCATATCATGACAATCAATGATGGGTTCCCAAGAATCTTCTTGTCTCTTAGGGATTCTATGATGGCTACACATAACTATGGATCCCCAAATGGCCATCTCTAAAACCTAAGCGTGAAAGGCCAACTAAGCCAACAAAAACCAGCCCTAAGCCCAAGCTTCAACGTTGGCTCATCCCCGACTGCCTATCACGAGCATAAGGTAGTAATACTATGAAGGCAACACTCACCTTTGGCTCCCCAAGCATGCCGCATGTGATCATTCCCCATAGCAACTCCCCAGGACGCCGCGAGACAAAATGTCCCAAAGCCCCACGGGTTAGGCAACCCCAAGAACTGCACAGCCAACAATGGTGGATGCCTACCAACGTGCTCAAAGCTCAAGGCTTCCATGAAGGCAACACACATCTATGGCTCCGAAATCCACAATCAAAAGCCTCTCCTCCGCTTCGACAACCACATCATAGCTCAAAGCCTCATCGACAAAAAAAGCCAGAATCCTCGACAACCACGGACCTTCATCACTCAGTAGCATTGGGTGCCCAAATGTCTCTTAGAAGCCCAAGGCTTCCATTATGGCAATTCCATCATTTGGCTCCCAAGGCTTCCATGATGGCAATTCCATCCTTTGGCTCCCAAGGCATACCCCTCAGCAGTTTGCCCAAACCAAACCCACCATGCTAGTACCTGTCCAATCGACGAAGATAGTTTGGTGACTAATGGGTAGGCAACTCCCCTCCTCATGGGCACTCAAAAGCTCAATTTGCCCACCCCTTTTCCCCAACGGAGCCTCCTTCATGAAGCTCCACCCCACCCTTTGACTTCGTCACCACAAACAAAGGGACAGTGCTACAAATGGCTGAGCATCTCCAACCACTCAAAGATAAACTCAAAGGTAAGCTCACAAATCTAGCCACATGGGGCACTCAGTATAAAACCCTCTTTAGGGGTGCTGACCAATAAACACACGTCAAAAAAGAAAAAAGAAAAAAGAAAAAAAGAGAGAGTCTCTAGGTGATTAGGACCACGGGCCCACCTTTTTCCCTCACCTATGTACAACACCTGCAAATCTCACTGGGCTCTGTTCTATGCACACACACCGCACAAAGCTACATCATCGGCCAGCCATCCAGGTACATCTCTAGATGGGGGGACCATGGTGGGTGCAAGCCTTGTCAATGGTATGACCCATCACCTAGATCTTCTTAATCACCCCCGCTTCACCCCAATAAACGTGCTTCATGCCTAATCCATCCTACCCAAAACTTCTTCTTTGGTTCAACACCTATGGATCCTCACCATCAACTACCACTCCTATCCACACAAGATCTCAGTGCTTCAATGACAGAAGAAGACAACGCACCAAAAGCAAAAGAGAGAACACCGTAACCTGATGACTCAACATCCACGAGAGCCAAGATACCCATCACGGTGTCTTGACAAAGATGCTAGAGCTTCATGAACATCGCCCCATCGACATACAGAATCTCGGAGTACAAGCAGTCTCCATGCGTGTTGCCTCCTTGTCCCTCTAGAAATCCCCCCTCGCCACTTTCTTACTAACCCCATTATTTTTCTAACTCCTCTTTAATAATACCACCTATCACTGGGATACTGGTCATTAAGTATTCCATGCTAGTCTACTCATTCAAGTACTTTGACTTCTCTAATGAGGATGTCTCATTGCTGCAAAGGCGATTTAAGAAAACACAAAAAACAAAATAAAGAGTACTGCTGGGCACATCCAACAAAGCAAACTGATAAAAGCCCATCAGCCTAGCTGGATACTTAATTGCCACTACTCCACTAACTTCTTTCCATCATACTAACTCCCCCACCCCCTCTCATTTCCGGAGAGACTAGAGAACGAACCAAGTGCGACACTTGCCTACGTGCCTCGACAACCCCTCACTGATCTCACGAGGATGCGATCGACTTTAGGAAGGGGAGTATGTTAACCACATATTGGTTTTCAAATCCCCTTTCCTTGATTTTGGAGATGAGACGCAAATTAGTGTGGATGTACACTAATTTCTCTGTATTCTTAGGAAGCAACCTGTTTCTTCTTTTGGTATGGATAAGAGAGAATGTGCTCCAATTCCTCTCACAAGGAGAAGCACATGTGCCCTGCGAGAGCACTCGAAGAGCCAATTGCTACAATTTTGGTGTGTGTGCCCCAAATGTCTCCCACCATTTCACCCCTTGATGCATCCTCTTTTGATCCTTTGCAATGGCACGAGCAAATGTGCCTGCCATTGACTTATAAATATCCAGCTCATCACATAATATGCCCTGCTTTTCAACATCAAACTTTGTGAATCGCTCCATAACATCCATCAGCCCATCATGTACCTCCTTGTCAGAATCAGGATTTTTCTCTCTCCAAATAGGATGGAGAACAAAAGCAGCTGCATGCAATGGAGAGTGCATCATATCCCACCTATTAACACACAAGGCTTTGATGTTTGCCAACTTAGAGGACTCAACCCCTTCTACACTTTGTATCTTCTCCACCATTCGATCAGTAAGCTCATACACAAGCCCCATGGTGGCCCCTTCCCTGTAGAGAACTTGAAAGTTGAAAGTTGAGGGAGACACAGTCACACAGACAGAGAATTATCTGTAGAGTCCCGAGACATAGTTTGGGAGCTTTGGGCAAGTGAAGAGAGCAAAATTCAGGCCCAGGGACCAGCCCTCGTGCGTGGGAGTTGTGGTTGCAACTTGCAACGTGCAAGGAGCTGCGTTTCAACGCACGTCTCCTTCAACTTCCAAGCCTTCAACTTTGGTGATTGCCCATGGGAAGGATGATGAGAGGGCCAGCCACCAACACGCACTTGCCTGAAGAATGAGGACTTGGATGGTAGGACCGTAGGAGGTGGAGGCTGTGGGCTGCAGCCTGCAAGGCTGCAACTTCAATCGTCGAGAGCGGCACCTTTGTCGAGAAGCGCACCCACAGATGACAGCGACACGACGTACGACTCCAGCCAGAATTGTTTAACACAACTTTATCGGGCACGCCGTTTTTTTCCCCAAAAAAGGCCACGTCTGAAACTGTTTTCCATACGCGTATGATATCCAACGTATCATACGTCTGGAATCTTCAATCGAACGCGTCCGGTTCCAACTATGATCTCCACCAAAATGCCCTCTGAATGTCAATCGAAATGCCGTAAGACTCCCAATGGGGTCTAAGAGTAGGGACACAATGGATGTGTTCCAAGCTAAGATGTTTGGCATTCCTCACCGTATAACAGAAAAAGGCATGCTTTTCAAAGGATTACAAGCATCCTTCCACTCCCACTCACCGGGGTCCCAAGGCAAATGTCTGATAGGGCAGCCACCATACAACCAAAGGCTAACACTCTCTGTGATCATCCTTGGGGGGGGGGTCAACAAAGACGTGCTTCCCTAACCTGCCAACAACCTTGACTGGACGAATATGGGGGCTCTCAATAAGGTCCTGCACATCACATCTCTCTAGCTGTCATCCATCCTGTACATCATCCCCCTAGGCAAGGAGATACCCATAACCTGAAACACCTGTCCCCAGAGAAAACCCCAAACCAAGAATGATGACGACCTTCCAAAAAAGATCCAGTAATCCAGTGGTTGGGAATGGCTGCATCAATATGTGCAATCCTTGGGCTAGAACCTTTCAAATGCTGTGTGATATCCAATCTCTGCACCTCGGTAAGGCTTTGAAACCTCTTCCAAGCCTGCTAGCACTGTCGGGCATAGGGTCTCCTAGCCAGCCCAGAGAATATGCATAGCTTCCCCAAGAGGCCTACCATGCACATCGAAGATCAAATCATTCCACAGAATGGGCTGCCGGTTAGCTTCCTCCGCTGAACGTGGGGGATGTGTACCAAAAAACTCCTCAGGCAGTCCCAGCTCCGTAGGAGGGACCTAACTAGGGGGGACGAAGGGGAGCGGTGAACTACATCCGAAAAAATAAAGCGTGAGGTGAGAGTCCAGTCACCTCCACGAATAGGGACACACTTCGTGATCTGTTGCATGAGAAAGTCCTTCCACGACTCAATGCCTAGAAGAAAGCCCCTAACAACAAGCTTACAGAGCAAAGCCTTACATTGCACCTCCAGGTCAATGATATTCAATCCTCCTTCCTGCTTAGGCCTGATAATGGTTTCCCAAGCAACTCTGGCTGTGGTGTGTGCATTTCCATCAAGCCTTGATGAAAGAAAGTTCCGAATAAGGTGATGAAGCTGGCCAATTGATCCCTTATGGAAAATCCAACACGAAGCAATAAACCAAGACGTGGCTAGCAAAACTTGGTTAACCACCAAAGCTCTAGAGGCCAAGTCCCTGCTTGACCGAATTGGAAATTTGAAAACGTTGGCCGCGCCCCCCACAAGCTAAGACAGTGCTATGAGCCTCCCTGTATAGGCAGGACACCCCTTTGATCCAGTTTTGGGAAAACCCCATAAGTGCCATAGTGCCCTCCAAAAAATCCCAATCCACTCTGTCATAAGTTTTTTCAAATCCGTGAGGTAAGGCGGCATCATACTCGACAGCCACATTTCCTGGGGCAACAGTGATAGCATCTCCAATATGATCCCAAAAAAGAATAAAGAAGGCGGGAGGAAGACCATCATCCCCTGGGCATGAACCACTGGAAAGAGCATGTAGTGCGTGAAGGAATGCATCCTTCGAGAAAGGGGCATCCACAGGGAAGAACACACAGCATCTGTAATGAGCTTGGGCATGCACTCCCAACTTTCTGCCGCGCCACATCTCTCGGAGGAGAGGGCACCTTAATAGTCAACACAAAGACCGATAAAAATCTGAAGCAATACCCCTTACCTTGTCAGGCTCAATCTGAACCTCACCCCATGAATCCTGCAAATACCTCACAGAATCCCTACTATGGCAAGGCCTGTGTGTTGAAAAAAAACTCTTTGTTGCATCTGCCACCCATCTGAGTCCAAAAAGCCTCATTCGCATGAAACGCGAACTCAGCCCTCTTGTCCATGGCCAACTGCAGCTTTGCTCTAAGTGTGGTCAAGAGGTCTGTAATCCAAGACGCATGTGGATGCTTTTCACGTTCCCTCTGAAGAGCAGCAATCCTATGCCTAATAGCTCTTTCCTTGTCCACAGCCTCCTTCTTCTTGGACAAGGCAGCGCTATGATAATGATGGCTGGTCCTCTCAAGAGCTAGCGCAATATTATGACGAGGATTAGGACCATCACAAGACCTCTACATCTCTCTGATCTCAAGGGAGATGTTAGCATCTAGATAAAGAGAGTCAGGGATACGGACACGGGGAGAGGCCGAGCGAGCCCCAGGCTCCTTGAGACACAAAACGACGGGGCAATGATCGGATTTGGTGGTGCTAGGCATAATAGCAATGGTGCCTCCTCTGTTCAAGGACCAATCATCCACATAAAATCTGTCCGGACGTGCAAAGATGCTCTCAACCCCGCTCCTGCGGTTATGCCAAGAGAAAGATAAGGAATTTGGCCTTCTCTAGAAGTCATCCTCAGTCTAGCAATCCCTGCCAAAGAAAGAGAGCGTGAACCTCTCCCATGACGCTCGCTCCAAAGGGTGTAAAGCCCCTTCGCGTCCACCCTTCTTCTCTGAAGCTTACTCAACCATATTGAAGTCTCCTCCCACTATCCAATGATC
Organism: Cibotium barometz; assembly: GCF_041138505.1. Taxonomy (NCBI): domain Eukaryota; kingdom Viridiplantae; phylum Streptophyta; class Polypodiopsida; order Cyatheales; family Cibotiaceae; genus Cibotium; species Cibotium barometz. The sequence continues at coordinate 59,185,695 of NC_141050.1, read as the reverse complement.
AACCTAGGGAATGACATTTGTAATGGTGTGCCAAAAGGCCACCCTTTCACCTCTCATGTTAGGTGCATAAATATTCAAGATTCCCAATTTCTGACCCTCATGCATGATTAAGATCCACTGTGCTCTAGCAGGGATGATAACACCGTGCCCAATAACATGAGGCATAACATATGCTGCCACTAAAAGGCAAACACCCCCTCTAGTCCCAACAGCCAAGGACCATAAGGTGTGGCCAGAAAGCATCTTACCAGTTTTGCCACACTGAGATCTATCCAATTTGTGTTCTTGCAACAAAAGTATATCCATAGACCCTCCTGTAAAACAGGAGGGTGAAGCTGGTCCTTCAGAAGGCGCTTCCTACCACAGGTGGGAAGCCCTCCAAGGCCCTCCAAGGCCCTGAACATTCCATGAGACGATTCTCATGGAAGAGAAGAGGGTTTGACCCTTGATCTAAGAAGACGATGGGCAGCCTGAGGACGCCTCTCATAATGTTGGAGGACGGGAGAATCCACGGGGCAAAGTCCATTGACAATTTGACATGCCCTTGTCCGGGGCCCTGCACAGTACCTGCATATGTACGAGAAACCTGTGCACCCTGCGGGGCATCAAGGGCAATGGCATCATGTTGAAAATCCTGCAATACATGGTCCCCACTGCACTGAGCATCCTGCATATCACTCCCTCCAAGTAGAGAGAGGACTCAACAAAATCATCCTGATCTGATATATCATCTCCCTGCAAAGAAGCATGAGCTGATACCTCCCTCTGCCCAGAAACATCATCTATCTGAGGTGCATGATCCGAGGAGGTCTTCCCATCAATTGCACT